>NC_045981.1:33888347-34204844 GCF_010909765.2 Amblyraja radiata | reverse complement strand
GTTGTTATATAACCCAACCTTCAATCTGATGGTCCCTATTTAATTTGTCTGCTGTTTGCAAGTCTCATGGTTCAGTTAGAATGTTCTGTTCCTCCATTGTATTGTGCTAGTTCATTTTAATGATCCATAGAACAATTTAGTGTTGACTGTGGGTGGCACAGTGGCACAGCTGGTAGAGCTGCTGCTGCCTCTCAGTGCCAGAGACCTAGGTTTGATCATGACCTTGGGTGCTGCTTGTGTGGAGTTTGCATGTTCTCCCTGTGACCACGTTGGTTTCCTCCCACATCCCAAAGACACGTGGGTTTGTCGGTTAATTGGCCTCTGTAAATTGCCCCCTCGTGTGTAGGGAGTGGATGAGAAAGTAGGATAACATGGAACTGGTATGAATGGGTGATCGAAGGTCGGCATTGACTCAGTAGGCTGAAGGGCCTGTTTCCATGCTGTACCTGAAATATTTCCTCAAAATTGATTGAATCAATGTTGTATCTTTCACATTTTCCATGCTGAATCTTTCATATTTTCCCCCAAAATTGTATGAATCAATCAATTTTGGCCTTGAGTGGAAAATAACTTTTGATTGCATTGGATCTGTGGTCTGAAAATGTAGGTTCATCCACTTAGAAGACGTTGACGCACTGGCTTGCGAAGCAAAAAGTGCTGTTGAGCCAAAACCAAAGAGGCCGATGTCAAGCAAGTGGTTGGAGACTCCATTGTGAGAGGTACGGACAGGGGTTTCTGCAGCAACAGGCGGGATGCGAGGATGGTGTGCTGCCTCCTGGGTGCCAGGATCCAGGGTGTCACGGACAGAGTGCAGAAAATCCTCAAGGGCGAGGGTGAACAGCCGGAAGTGGTAGTGCATGTTGGCACAAACAATGTCGGAAAGAAGGGGATAAATATTCTGCAGCGTGACTTTAGAGAGCTCGGAAAAGTGCTGAAAAGCAGGACCTCCAGGGTTGTTATTTCCGGTTTGCTTCCAGTTCCTCGTGCTGGCGTGAGCAGGAACAGGGAGATATGGGACCTGAATGTGTGGCTGAGGAACTGGTGCAGGGAGCAGGGATTTAGATTCTTAGATCACTGGGATCTGTTTTGGAGTAAGGGGGAACTGTACAAAAGGGATGGATTGCATCTTAACAGGTGGGGGACCAGCATTCTGGCAGGCAGGTTTGCCACTGCTACACGGGTGGTTTAAAACTAAATAAGGGGGAGGTGGGGGGGGTGTCAAATGGGATAGTCAAGGATGGAGTTAAAGGGATAGGGAGTAAAGGGATAGTTAATGACCCCAGAAAAGGGATAGGAGAATATGGCCAAGTGTAATAGGGATCGATGTGAATGGTGAGAAGCGTAGGGGATTAAAAGTACTGTATTTGAATGCACAAAGTATAAGAAGGAAAGTAGATGAGCTTGAGGCTCAGATAGAGGTTGGTAGATATGACATTGTGGGGATTACTGAGATGTGGCTGCAGGAGGATCTGGCCCGGGAACTTAATATTCAGGGAAATACATCCTATAGAAAGGACAGGCAGGTGGGCAGAGGAGGGGGGCTAGCTCTTCTGGTGATGAATGGAATTCAGTCCCTTGCGAGTCTTGGAATAAAGGGGATGCCCCATAGAGGGCAGTGGAGGCCAAATCACTGGATGGATTTAAGAGAGATTTAGGGGCTAGTGGAATCAAGGGATATGGGGAGAAGGCAGGCACGGGTTATTGATTGGGGACGATCAGCCATGATCACAATGAATGGCGGTGTTGGCTCAAAGGGTCGAATGGCCTCCTCCTGCACCTATTTTCTATGTTCTATGTTTCTATGTTATTTGTGACACGGAACCCAAATATTTGTCAAAATCAAAATCCAAAATCCAACGTATATTGAGACCTGAAAACTAAGTCAATTGGCCAGAACCTTTTACCAGCTCATTGCTGACCTTTAGGATAAGAACAGAAATGATCAGCTATGCAGATGTTGGCCTGATGTGCATAGATGTCCTCATCCTACCTGAAGTAGGTTGACATGGTGACAAACTCTTGCACAATGTAATTGAGCAGAATAGATGGCCAGAACAAGCCACGCTCACAAGAACATTGAAAAGCTTTGACAGTTAACCTACACTATTCCTCTGGGCAATGCTTCCTGTCATGCTCACCATTCCTTGACGTTAAATCAACAAAGAAAATTAGATTTGCCAAAACTCTAAAAAGTAACTATAAATTAAGTAGAAACAAGGGACTGCAGAAAAAGAAACAAAGTGCTGAAGTAAATCAGTGCATCAGGCAGCATGTCTGGAGAGTGTGGATAGGTGACGTTTCAGGGCAGGGCTGCTCTTCAGAAGTCTAAAACCCAAAATGTCACCAATCCATTTTCTCCAGAGATGCTATCTGACACGTCGAGTTGCTGCTGGATCTTGTGTCTTTTAAAAAAAAAAAAAAAATTTAAGCATTTAAAAACATTTAAATTCTCTTGAAACCATTTAATAATAATAATATTAATAATAATTATATTAATAATACTAATAATAATAATAAATTTATTAATCCCCTTTTCAGGGAAATTCAGATGTCCTTGCAGCACATTAATAAAAATTGTATCTCTAAAATCTAAAGTGATTTTCTAAAGTCTAAATTAAAAATCTTGTTCTCGGCATTTTCTGTACAAGGGCTTTCTTCTTTCACTGAGTAAAAACAACATCATGGATTTGTCTAAGTTGAATGTTGGGGGAGTCCAGAACCAGGGGTCATAGTTTAAGAATAAGGGGTAGGCCATTTAGGACTGAGATGAGGAAAAACTTTTTCACCCAGAGAGTTATGAATCTGTGCAATTATCTGCCACAGAAGGCAGTGGAGGCTAATTCGCTGGATGTATTCAATGGAGAATTGGATATAGCTCTTCGGGCTAATGGAATCAAGGGATATGGGGACAAAGCAGGAACGGGGTACTAATTCTGGATGATCGGCCATGATTATATTGTATGTCAGTGCTGTCTCAAAAGGTCGAATGGCCAACTCCTGCATCTATTTTTTATGTTTCTAAATAATTGGCTGTGATGAAAGTTTGAGTTACGTCTTTTACAGAAAAACAAAATCCCTGGTGGAAATTCCCAGCCAATTTTGGATCAGCTTCCTGGTGTTTTGTTACACGTTATCACAGACCTGTTAGCCTGGGGATCGGTGATGGTGCAACCCACAACCAAATCAACTTAGATTATAATTAAGCCTTTAAAATAATTGTGCGTTCATTCACAAATGCATAATTAAAAACAGCTTAAGATTCCTGGCCCTTTGAGTGTACGCTGCAAGTAATATGAATGAACATCTCACACCACAAATGTATGATTTACAAACTGATTCATTTGGCATTCTATTCAAATATTCCCTGGGAAAACCAAGATCTCTTGACTTTGGCCGACAAACAATTTGGAAAGCAAATCCGATAAACCGCATGATACAAATCAAGAATTCTCTCTAGTCCTTTTATGTCAATTCAAATACTTCAACCAGTCAAAATGTCTCTAGATTAAAGACAGACACGTATTGCTGGAGTACCTCAGCGGGTCAGGCAGTAACTAGAGATGCAGCCCTTTGGCCCACTGAGTCCACGCACACCAGCAATCAGCCTGTAATCTAGTTCTGTCCTACACACTAGGGACAATTTATAATAGTAAGATTAAACGAGAACTTACCAGTTTGAAGTTTGATCTGTATTTTATGAGGAGTTACGATGAGGGATTACGTGAAGAACCCGTCCAGCACGCATGCGCGACATACTTCAAAGCAGCGGTGTGGAATCACAGAAAACACAATAATTGAAATAAACATAGTAAAGACAAGGAGAACTAAGTTACCAGTTGATCTCTATAATTGAGGGTGGGAGCAGAGGGCACGTAATCCCTCATCGTAACTCCTCATAAAATACAGATCAAACTTCAAACTGGTAAGTTCTCGTTTAATCTTACTATTTTACTTCGGAGTCACGTGAGTGACTACGTGAAGATTTTAAAGCTCTGTGATTTCAAACCGTGTAACAGTTCATACTTCACTCGCTGCCGAAGTCATCCGAGGTAGGAAGTATGTTATCGTAATCAACCATGAATCTGTTTGTAAAACAATAATGGTATTTATTTAACAATAACAAAAAGAAAATAATGCTCCCCCGGGCTTAAGTTATATATTTGCAGATTCTAAAACTTTTTCTGCAAATAAAACAGGTTCTGCTAACGTTTTATCGTAGAACGTTTGGAATGTTTTCTGCATGGACCACCCCGCTGTAGCCAGGATGTGGTCCAATGGCACGTCCATCCTTTTAGCCGCCGATGTGGATGCTGCCCTGGTGGAGTGAGATGTATATACGTCAGTATCTACTCCAGCAGCTCCCAGTACCTGCTTGAGCCATCTGAAGAAGGTTTGGGTGGATACCCGACCATGAGGTTTCTTGTGGCTGACCCATAGGGCTTTTTCTCTCCCTCAGGGATCTCTTGTTGTGTTGATGTAAACGAGTAAATGAGTCATGACACATAACCGTGGGTCAGGTGGGTACGCCCGGAAATCCATAACTAGGCCTGAAGTTCCTGGCCTGCTCTGCTTTACCAACTCCTGAATAGTGAATGTGATACGGTCTGGTGTTATAACCATGTTGTCCAGTTGAAGTAAGTGGAGGGACTGGACCCTTTGTGCTGAGACTAGTGCCATCAGCATGACCGTTTTCAGGGTTAGCTGTTCCAGGGTGAGAGACCTGGCTGGTGACCATCCCCTTAGGTATGTCAGGACAACGCTGACATCCCAGATTTTGGTGTACCTAGGTCTTGGGGGGCTGGAATTGAATATCCCTCTCATTAGTTTGATCACCAGCGGGTGAGACCCTATGCCCTGTTGTCCTGGTGCCTAAGTAGGCTGACAGAGCAATTCTGGCGCTTTTGATGGCGCTGTAGCTCAGTCCTTCATTATGGTGAAGGTCGGCCAGGAACTCCAGTACATTAGTTACGGTTGTTGATGAATATGTTGTCCCAGTTTTCGAGCAGTATGTTTCCCACTTCCTTATGCTCGATAGGTATTGTTTCCTGGTGGATATACGGTGGGACGCTGTCATCGTGTTGATGGTCCTGTCAGATAATCCCAGGTCCAGCAGTGGTCTTTTCAGAATCTGCAACCCAGTAGGTTAATCCTGTCATGGCATGGACGACTTATGCCTGACACCGGGTGAGTCAATAGGTCTGGACTACTGGGAATGGTCATTAGAGTTTCAATGACCACGTCGAGGACCACTGGGAACCATGGCTGTGTAGGCCAGTCGGGTACTATCCAAATACCTGAAGCAGAGTCCATCTGTATTTTGCGTAGTACCCGACTGATGAGGCAGAAGGGGGGAAAGGCATAAAATAAATAGTTCCCCCAGTCCAGCGCGAATGCATCTATCGCTGCTGCCTCAGCGTCTGGTTCCCAAGCGACATACATTGGTACCTGGTGATTTAGTCTGGATGCAAAGAGATCGATATCTGGTGTGCCATATTGCTTTGTAATTTTAGCAAATGCTTTAGGATTTAACATCCATTCAGTGTTATCATTGAATTTGTGTGACCTGGTGTCTGCCACTGTATCTAGCTTACCTGGTAGGTAAGTTGCTGATAGCCAAATATGTCTATCGACACACCATTGCCAGATTATGTTGACCAAATTGTCACATGATATCGATTTTATTCCACCCATATGGTTAATATAGGCCACCACCGTGGTATTATCAATCTGTAAACGAACATGTAAGTGGTGCATATTCGTAGAATATGCTTTTAAACCATAAAACGCACCCAACATCTCCAAATAATTTATGCCCAGTGTCTGTAGTAAAGATGATTCTAGGTTAGTCCATCTACCACCTGTGCTTGATATGGTATTAGTTGCTCCCCAGCCTTGAGCACTGGCATTTGTTTGTATAGTTAACGTTGGGTTATTGATGATGATAGGACTGGAACTATGCCAAATGTTCTCTATCCACCATTGTAACTCTGACATTGCTTCAATGGGTAATTTCATGGTTCGGTCAAAATGACCTGCATGTCGTTTTAACGCCTGCACTTTTGCTCTTTGTAGGTTTTGATAGTGCAAAGGTCCAAATTGTGTAGCTGGAAATGCTGCTACTATTTTGCCAATTACTCTTGCCACTTGTCGGATGGTTGGTCGATTGTTAACCATTAAATTGTTACACATCTGTGCCAATTCTGCTGCTTTATCTTTTGGCAACGTTACAGACATGTGGACAGAGTTAATTGTGAATCCCAGATAGTCCATAGTTGTGGATGGCGTCAACTTAGATTTATCTGGATGTAAGACAAATCCCAAGGTTTCAAACAATTGTTTGGTAGCTAACACAGCTGATTTAGCCAATTCCATGGTTTTGCCTACTATTAAGATATCATCAAGATATGCCATGACAATATGTTTTTGTTTTCTTAATATTGCCAAGGCTGGTTTTAATATCTTGGTAAATAGTCTTGGGGCTGATGTTAACTCATTAGGCAACGCTTTAAACTGTCATGGTTGTATGTCCAGGTAAATTTCAGGTATCTACGATGATCCTTTTGAATGGGTACTGAATAGTAGGCATCTTTTAAATCGATGCTTGCCATAAAGTATCCTTTGGAAATCAGTTGTTTGGCAGTTACAAATGTTTCCATTTTGAAATGTATCTACTTAACAAAGGTATTTAGTGAAGTTAAGTCAATGATGATGCGACATCCACCATCTTTTTTGTTTTTGGTAAATATATTTGAGACAAATTCCAAAGGTTCATGTTTAGATTTTTCAATGATACCCTTTGTAAGTAACCTCACCAGTTCTGCTTGACCCTCTAGTTTTTCTTTAACTGAGAGGGTAAAGACCCTTTGGGGTGCATGCTGAACTGGTGGCATATTTTCTTGAATGAATTCTATTTTATATCCACGAATACTGTTAAGTATATAACTATCATTTGTGATAGTCCTCCATGCTTCCATGAACAGGTGTAACCTCCCCCCTGTTAGTACAGTTCCCCCACTTTTTATATGCTGGTAGGAACCAGACCCACCTACCTCCATAGTTACTGGTGTGTTCCTTTCTTCTGTTTGTTCATCTGTCGTTGTACTGCTGGGTGGGGGTGGCACATTTTCCATGGGGTCCGCTCTGGGCCCTGGCCTAAAAAAGGCTTTCGGGGATGGTATGCGGACTCCGAGCTTTCACCAGTCCCATGAGGTTGACGCCGACTGGTGGACGCAGTGGGGTACTGCCGTCTGGGTTGTGTGGGTCTGCTCGTTCCGGGGCCTGCCCTCATGAGGCCGAATGCTTTTGACTCTTTCTCTAGATCTTTTACTTGTTTGGACAAGTCCTTGCCAAATAGCAGGATCTGTGGCTCTGAGGCCGGTGTTTTGCACAGTCCTGCAAATTTGGGATTGAGGGCAGGTCTTATTATCTCCTTGCGGAGGTTGTTGATTTCATATTGTGTATTACACAGCAGAGCCAGGGTGTCTTGCTGGTTGGTGGTCATGTCCACCCCGACCACGGAACGAGCATAGGATGTTATTGCTGACGTCAGGGGCTTGAGGATACGCTGCAATTTCAGTTCCTGGGTTCGGATACACTGCCTGACGTACCCCCAGATTTGGCTGTTGACGGCGGGTACGTTGAGTGATAAGCAGTTCTCCGGAGGCGAGTAGAGTTCTAATGCCTCATTGACTACCTGTTCTTGTAGGGGTTTGAAGGACAGGTAGTCAATGCTGGCCGCCAGTTTTGGCTGCAACGGCCGCCCTGCTCGTGGTGTAGCCACGTAGCGATTCACCACACCCAGCAGCTCTTCCTGGTCCTGTACCCCGTGGGTACTGCCGACATCTTCGGCCAGTGACCCCTGTTCCTGACCAGCCCAGTCCTGGTTGCCAACGCTGCCCTCAGCTGAGGGGGAAGCGATGGCCAGTGCATTGTAAGGCACTGTGGCGGGAGTGCCTGAACTTCCTTGGCGAGACTGCTCCAGCTCCCGAAGCAAGTCTCGCTGGAGCATTTGCTCAGGCGGCTGCCTCTGCCGCTCTCGGGCGGCGAGTCTTCCTCGTCGGAGTTATCAGAGATTACCGGCCGGTCTGTTTTCCTTTTTGATTTACCTCCAGTCCGCTGCTGTTGGTCAGACTGCGCTAACGGTACTGGGCTTGGCTCAGAATCAGTGATTGTGGACCGCAGCGTGTGCATCTCGCCCCCCACTGATGGAACCCTCTTGTTCTGTTGGAGTCGAATGGGGGGGCGGTCTTTTTTCCCTGTTTTGCTTTACTCATTTTCCTGGAGTGCACAAAGCAGAATAAGGTATTGTAAATTACGACCTCAGATTAAGTACTTACCTGACGGTCCGCCTTTTTAAACTTGAAGCGGGTGCGCCTGTACTCCCGTTCGTCGCTGTTGCACTGCGTGAACGCTCATGTCGCGCATGCGTACTGGACGGGTTCTGCACGTAGTCACTCACGTGACTCCGAAGTAAAATAGCCAATTAACCTACAAACCTGCATGTCTTTGGAATGTGGGAGAAAACCGGAGCACCCTGATAAAAGTCATGTGATCCCAGGGAGATCTTACAAACTCCACACAGACAGCACCCGTAGTCAGGATCGAACCTGGGTCTCTAGCTTTGTGAGGTAGCAACTCTACCGCTCTGCTATTGTAATACCTCGATTGGTGGCCTGTCCATTTTCTCCAGAGATGCTGCCTGTTCTGTTGAGTTACTCCAGCATTTTGTGTCTATCTCTGGTATCTCTGACATATGATGAAATAATGGATCGACTGGGCTTATATTCACTGGAATTTAGAAGGATGTGAGGGGATCTTATAAAAACATACAAAATTCTTAAGGGATTGGATAGGCTAGATGCAGGAAAAATGTTGCCAATGTTGGGGAAGTCCAGAACAATGGGTCACAGTTCAAGAATAATGGGTAAGCCATTTAGAATTAGATTCCTTTATTGTCATTCAGACCTTTCGGTCTGAACGAAGTTATGTTGCCTGCAGTCATACACAGAACCAATAAAAACAAAACATACAATAAACACAAATTAAACATCCACCACAGTGAGTTCACCAAGCACATCCTCACTGTGATGGAGGCAAAGTCTTAGTCTCCGTCTCTTCCCTCCTTGTTCTCCCTCTGCGCTGAGGCGATCGATCCAGGCCGGAGATGCCGCCCTCCAGTCCAGCGGACCTCCGTGGTGATGTCGCCGCCGCCGAAAGCCGGAACGCCGTCTCACAGCAGCTCCGGGCAGCTGCCCCAGCTCCAGGCCGCCGCCCCAGCTCCGGGTCCCGCAGTCTCCGCTCCGGGCCGCCGCCCCAGCTCCGGGTCCCGCAGTCTCCGCTCCGGGCCACCGCCCCAGCTCCGGGTCCCGCAGTCTCCGCTCCGGGCCACTGCCCCAGCTCCGGGCAGCCGCCCCAGCTCCAGGCCGCTGCCCCAGCTCCGGGTCCCACAGTCTCAGCTCCGAGCCCCGCTGCATCAGCTCCAGGCCGCCGCCGAAAGCCAGAACACCGCACCAGCAAGTCGGGCCACCGCTGCCTCAGCCCCGAAGACGGCCAGCCTCTCGTTGGTGAGTCCTGGCTGGCTCTGCCTCCGGAGCCTCGGGGTCAGTCGCAGGCTGGAGGCCGCCAGCTCCGCCATTAGGCCTCAGCGCAGACGGAGGCAGAGAAGGGGGATACGACACGAAAAAGTCGCATTCCCCCGAAGGAAGAGACGGAGAACATGTTTCCCCCCCCACCCCCCCTCTAACACAACCCAACAAACTAAAACTTAACCAAAACAAGACAACAAAAAAAAACAACAGAAAAAAGTAAAGACAGACGGACTGCAGGCGAGCCGCAGCTGTTAACAGCGCCGCCAGCGAGTTATGAATCTGTGAAATTCTCTGCCACAGAAGGCAGTGGAGGACAATTCACTGGATGTGTTTTCAAGAGAGAGTTATGGGCCTGTCCCATTTAGGCGACTTTTTAGGCGACTGCAGGAGACTATGCAGTCGCCACACGGTCGCCACATGTTCGCGGGTGCTTGCCGGAGAGTCGTCTTAATGGTCGGGAGGAGTTCCCACATTCTGGGACTAGTCGCGACCTCATTATGGTCGCTGCAAATTTTTCAACATGTTGAAAAATTAGCAGCAACTAGAATGAAGCCGCCATGGAATTCTCGTGCCGTAGCTGGGTCTCCAGGAGGTCCTAGCGGGTGGCCAGGAGGTCGAAGGTTCTGGTAGGTTCTTGTAGGTTGTAGCCGTTGCTGACCGGTGATTTTCATTGGCTCATTGGGGAAAAAAACGTAAGCAGGCAGTGGTTTTCAGAACCAAGGATAACCAACCGGTAATGTTAAATGTCCGCCGAACTTCACAGCCGTGTAGCTCTGGCTTCTTAAAAATTGTCTGGCTTCTCAAAAGTTGTCTCCACTCCTTCTCTCTCCTTCTCACCCCCCTTCCCCCTCACCCATCCCCCTCCCCATTCCTTTTTTAAAGGACTTACCGTACACAGTGGTAGCCAACTTAATTATAGCGCCAACCTTCCTGTTCATCACGGTGTGTGTCTGTATCTCCTTGGCTTGGACAGCGCTCCCCCCGCTTGCCCTGTCCCCCGCCTTTGCAATGTGTTTGTGTGTTCCACTCTGACAGTCGCCGTTCCAGTTGCCGGTATTACAGGGGACTGCCGGCAACTTGACAGTCGCCAACAGACGCCTGAAAAATCACCTTTAATTTAGACTTTAGAATTCACTTTAGATTTTAGAGATACAATTTTTATTAGTGTGCTGCAAGGACATCTGAATTTCCCCTGAAAAGGGGATTAATATTATTATTATTATTATTATTATTATTATTATTATTATTATTATTATTATTATTATTATTATTATTATTATTATTATTATTATTATTATTAAATGGTTTCAAGATAATTTAAATGTTTTAAAATGTTTAGGGTAGTGAGGGGTAAGAGGAGTAAAGGGGGTCGGGAAAGGATGAATTGTTTTTGAGCTATTCTGACCATTGGGATGGTGGGGAATCTAGTGGTGCCAACATGAAGGGTTACAGATGGTGTTCAGCGGGAGAGCAAATGTCCAGTGTGTGAACATTATGCTTAGGAGAGCTATACAATAAGTGCTAGAGTAACTCAGTGAGTCAGGCAGCATCTATGGATGAAATGGACAGGTGACATTTTGGGTCAGGACCTTCTTCAAAATCTTTGGAGGACTTTAGACTTCAGGATTTAGAGATACATAGATACATAGAAAATAGGTGCAGGAGTAGGCCATTCGGCCCTTCGAGCCTGCACCGCCATTCAATATGATCATGGCTGATCTTCCAACTCAGTATCCCGTACCTGCCTTCTCTCCATACCCCCTGATCCCTTTAGCCACAAAGGCCACATCTAACTCCCTCTTAAATATAGCCAATGAACTGGCCTCAACTACATTCTGTGGCAGAGAGTTCCAGAGATTCACCACTCTCTGTGTGAAAAATGTTTTTCTCATCTCGGTCTTAAAGGATTTCCCCTCTATCCTTAAGCTGTGACCTATTGTCCTGGACTTCCCCAACATTGGGAACAATCTTCCTGAATCTAGCCTGTCCAACCCCTTAAGAATTTTGTAAGTTTCTATAAGATCCCCCCTCAATCTCCTAAATTCTAGCGAGTACAAGCCGAGTCTATCCAGTCTTTCTTCATATGAAAGTCCTGACATCCCAGGAATCAGTCTGGTGAACCTTCTCTGCACCCCCTCTATGGCAATAATGTCCTTCCTCAGATTTGGAGACCAAACGTGTACGCAATACTCCAGGTGTGGTCTCACTAAGACCCTGTACAACTGTAATAGAACCTCCCTGCTCCTATCCTCAAATCCTTTTGCTATGAATGCTAACATACCATTCGCTTTCTTCACTGCCTGCTGCACCTGCATGCCTACTTTCAATGACTGGTGTACCATGACACCCAGGTCTCATTGCATCTCCCCTTTTCCTAATCGGCCACCATTCAGATAATAGTCTGCTTTCCTGTTTTTGCCACCAAAGTGGATAACCTCACATTTATCCACATAATACTGCATCTGCCATACATTTGCCCACTCACCCAGCATATCCAAGTCACCTTGTAGCCTCCTAGTATCCTCCTCACAGCTAACACTGCCCCCCAGCTTAGTGTCATCCGCAAACTTGGAGATGTTGCATTCAATTCCCTTGTCCAAATCATTAATATATATTGTAAATAGCTGGGGTCCCAGCACTGAGCCTTGCGGTACCCCACTAGTCACTGCCTACCATACAGCACGGCAACAGGTCCTTCGGCCCACCAAGTCTATGCCGACCAGTGAAGTCACCTACACTAACATTATCCTACACACTAGGGACAATTTTGCAATTTTACCGAAGCCAATTAATCTACAGATCAGTATGTCTTTGAAGCATGGGAGAAAACACATGAGGTCACAGGGAGAATGTACAGGGTGTCAGGGGTTACGGGGGTGAAGGCAGGCGAATGAGGTTCAGAGGGAAAGATAGATCAGCCATGATTGAATGGTGGAGTAGACTTGATGGGCCAAGTGGCTTAATTCTGCTCCCAGAACTTATGAACTTATGAACTCTGTACACAGAGCACCCATAGTCAGGAGCGTTCTTTGGGTCTCTGGCGCTGTAAGGCAGCAACTCTACCACTGCATCACAATGCCACACAATTTTGGGGAAGAATCTGGACTCCGAATTGGAGGCAGAAGCTGGCGTATTTAATGCAATTTCAACCGAAACCTATGCTAACTTCTTCGCAAACAGACTTGCTGATCCCACTCAATGTTACTGAAGCAAGTTGCTAGACAACAGTCACCATGAACACTCCTGGTGTAAACGAAAGACATTGCTACACCAGTATGCTTAGAAATGAAAGCAAATAAAAAAATCCCCAAATCTGCTCCGTGCCAACTGAAAATCTTGCCATAATAATTAGAAATAATTATGGGTTTATTACAACGTAGCCTTTGTGCATGTTTAGTTTAGTTTATGTCACGTGTACTGAGGTATAGCGAAAAGCTTTTGTTGTGTGCTAACCAGTCAACGGAAGGACTATATATGATTACAATCGAGCCATCAAGTGTGCGCAGATACATTATAAACAGATAAAGTCCAGTAAAGTCCAATTATAGTCAGAGGGACTCCAATGAGGTAGATGGTAGCTCAAGCCCGCTCCTTAGTTGGTGATAGAATAGCTCAACAACTAGAAAACGGTCCTGAGCTATTATCTACCTCATTGGAGACGTTTAGATTCCTCTGCGTAATAACTGAATGGTTGGTGGCAAACGGGACGTGATGAGGGTCACCGATCATTGGTAAATAATTCTGATCAAGACATTCATGCAAATTAAGTATGAAGGTTAGTTTTAAAATATAAACATTCACAACACAGAAAACACGAATTGGAAGAGAAATTGCAAAATAAAAATGCCACAGCAGATCTGTTAGCATCGGTGAAAAATTGAAGACAGGTTGCCAAATGATTTGTCTAACTATATGATATGATTCTTGTGATCATTCTTTACCCTGTAATTCTCAGGGGAGATTTTTGTGAAGTGATTTCAACCAAAGAGGTCTGTATATAATTCTGCAATGTAAATTTAAACTCAGAGTGGAGTTGAATAAGTGACATTTTAAGAAACATTTAGACAGGTACGTGGATAGGGTAGGTTTAAAGGGGTATGGGCCAAAACCAGGCAGGTTGGACTAGTGTAGATGAGGCATGTTAGTTGGTGTGGGCAAGTTGGGCCCAAGGGTCTTTTTCCACACTTTAAGACTCGATGACTCTATGGTCCTTTTCCTTTGCTTTTCCTTTCAAAAACTTCAATGTAATTCTATGCACAATATGTCATGAATCGCACCTTTTAAAATGAAAACTTTTAATTGTTTTTGTTACGAAACCATTCCTGTAGCATCATTGTGGCCAACATTACTAGTTGAATGTTTAGAGTCTCCATTGACATGCATTGGGCTGGATATTGGTGGCGACAGAATAAACTGGAGATGCTAAAATCTTGAGCAAAATACAAAGTGCTGGAGTAATGCAACAGTTCAGGTAACATCTGTGAAGTGAATGGACAGTTAGAAACATAGAAACATAGAAAATAGGTGCAGGAGTAGGCCATTCGGCCCTTCGAGCCTGCACCGCCATTCAATATGATCATGGCTGATCATCCAACTCAGTATCCTGTACCTGCCTTCTCTCCATACCCCCTGATCCCTTTAGCCACAAGGGCCACATCTAACTCCCTCTTAAATATAGCCAATGAACTGGCCTCAACTACCTTCTGCGGGAGAGAATTCCACAGATTCACCACTCTCTGTAAATTAATTTAAACCCATATAAAGGGGTTATAAACTTGTGTTAAAAATGTTATGATTTCAATGTCAGTTTTCCAAATAACTTTTTTGTGGCTGTTACAGTTTGGCCAATTCCAAAGTTTTGCCCATAATGAGTATGTCATTTAAATATGCCATGTACAGCCTGGGCTGATGATACCCATTTGGCAGTGCTTAATACTGTCAGAGTTGTTGCGAGAACTTACCAGTTTGAAGTTTGATCTGTATTTTATGAGTATTTTATGAGGAGTTACGATGAGGGATTACGTGCCCTCTGCTCCCACCCAGATCATATACTTAACTGGTACCTCTTCTCTAATCTTACTATGTTTAGTCATTACAGGTATCTGTGATTCCACACCGCTGCTTTGAAGAATGACACGCATGCGCCTGGCGGGCTTCTTCACCTTTAAGCAGTTAAACATGGTTATTTAGTTTCTTTCCAGTTGTTATCAGGCAACAGAACGGTTCTCTCATCAGCTCTGACCTCCCATCTACCTAATTGGAGACCTCTGTACAGTCTTTATCAAACTTTATCTTGTACTAAATGTTGAACTCTTTATCCTTTATCTGTGTACTGTAAACGGCTAGATTGTAATCATGCAGAATATTTTCTGTGACTGGATAGCGTGCAAACAAAAGCTTTTCACTGTACGTCGGAACATGTGACAATAGTAAACTAAACTATTGTTTTCCAACCATGTGGCATGTATGTAAATGGCATAAGGAGTAAGCCATTTAGAACGGAGACGAGGAAACACTTTTTCTCACAGAGAGTGATGAGTCTGTGGAATTCTCTGCCTCAGAGGGCGGTGGAAGCTGGTTCTCTGGATGCTTTCAAGAGAGAGCTAAATAGGGCTCTTAAAAATAGCGGAGTCAGGGGATATGGGGAGAAGGCAGGAACGGGGTACTGATTGGGGATGATCAGCCATGATCACATTGAATGGCGGTGCAGGCTCGAAGGGCCGAATGGCTTACTCCCTCACCTATTGTCTATTGTCTATGCTTATTAATTGTGCATACTGGCATATTTTCACCTGCAAAACAAAGCATTGCTCCACCCTATTGAGCGATCTCAACTTGGGTGTCCATGGACAAATGCCCCAGCAACTTTCAAATGATATTCATGATTTTTTTTTAATTTATTTTTTTATTGGAGGAAAAAAAATACAGTACATCTGACGTATCGCATTACATTTCCCACCATTTAGTTTTTTATATATAATTACAAAATAACCCTTACCCACCCTCCCTAACACCCCTTGGCAGCTAATGTTTTCACCATACAAACATATCACAAATACAAATGCACATTTTAACAATAATAAAGTAACAAAACCGAATAAAGGCGGCTCCCCACCTACTGTCAAGTGCCCTCAGTCAAAGGTAGTTCCTTTAGACCCTCAAAGTATGATAAAAAAAGTTCCCATTTCAAATAAAACTTTTTCACAGACAAATGTGAATTTAATCTTTTCTAGCCTTAAAAAAAAAATCAAGTCTTCCAGCCAAGCAGCAGCAGATGGAGGAGTGGTAGATCTCCAGACCAGCAAGATTCTCCTACGGGCCAAAAGTGATGTGAATGCAATGATGTCAGACTGGGTTGTATTTAAACCCAAGGTTTTATCTGCTACACCAAATACAGCTACAAGCGGGCAAGGTCTCACTGTCATCACAAGGACTTCACTGATGGTTTTACAAACCACTGCCCAGTTGTTACCAAGTTTGGGGCAAGACCAGAATGCATGAGCTAGATTGGCTGGAGAGAAGGAGCACCTGTCACAGCCAGCATCTGTTCCCGGATATATGTCAGCAAGCCTGGCTTTGCTTCAATGAACACTGTGTAAAACTTTGAATTGAATGAGCCCCAATCTAGCACATGATGACGAGGAATGGACTCTTTTCAGTGTTTCTGTCCAGCATTCCTCAGACAGATCTATACCAAGATCATCCTCCCACCTAGTTTTAACTTTGTTCAGGTTTTGATCTATTAAAGACATCAGTTGAGAATATAATACAGAGATCAGTCCTTTATTTGCAAAGGTAAGAGTGAGTTTATCCAACACTGTGACAGGCAGGAGATCAGGAAAATAGGGAACATTTTTTCATGGCAAAGTGACTGACCTGAAGATATTTAAAGAAATGATTATGTGGGAGGCCATGGTTTTTGTGTAGGTTATCAAAACTATCAAATATGTTGTTGGTGTATAAATCCTTAATGCACATAAGACCATTCAAACCCCATTGCCTAAAGGTCGAGTCAAGTGTAGAGGGGGGGAATAAATGGTTACTGTGAATGGGACACAGAACTGAAGCTGATGTAAACTTATAATGGCAACGAAATTGATTAAACATTTTGATGGTGGATATTACGACAGGGTTGGATGTAAATCGAGAGGGTTTCAATGGCAGGGAGGAGTATATTAAAGCTGGGAGAGACAAGGCGTAACAAGACTTTAACTCAAGCAGACACCAGTCTGTATGGTCGGTGGAGCCAGAATAATATCTTTTGGATATTGGATGCCCAGCAATAATTAATAAAGATAGGAAGGCCCAGTCCACCTACTTCACGACCTCTTTGGAGAGTGCACTTATTGATCCATGGAACCTTGTTATCCCATATAAAGGAGGTTATAGATTGGTTAACTGAGTTAAAAAATGACTTGGATAGGAAGACCGGCAAACATTGGAACAAGTAAAGAAATCTGGGAAGTATAGTCATCTTCACCAAATGCACTCTCCCAGCATAGTGAGAGGTAGACTACGCCATCTCTCAAAGTTAGCCTTCATTTGGCTAACTTTAGGCGTATAGTTAGCTGCAAACAGGGATGTGAAAGTGCGGGTAATGTGTATTCCTAGATATACAAACCCTTCTTAAGATATGGGAAAGGGCAGGGATTCCTGTTGGATCTGTAGGGCTAGGTTGATGGGAAAGCATTTGCTTTTTTGAAGGTTTAGTTTATAGCCAGAGAACGTTCCAAACTGATTTAACAAGGACACAATTGCAGGGCTACTGGCTATAGGGTCGCTCACATAAAGAAGGAGGTCGTCGGCATATAGAGACATATGATGTTCCCTGTTTCCTCTCCTAATGCCCTGGAATAGTGTGGTTGACCTAAGTGCAATAGAGAGAGGCTCAATTGCAATCGCAAAAAGAAGTGGAGACAAAGGGCAGCTTTGACAAGTGCCACATGTTAATGGAAAATAATCAGATCGTAAATAATTTATGATATAATAGCTTAACCCAAGCTACAAATCTTTTGCTGAATCCAAATCTCTCCAAGACTCTGAATAAGTATGGCCACTCCACTCGATCGAATGCCTTCTCCGCGTCCAAATAGATAACAACCTCTGGGCGCGGAGAAGCACCGGGTGAATAGACCACACTGGCCAGTCGGCAGATATTAGAAAAGGAATGACGATTTTTAATGAAACCTGTTTGATCTTCCGAGATTATTTTGGGAAGTTGGCATTCTAACGGCAAGCCAGCGCCTTCGCCAAAAATTTTACATCTACATTCAAAAGTGAGATGTACCACATTGAGTCGGATCCTAGTCTTTTTTAAGAAGAAGTGAAATAGATGCCTGTGAAAGGGTTGGGGGTAATGAACCATTTTCCAAAGATTCTTGAAACATTTCTAGAAGAACTGGTATGAGCTTATCCTTAAATTTCTTATAAAATTCTAATGGGTAGCCATCAGAGCCCGGGGTCTTACCACTCTGAATCGCCATAATGGCATTATTAATCTCTTCCTGCCCAAGGGCTTGGTCTAGACCTTCTGCCTCTTCTAATTCCGGAGTGGGTATTTCCAAATCATCTAAGAAAAATTCCATATTCGTTGTATCCAAGGGGAATTCTGAGGTGTAAAGAGAAGAATAAAAGGCTGTGCAAGTATTGTTTATTTCTTTTGGATTGCTTGTTATGTCTTGGTGTATGTCTCTTCTCTGAGCAATAGGTCGTGACGCGGATTGACGCTTCAGCTAGTGAGCCATAAGCCAGCTCGCCTTATCACCGTATTCATAATAAAGACCACGAGTCCTGAGAATTAGTTGTTCTGTTTGATTAGTAGATAGAAGATTGAATTTCGTTTTGTAAATCAGCACGGCTTTTATATAATTGGGTGGTGGGTGCTTGAGAATATTGCCTATCCCGAGCCAAGATGGATTGTAACAGTGTTTGCATTTCCTTTTTACGTTCTTTATTGGCGTATGAAGTATAAGATATGATTTGACCTCTTAAGTAAGCTTTTAAAGTTTCCCAAATTAAAGAGCAGGATACGGACTCGGTTTTATTAATCTCGAGCAATGTGTCTATGTCAGCCGATACAAAACTGCAACATTTCTCATTGGAAAGCAAAAGGGGGTTGAGTTTCCAGAGAGGTCGTTCTCTAATGTTTATAGGAACGCCTAGGTCCAGTATCACAGGCGAGTGATCTGATATTACTATAGCAGTATATTCAATTTTCTTAACCCTAGGAATGAAGGGGCTGTCTATAAAAAAAATAGTCTATTCTGGAAAAAGAACGGTGAACATGAGAAAAAAAAGAGAATTGTCTATCCGTTGGGTTCGGGAATCTCCAGGGGTCCACATAACTATTTTGTTGCATAAACAGTGAGAAGGTCTTTGCCAAACCAGAAGGTGTCCCCTCAAGCAATGGATCAGTAGCACAGTTCAGGTCTCCTGAAAAAATTAGCTGGTGCGTGTTCAGATCGGATATTAATGACAAAACCTTATTTGCAAAGTGAACATCATCCCAATTAGGGGCATAAACATTCACTAAAACGACAGGTTTTTGAAAAAGACACCCGGAAACTATAATAAACCGGCCATTAGGGTCACTGACTACGTCGGACGGTGTAAACTGTATTCTTTTGTTGATTAAATCGGGAGTGAAAGATCTGACTAACCCATATTATGATCTTGCAGTCTTAAGTGAGTTTCTTGTAAAAGTAATATATCTGTTTTTAGTTGCTATTCATGATTTTAACCCAAATAAACTCTACAGCACTTTCTGCTGACTTTACATCACTACGCAAAACTGTTCAGATAGCTTCTTTCATTAACGATGCTACCTCTCCCCCTTTCCCCTCTGGTCTATTCTTTTGATACATTGAATGACCTGGAATATTTTGCAACCAGACAGGGCAAACCTGCAACCATTTCTTTGTAATAGCTGAGAAGAAACAGAGTGCTGAAGTAGCTCAGCAGGTCAGACAGCACCTCTGAAGAAGGTTCTCGACCGAAATGGCACCCATTCCTTCTCTCCAGAGATGCTGCCTGATCCGCTGAGTTGCTCCAGCATTTTGTGTCTATCTTCGGTGTAAACAGCATATGCAGTTCCCACACAGCACTTCAGGAGATCATGGATAGGTGACGTTTCAGGTCAGGACCCTTCACCCTTGCAATAGCTGTTAGACCGTGCTCATATCTCGCTATCAGTGCTGTCAACTGATTCATCTTGTTGCACATTCAAATAAAGACCGTAAGGCTTTTACAATGTTTACTAACTCTGCATTAGGACGGCGCAGTGGTGCAGCTGTACAGGTTGGATCCTGACTACGGGTACTGTCTATACAGAGTTTGAACATTCTCCCCGTGACCTCGTGGGTTTTTCTCCGGGTGCTCCGGCTTCCTCCCACATCCCAAAGATGTGCATCTTTGTAGGTCAATTGGCTTTGGTAAATTGCCCCTACTGTGTGGGATAGAACTACAGTGTGGGTAATCGTTGGTCTGTGAGGACTTGATGGGTCTCTAAACTAAATGGAACTAAAACATTCGCTTTGCGCTGCATGCGTTTGCTTTCAATTTTTGTTGCAGCCTGTCACAGTTTACCTGTCAATCTCTTCCTCACTATCCTGCATCACTATTTCCTCCTGCCTCCTGCCTCCTGCCTCCACCCCCTCACTTCTTTAGGTTTATTATTGTCACATGCACCACGATACAATGAAAAGCATTGTTTCCCATGCTATACAAACACATCAGACATGCGTACATAGATACAATCGGTTCAAACTCAAGTACAATAGATAGAGCAAAGGGAAAGATTGAGTGTGTAGAATATAGTTATCAGCATTTTTGCACCAAAGTTCCTTAGACAAAGTCCAATGCCCTCAATGGGATACAAGTGAATTGGACAGTACCCTAGCTTATGAAGGACTGTTCAGAAATCCGATAGCAGAGAACAAGAAGCTGTTTCTGAGTCTTGTGGGGTGTGTGCTTTCAAACTTCCGTACCTTCTGATGGACGGGAGCAGGGAGAAGGAGGAATGACCAAGGTGGGGGAAGTCTTTGATTATTTTGGCTGCTTTTCCAAGGCAGCATGAAATGTAGATTAAGTCAAAGGTGTGAAGTTTAGTCTGTGTGTGGGACTGGGCTACATTCACAACTCTGCAATTTCTCCTGATCTTGGACAGAGCTATTCCCAGAGTGGTGCATCCACCTATCACCTGTTAGAACGCCCGGAGGATCTGGGGTGATGGAGGAACTGAAGGAAATCCATATTAGGCAGGAAATGGTGTTGGATAGACTGATGGGACTGAAGGCTGATAAATCCCCAGGGCCTGATGGTCTGCATCCCAGGGTACGTAAAGAAGTGGCTCTAGAAATTGTGGATGCATTGGTGATAATTTTCCAATGTTCTATAGACTCAGGATCAGTTCCTGTGGATTGGAGAGTAGCTAATATTATCCCATTTTTTAAGAAAGGCGTGAGAGGTAAAACAGGGAATTATAGGCCAGTTAGCCTGACATCGGTGGTGGGGAAGATGCTGGAGTCAATTATAAAAGATGAAATAGCTACACATTTGAATGGCAGTAACAGGATCGGTCCGAGTCAGCATGGATTTACGAAGGGGAAATCATGCTTGACTAATCTTCTGGAATTTTTTGAGGATGTAACTAGGAAAATGGACAAGGGAGAGTCAGTGGATGTAGTGTACCTGGACTTTCAGAAAGCATTTGATAAGGACCCACATAGGAGATTAGTGGGCAAAATTAGGGCACATGGTATTCGGGGTAGAGTGCTGACATGGATAGAAAATTGGTTGCCAGACAGGAAATAAAGAGCAGGGATTAACGGGTCCCTTTAAGAATGGCAGGCAGTTATTAGTGGGGCTCGGTGCTGGGACCGTAGCTATTTACAATATACATCAATGATTTGGATGAAGGGATGCCATTTAGAACGGAGACGAGGAAACACTTTTTCTCACCGAGAGTTGTGAGTGTGGAATTCTCTGCCTCAGAGGGCGGTGGAGGCCAGTTCTCTGGATACTTTCAAGAGAGAGCAAGATAGGGCTCTTAAAGATAGCGGAGTCAGGGGATGTGGGGAGAAGGCAGGAACGGGGTACTGATTGGGGATGATCAGCCATGAGCACAATCAATGGCGGTGCTGGCTCGAAGGGCCGAATGGCCAACTCCTGCACTCATTGTCTATTGTCTAATGTCTATTGTCCCTCCCCCTCCTACCTTCCAGCTTTCTGCCCCCACTGCTGCTATCAGTCTGAAGAAGGGTCCCAATCTGAAACAACACCTATCCATGTTCTTCAAGGATGCTGCCTGATCTGCTGAGTTACCACAGTGTTTTGTGTCTTTTTTTGGATCCCTCTACCTGCCTCCTCTGTGTTCATACTATCCTGCCCATGACCCTTTGCCAATTTGGCGCTTGTTAATCTCTGTAGATTGGTTACAATAATTACTAACCAATGTAGTGCTTTATTATCAGAAGTTCTACCTACAACCACACTATTCATATTATCACAACCCGACATGTGCAGTCAGTATATGCTGCTGTTTGAGTGGTTCTGCCGTTGTGTGAGTTACTCGACAATCTCCTGGAATACCATGAAGGAATGAATAACTGGCACATCACTGATTAGCAAGAGATTAAGCTTCCACTTCTAAGACGATCTCCTTCGACCTCCCTTTGACTATGTTGAAGACTATTTTCGACTACCTTCGACTACCCTCGATTACCTACGAATAACATGCCGACCTACTACGACCTACCTTGACTAAACCTACGAGTAAAAAAATATCGATTTTTTCCAAGGCGACCTTTTTTTACTCGCGGACATTTTTCAGCATGTTGAAAAATACGCCACGACCTAGCTGAGGCCTGGAGTACGCGGGGACTACTCTCGAGCATGATGGAGTGTTACAAAGACCTCCTAGGACCTCGTGTCGACCATGCTGCGAGTATGAGTCCAGGGCATACTCTTCTGAACTCGCAGATTAGGTCGCCGTAGTGGGACAGCCCCTTTAGTTCTCATGATTTGGGAAATGTTGACAAGGCGAGCTAATGTCTGTTTCAAATAACACGGTTTAGGGTACGAGCTATTAGGAGAGGTTGGACAAACTTGGATTGTTTTCTCTAGAGCACCAGTGCCTACAGAAGTGTATAAAATTAAGAGAGGCATAATAATAATAATAATAATGGATGGGATTTATATAGCGCCTTTCTAATACTCAAGGCGCTTTACATCGCATTATTCATTCACTCCTCAGTCACACTCGGTGGTGGTAAGCTACTTCTGTAGCCACAGCTGCCCTGGGGCAGACTGACAGAAGCGTGGCTGCCAATCTGCGCCTACGGCCCCTCCGACCACCACCAATCACTCACACACATTCACACACAGGCAAAGGCGGGTGAAGTGTCTTGCCCAAGGACACAACGACAGTATGCACTCCAAGCGGGATTCGAACCGGCTACCTTCCGGTTGCCAGCCGAACACTTAGCCCATTGTGCCATCTGTCGTCCAATGACAATGTAAACAGCCATAATCTTTTCCCTATGATGGAAATGTAAGATGAGAGGGTATAATGTGTGAGGGACAAAGTTCAAAGGAGATGTGCAATGTTTATTTTTACACATATGGTAGTGAATACCAGGAATGCTGCCAGTGATGGTGGTGGAGGCAGCTACTATAGGGGTGTCTAAGAAGCTTTTAGATAGGGATATGTTTAGTTTATTTTGGCATCATGTTCGGCACCGACATTATGGACCGAAGGACCTGTTCTTGTGCTGTGCTGTTCTATGGTTGTTGGTGATCCCAGAATTGAAGAGACTGGGGAAAGCAGGGGACTGAGAGAGGATTCTGAGGCCTATTATTCCACTTCCCGTTACTGCATGTTGTTATGCAACATGCAGTATTAAAAATAGAACCGCAAGATCTTCCGAATTTCCCATTTAAGTTATTTAAAGTTTCAATATAGAATGTTGTTTTTCTTGCCTTTTATTCAGTTATCGAAACTTTGACATTAATGGTTAAAAGTGAAACTGATGGAATTTACCAGTTCACTTTTCATGCCAACTTGGACTTTGCAAAATATATTGAACTGACCCGAACAGAACCTATCAACCTCAGATTTCAAAGCAGTAACAGTGAATGAAGATTATTACAATCTCAGTCACTGTCTGAGCTTTTTAGTCACTTTTTTTGTTATTTTAATTAAAAAAATGTTCTTATTTCTCACTAAATAATGGCAATAAGCAATTGGACTTAAAATACCATCATATAACATAACATTATGCAACAGATTTTCATTAATGTTCTAAATGATCGACTATTTGAAAGATACTGCAAAGAAATATGTCCTTTGACCCAATACGTCCATGCCGACCATTGATCGAGACCCATCTTCAGACTGAATCTGAAGAGCAGTTATCCTGTGCAGGGAAGAACTGCAGATGCTGATTTAAATCAAAGGTAGGCACAAAATGCTGGAGTAACTCAGTGGGTCTGGCAGCATCTCTGGAGAGAAGGAATGGGTGACGTTCCGGGTCGAGACCCTTCTTCAGTCTGGTGTCAGGAAAGTGGACGGTACAGAGATAAGATGTAGTCTGCGACAGTAAGACTGATGGGAGAACTGGGAAAGGGGAGGGGATGGAGAGAGGGGGAAAGCAAGGGCTACTTGAAGTTAGAGAAGTCAATGTTCATACCGCTGGGGTGTAAGCTACCCAAGCGAAATATGAGGTGCTGTTCCTCCAATTTGCGCTGGGCCTCACTCTGGCAATGGAGGAGGCCCAGGACAGAAAGGTTAGTGTGGGAATGGGAGGGGGAGGTAAAGTGTTGAGCAACGGGGAGATCAGGTAGGTGTAGGCGGACTGAGTTGGAACAGAAGATACAGTAGGTGAGGTTGGAGGGGGTGCAAGTGAACCTCTGCCTGACCTGAAAAGACTGTTGGGGTCCTTGGACAGAGCTGAGGGGGAGGTATAGGGATAGGTGCTGTATCTCCTATGGTTGCAGGTGAAAGTACCTGGGGAGGGGGTGGTTTGGGTTGGAAGGAACGAGTTGACCAGGGAGTTGCGGAGGGAACGGTCTCTGCAGAAAGCAGAAAGGTGTGGAGATTGGAAGATTTGGCCAGCAGTGGGATCCCGTTGGAGCTGGCGATAATTTAAGAGGATTTTGTGCTGTTTGCGACGGCTGATGGTGTGGAAGATGAGGACAATGGGGACTCTGTCCTGGTTAACAATGGGGGGAGGAGGAGCAAGAGCGGAGCTGTGGGATATCGAAGAGACCCTAGTGAGAGCCTCATCTATAATGGAAGAGGGGAATCCCGTTCCTTAAAGACTGAGGACATCTCTGATGACCTGATATGGAACACTTCATCCTGGGCACAGATGCGGCATAGACGGAGGAATTGTGAGTAGGGGATAAAGTCTTTACAGGAAGTAGTTGGGAAGAAGTCTCAGCTGACCAGTTATCCTGCCCATCTTCTCCTCCAACTTTCTCCCCCTCCCCACACCATCCCAAGCACAATCAGTCTGAAGTAGAGTCTCGACCCAAAACATCACCTATCCATGTACTCCAGAAATCCTGCCTGACCCACTGAGTTATTCCACCACTATGGGAGACTTGATAGAAGTATATAAAATTATGAGAGGTATAGATAGGATAGACAGTCAGAACCAGAGATTCTCAGAGTAGAAATGTTAAAGATTAGAGGGCTTAGCTTTAAGATGAATGGAGCAATATGTAAAGGAGATGAGCAGGGCGAGTATTTTCTCCAGAGGGTGGTGAGTCCCTGAAAGGCACTGCTAGGGGTGGTGGTGGAGACAGATAAGAGCCTTTCAGATAGGAACATGGATGTGCAGGCTTCAGTTTAGTTTATTTTATTTTATTGTCACGTGTACCGAGGTACAGTGAAAAGCTTTTGTTGCATGCTAGCCAGTCAGCGGAAAGACAATACATGATTATAATCGAGCCGTCCACAGTGTATGGATACATGGTCTGTCCTGAGATATTGGCAGACGATATGCAGTGTGCCATCAGCTGTCGACTCTGCTTTCTGCTCTCCCCACGTCACTAGATTCGCCATCGCGTGCGAAATTACCGCGAGAACGTATTCGTCGATGTCGCGTGAATCGTCGCTATCGCGTGTGCTTGCGGGTGCCAACGTTGGGATGCGACTGAGCATGTCTGCGATGCGATTGCGAGGTTCTACTTTGAAGTTGTGCTGGTGAAGACGATCAGACCATCTGTAGATCCTGAGCGGACGGTGTCCTGAGGCTGACGTGTTCAGCAACGTAGTTAGCGCTTGGTGATCTGTACGGAGAGTGAATGGTCTCCCGTATAGGGATACGTGCCAGTGTGCAAGAACAGGCGGAGATGCTATTTTGTCTTTCAGTGTGTTGAACGCTAAGTCCTGCTCATCCGTCCATTCCCACTGTGTGTCTTTCCATAGCAGCGTCTGTAGCGGTTCTGCGATCTGCGCCTACTGCGGCACAAACGTGCGGTAGAAGTTGGTGATGCCCAGAAATGACGCTAGCTCTTTCACGTTAGTTGGGGCGGGATCGCGTTGATGGCTTGGACATTGTCCTGAGTTGGCTCAACTCCAGTCGCTGTCACTGTACCCGAGAAAATCAATCTCGGATGCTGTAAATGTGCACCTTGCTGTGTTGAGCGTCAAGTTGTGTTGCGCAAGACGAGCTAACACTGCAGGCTGTCGTCGATCGTGTTCCTTCTTGTCCCTTCCATGGACAACGACATCATCGAGGAGAATGAGTGCTCCGTCAATGCCTGCCAGCACCAACGCCACGATTTTTTGAAATGCGCTAGGCGCTGAGCACAGTCCATACGGCATCTTACGGTACTGAAATACTCATTCATGTGTAATGAATGCTGACAACTGCCGACTGCGTTCTGCCAGTGGTACCTGAAGGTAGCTTCGGCGCATGTCCAGTTTTGTGAACACCGTTGAACCATGGAACTACGCAGCCAGCTCTTGTATTGTTGGCAGAGGGTATTTGTCCTGAATTATGGCTTTGTTGACCGATTTGAGATCGACGCACAGCCTGAGTTCACCGTTCTTGCGTCGCGCGATGACAAGATTCGATATCCAAGGGGATGAATCGATGCGCTCAATGATACCATCCTTTTCGAGTCGTTTCAGTTCCATTAAGACTTCCGCGCAAACGGAAAACGGTAGACACCGTAGGCGTGTGAAACAGGCCGGATTGATGTGTCTACACGAGGTGCATGGCAGTACCCTTTAACTATCCCAAAACCCGAGAAAAGAGAGGGGTACTCCTGCCCATAGTCCGCGTCGCTGATCACATTGATGTTCATGCCGGTTGAGTCCTGAAGCTTGAACCCTAGTTGATCAAACAAATTGACTCCCATCAGACTCTTTCCTTCTGCGACGTAGAATGTGAAGCTATCGAGCTTAACTCCTTTGTAGCAGACAGGAACGGTCACTAGCCCTATCGTGGGTATGGTTGAACCATCATAAGCGCGAAGAGTGTCCCTCGGGGGAGCAAGTGGGTAGTCCACAAAGTACCTTTTGTAGAGGTCGACGCTCAAAGTAGAAACCTTCGCCCCCACATCTATGAGAAGCGATACCGAGGTCCCAGCGATCTCGACCATGCAGTCTTTGAAAGCCCCTGTTGACCGAACATCCTGGTCAGCCCTGTCCTTTATGGAGTATACATCGTGTCCGCCCGGAGATTCATCGTCTACATGGCGGACAGATGACGCCTTCTCCTTCGATGACCGGCATACTTTCTCGAAGTGATTCAGTTTTGAACACGCGTTGCATCGTTTACGCTGGACATTCCCCGGGAGCGTGTGTCCGGCCACAATTCGGGCACTGCTTGTTTGAGCGATTGTGTTTTGATTGCCTCTGAATGCCCTGCACTGGTTCATCTGATGGGATGCAGGACTAAATGTTCCCTCCGAGCATTCCATCGGCTGTTGTTTGAGCACCTCGGCGTTATGCATTGCACTTTCAATTTGCACAGCTAACGCTTGTGCCTTTTCGATTGTGAGAGCAACATCCTCCATGAGAAGGCGCTCTCTAATCCACGGGACAGAAGTCTTTTCGATCAGCTGGTCTCTCACCAGCTCATCAGTCAGTGCTCCAAAATTGCACTTTGCAGCCAGTTCTATCAATGCAGAAGCAAATTGCTTCACTGGTTCGCCTCATCCCTGTGACCGTTGGCGAAATTGGTATCTTTCTATCAGCACACTTGTCTTTGGGACAAAATATTTGCCCAGTGCATTAACAACAGTACTGTACTCACTTGTTGCAGCACTGTCGAGCTGCGCGAAGTTTCGCTGTTCCTCCGTTCCGAGGCAATGCAGCAGAATCGCTTGGAGGCGAATGTCCGAAATGGTCGCGCCGTCCAGGCCACCTGCGGTCAGGTAAGTCTTGAAACTTTCATACCAGCGTAGTATCCATGGTACCGGAGGCTCTCCTGGAGTTTCCAAGAATGGAGATGGGGCAGCGAGGTTTAAACCAGACATCCTTGTCGCCAGATGTTGTATTCGAGGGCTAAATAACTCACAAACTACACTTGGTGTCCAGAACACAAAGTGTATTTATTTCAAGCCAACATGGCTGCTGCTAAAGCCCTGCAGATTCCAACAGGGACCCTCCCTGAGGAAACATTCATTTCAAGACAGAGCCCTCTAATGGTGACTCCAGGACACAACAATTTGTTCGGTATCTTTTCATATCTCTAGTTTCCCTTTCCCCTGACTATCAGTCTGAAGAAGGGTCTCGACCCGAAAAGTCACCTATTCCTTTTCTTCAGAGATGCTGCTTCAGCTGCGGAGTTACTGCAGCACTAGTGTCTATCTTTGGTTTGAGAGCAATGTCCATAAGGTAGACAAAAATGCTGGAGAAACTCAGCGGGTGAGGCAGCATCTATGGAGCGAAGGAAATAGGCAACGTTTCGGGTCGAAACCCTTCTTCAGACTCCATAAGTTCATAAGTTATATGAGCAGAATTAGGCCGTTTCGGTCCATCAAGTCTACTCAGCAAATTATTCATGGCCGATCTATCTTTCCCTCTCAGCCCCATTCTCCTACCTTCGCCCCATGACCCCTGACACCCTTACTAATCAAGAATCCGTCAATCTCCGCCTTAAAAATATCCATTGACTTGTCCTCCACAGCCTTCTGTCCCAATGAATTCCACAGATTCATCACCCTCTGACTGAAGTAATTATTTTCCTCCTTTCTAAAGCTTCCCCCTTTATACTGAGGCTATGGCCTCTGGTCCTAGACTCTCCCATTAGTGGAAACATCCTCTCCAAATCCATTCTAACCAGGCCTATTTCAAAGTCCAGCATAATCCACAGAAGAACACCTATACAGTAGCTTTGCACGTTAACCTGAACCTTGCCGACTGATCTACCAAGTTTTGAAGCCAGGAACCTTTGCAGCCCACTGCTCTACCTCTCAACTTCTTGCATTACAGATAGTGTTGTCTTTGTCACTGCACTTCATTGCTGAACTGCCCATGGATTCCCCTGTAGATTTCCCTCTTTCATCCCACATTGATACGGTCTGATGTAAACTTGGAGTCCCCTTTCAATTAAAAGGGGGTAATTCCCAGGCTGGGGATTAGAAGAGGAAGCAGTGAGTTTACTTTCATTTTTATTTTAATTTTAAAGTTTCTATTTATTTAAAACATAGAACAGTATGGCACAGGAACAGGCTCCTCACAAGGTCATAAGTGATAAGTGGAATTAGGCCATTCGGCCCATCAAGTCTACTCCGCCATTCAATCATAGCTGATCTCCCTCCTAACCCCACTCTACTGCCCTCTCCCCATAACCTCTGGCACCTGCACTAATCAAGAATCTATCTATCTCGGCCCACAATGCCCATGTTGAACATGTAGCCAAGTTAAACTAATCTCCTCTGCCTGCACTTGATCCATATCCCTCCAACCCCTGCATATTCATGTACCTCTCTAAAAGCCTCTTCAATGCCGCTATAATATCTGCCTCTGCAACCACTACTGGCAGCATATTCCAGGCACCCACCAGCCTCTGTAGCAGAAAACATAATGGCCCAAACATCGCCTTTAAATTTTGCCCTTCTTACATTAAAGTTACGCACTTTGGTCTTTGACATTTTCACCCGAGGAAAAAGGTTTTGCCCCTCATAATTCTATCAGGTCTCCCCTCAGACTTCAATGCTCCAGATAAAGCAATCCAAGTTTGTCCAACCTCCCTTTACAGCTCATATCCAGACCTCCTCTGCACCTTCTCCAAAGCCTCCACGTCCTTCTGTAATAGGGCGGCCAAAAATGGACACAATACTTAGTGTTTCTTGCTCCCAATCTATGCCATGCTCCTGCTCTCAATCCCAGCCACACCCTTGACCTGCATTCCCAGCCACACTCCTGCTCCAACTCAGAGGTTATGATGGGCTCAAGGAAAATCTTCCTGAAGGTGAACTGTTGTTCTGAAAAATTGAATTCTTCACACACCGCTCTTTATTGTGTTATGAAAGTTTCAGTTTTGATGAAATGGCCAGTTGATATTTTTATGAATGAATAAATTGCTACTATATCTTCGGTTTCAGGTTTAATGAATTTTCCTTCCTTGTTTTAGATGCGTTGTGATGATTATCATTTGTTCTAGTTCCATGAAGATGTGATAAGGTTAGGAGGCTGAGGAGAATGTGGAGGCTTTGGAAATGGTCCAAAAGAGGTAGACTAGAATGGTGCCTGGATTAGGGGCATTAGATGTAAGGAGAGGTTGGACAAACTAAGATTGTTTTCTCTAGAATGCCGAAAGTTCAGTGGAGACCTGATAGAAGTCTCGAAGATCTCGGAGAAAACCTACACGGTCACGGGAAGAATGTACAAACTCCGTACAGACTGCACCATAATCAGGCCCCGTAATTAAAGTATGGGGTGATCGCTGGGCGGTGCGGATTCGGAGGACTGCAAGGCCTGTTTCCCTGCTGTATCTCTAAACTCGGTGGGTCAGGCAGCATATTCTCTCTGGAGAGTATAGACTGAAGGGTCCCAACCAAAAATGTCACATCCACGTACATCATTTTTTCCAAGAGAGAGCTATTTGGCATGTGAGAGAGAATAGGTTCCAGTTTGTGAACACCGTTGAACCGTGGAATGACGCAGTTAGCTCTTGTATTGTTGGCAGAGGGTATTTGTCGGGAATTATGGCTTTGTTGACCGATTTGAGATCGATGCACAGCCTGAGTTCACCGTTCTTGCGTTGCGCGATGACAAGATTCGTTATCCAAGGGGATGAATCGATGCGCTCAATGATACCATCCTTTTTTAGTCGTTTCAGTTCCGTTGAGCCTTCCGCGCGAACGGAAAACGGTAGACGCCGTAGGCGTTGTGAAACAGGCCGGACTGATGTGTCTACACGAGGTGCGTGGCAGTAGCCTTTAATTATCCCAAAACCCAAGAAAAGGGAGGGGTACTCCTGCCCATAGTCCGCGTCGCTGATCACATTGATGTTCATGCCGGTTGAGTCCTGAAGCTTGAACCCTAGTTGATCAAACAAATTGACTCCCATCAGACTCTTTCCTTCTGCGACGTAGAATGTGAAGCTATCGAGCTTAACTCCTTTGTAGCAGACAGGAACGGTCACTAGCCCTCTCGTGGGTATGGTTGAACCATCATAAACGCGAAGAGTGTCCCTCGGGGGAACAAGTGGGTAGTCCACAAAGTACCTTTTGTAGAGGTCGACGCTCAAAGTAGAAACCTTCGCCCCCACATCTATGAGAAGCGATACCGAGGTCCCAGCGATCTCGACAGGATCACCGAACATCCTGGTCAGCCCTGTCCTTTATGGAGTATACATCGTGTCCGCCCGGAGATTCATCGTCTACATGGCGGACAGATGACGCCTTCTCCTTCGATGACCGGCATACTTTCTCGAAGTGATTCAGTTTTGAACACGCGTTGCATCGTTTACCGTACGCTGGACATTCCCCGGGAGCGTGTGTCCGGCCACAATTCGGGCACTGCTTGTTTGAGCGATTGTGTTTTGATTGCCTCTGAATGCACTGCACTGGTTCATCTGATGGGATGCAGGACTAAATGCTCCCTCCGAGCATTCCATCGGCTGTTGTTTGAGCACCTCGGCGTTATGCATTGCGCTTTCAATTTGCACAGCTAACGCTTGTGCCTTTTCGATTGTGAGAGCAACATCCTCCATGAGAAGGCGCTCTCTAATCCGCGGGACAGGAGTCTTTTCGATCAGCTGGTCTCTCACCAGCTCATCAGTCAGTGCTCCAAAATTGCACTTTGCAGCCAGTTCTATCAATGCAGAAGCAAATTGCTTCACTAGTTCGCCTCATCCCTGTGACCGTTGGCGAAACCGATATCTTTCTATCAGCACACTTGTCTTTGGGACAAAATATTTGCCCAGTGCATTAACAACAGTACTGTACTCACTCGTTGCAACACTGTGGAGCTGAGCGAAGATTCGCTGTTCCTCCGTTCCGAGGCAATGCAGCAGAATCGCTCGTCAGCGAATGTCAGAAATGGTCGCCCCGTCCAGGCCACCTGCGGTCAGGTAAGTCTTGAAACTTTCATACCAGCGTAGTATCCATGGTACCGGAGGCTCTCCTGGAGTTTCCAAGAATGGAGATGGGGAGCGAGGGTTAAATCAGCCATCCTTGTCGCCAGATGTTGTAGTCGAGGGCTAAATAACTCACAAACTACACTTGGTGTCCAGAACCCAAAGTGTATTTATTTCAAGCCAACATGGCTGCTGCTAAAGCCCTGCAGATCCCAACAGGGACCCTCCCTGAGGAAACAGAGCCCTCTAGTGGTAACTCCAGGACACAACAATTTGTTCTGTATCCTTTCATATCTCTAGTTTCCCTTTCCCCTGACTCAGTCTGAAGAAGGGTCTCGACCCGAAAAGTCACCTATTCCTTTTCTTCAGAGATGCTGCTTCAGCTGCTGAGTTACTGCAGCACTAGTGTCTATCTTTGGTTTGAGAGCAATGTCCATAAGTTCATAAGGTAGACAAAAATGCTGGAGAAACTCAGCGGGTGAGGCAGCATCTATGGAGCGAAGGAAATAGGCAACGTTTCGGGTCGAGGCCCTTCTTCAGACTCCATAAATTCATAAGTTATACGAGCAGAATTAGGCCGTTTCGGTCCATCAAGACTACTCCGCAATTTATTCATGGCCGATCTATCTTTCCCTCTCAGCCCCATTCTCCTACCTTCGCCCCATGACCCCTGACACCCTTACTAATCAAGAATCCGTCAATCTCCGTCTTAAAAATATCCATTGACTTGTCCTCCACAGCCTTCTGTCCCAATGAATTCCACAGATTCATCACCCTCTGACTGAAGTAATTATTTTCCTCCTTTCTAAAGGTACGTCCCTTTATACTGAGGCTATGGCCTCTGGTCCTAGACTCTCCCATTAGTGGAAACATCCTCTCCAAATCCATTCTAACCAGGCCTATTTCAAAGTCCAGCATAATCCACAGAAGAACACCTATACAGTAGCTTTGCACGTTAACCTGAACCTTGCCGACTGATCTACCAAGTTTTGAAGCCAGGAACCTTTGCAGCCCACTGCTCTACCTGTCAACTTCTTGCATTACAGATAGTGTTGTCTTTGTCACTGCACTTCATTGCTGAACTGCCCATAGATTCCCCTGGTGATTTCCCTCTTTCATCCCACATTGATACGGTCTGATGTAAACTTGGAGTCCCCTTTCAATTAAAAGGGGGTAATTCCCAGGCTGGGGATTAGAAGAGGAAGCAGTGAGTTTACTTTCATTTTAATTTTAATTTTAAAGTTTCTATTTATTTAAAACATGGAACAGTATGGCACAGGAACAGGCTCCTCACAAGGTCATAAGTGATAAGTGGAATTAGGCCATTCGGCCCATCAAGTCTACTCCGCCATTCAATCATAGCTGATCTCCCTCCTAACCCCACTCTACTGCCCTCTCCCCATAACCTCTGGCACCTGCACTAATCAAGAATCTATCTATCTCGGCCCACAATGCCCATGTTGAACATGTAGCCAAGTTAAACTAATCTCCTCTGCCTGCACTTGATCCATATCCCTCCAGCCCCTGCATATTCATGTACCTCTCTAAAAGCCTCTTCAATGCCGCTATAATATCTGCCTCTGCCACCACTACTGGCAGCATATTCCAGGCACCCACCAGCCTCTGTAGAAGAAAAAACAATGGCCCAAACATCGCCTTTAAATTTTGCCCTTCTTACATTAAAGTTACGCACTTTGGTCTTTGACATTTTCACCCGAGGAAAAAGGTTTTTCCCCTCATAATTCTATCAGGTCTCCCCTCAGACTTCAATGCTCCAGATAAAGCAATCCAAGTTTGTCCAACCTCCCTTTACAGCTCATATCCAGACCTCCTCTGCACCTTCTCCAAAGCCTTCACGTCCTTCTGTAATAGGGCGGCCAAAAATGGACACAATACTTAGTGTTTCTTGCTCCCAATCTATGCCATGCTCCTGCTCTCAATCCCAGCCGCACCCTTGACCTGCATTCCCAGCCACACTCCTGCTCCAACTCAGAGGTTATGATGGGCTCAAGGAAAATCTTCCTGAAGGTGAACTGTTGTTCTGAAAAATTGAATTCTTCACACACCGCTCTTTATTGTGTTATGAAAGTTTCAGTTTTGATGAAACGGCCAGTTGATATTTTTATGAATGAATAAATTGCTACTATATCTTCGGTTTCAGGTTTAATGAATTTTCCTTCCTTGTTTTAGATGCGTTGTGATGATTATCATTTGTTCTAGTTCCATGAAGATGTGATAAGGTTAGGAGGCTGAGGAGAATGTGGAGGCTTTGGAAATGGTCCAAAAGAGGTAGACTAGAATGGTGCCTGGATTAGGGGCATTAGATGTAAGGAGAGGTTGGACAAACTAAGATTGTTTTCTCTAGAATGCCGAAAGTTCAGTGGAGACCTGATAGAAGTCTCGAAGATCTCGGAGAAAACCTACACGGTCACGGGAAGAATGTACAAACTCCGTACAGACTGCACCATAATCAGGCCCCGTAATTAAAGTATGGGGTGATCGCTGGGCGGCGCGGATTCGGAGGACTGCAAGGCCTGTTTCCCTGCTGTATCTCTAAACTCGGTGGGTCAGGCAGCATATTCTCTCTGGAGAGTATAGACTGAAGGGTCCCAACCAAAAATGTCACATCCACGTACATCATTTTTTCCAAGAGAGAGCTATTTGGCATGTGAGAGAGAATAGGTTCCAGTTTGTGAACACCGTTGAACCGTGGAATGACGCAGTTAGCTCTTGTATTGTTGGCAGAGGGTATTTGTCCGGAATTATGGCTTTGTTGACCGATTTGAGATCGACGCACAGCCTGAGTTCCCCGTTCTTGCGTCGCGCGATGACAAGATTCGTTATCCAAGGGCATGAATCGATGCGCTCAATGATACCATCCTTTTTTAGTCGTTTCAGTTCCGTTGAGACTTCCGCGCGAACGGAAAATGGTAGACACCGTAGGCGTTGTGAAACAGGCCGGACTGATGTGTCTACACGAGGTGCGTGGCAGTAGCCTTTAATTATCCCAAAACCCGAGAAAAGGGAGGGGTACTCCTGCCCATAGTCCGCGTCGCTGATCACATTGATGTTCATGCCGGTTGAGTCCTGAAGCTTGAACCCTAGTTGATCAAACAAATTGACTCCCATCAGACTCTTTCCTTCTGCGACATAGAATGTGAAGCTATCGAGCTTAACTCCTTTGTAGCAGACAGGAACGGTCACTAGCCCTCTCGTGGGTATGGTTGAACCATCATAAGCGCGAAGAGTGTCCCTCGGGGGAACAAGTGGGTAGTCCACAAAGTGCCTTTTGTAGAGGTCGACGCTCTAAGTAGAAACCTTCGCCCCCACATCTATGAGAAGCGATACCGAGGTCCCAGCGATCTCGACCCTGCAGTCTTTGAAAGCCCCTGTTGACCGAACATCCTGGTCAGCCCTGTCCTTTATGGAGTATACATCGTGTCCGCCCGGAGATTCATCGTCTACATGGCGGACAGATGACGCCTTCTCCTTCGATGACCGGCATACTTTCTCGAAGTGATTCAGTTTTGAACACACGTTGCATCGTTTACCGTACGCTGGACATTCCCCGGGAGCGTGTGTCCGGCCACAATTCGGGCACTGCTTGTTTGAGCGATTGTGTTTTGATTGCCTCTGAATGCCCTGCACTGGTTCATCTGATGGGATGCAGGACTAAATGCTCCCTCCGAGCATGCCATCGGCTGTTGTTTGAGCACCTCGGCGTTATGCATTGCACTTTCAATTTGCACAGCTAACGCTTGTGCCTTTTCGATTGTGAGAGCAACATCCTCCATGAGAAGGCGCTCTTTAATCCGCGGGACATAAGTCTTTTCGGTCAGCTGGTCTCTCACCAGCTCATCAGTCAGTGCTCCAAAATTGCACTTTGCAGCCAGTTCTATCAATGCAGAAGCAAATTGCTTCACTGGTTCGCCTCATCCCTGTGACCGTTGGCGAAACCGGTATCTTTCTATCAGCACACTTGTCTTTGGGACAAAATACTTGCCCAGTGCATTAACAACAGTACTGTACTCACTCGTTGCAGCACTGTCGAGCTGCGCGAAGATTCGCTGTTCCTCCGTTCCGAGGCAATGCAGCAGAATCGCTTGGAGGCGAATGTCAGAAATGGTCGCCCCGTCCAGGCCACTTGCGGTCAGGTAAGTCTATAACTTTCATACCAGCGTAGTATCCATGGTACCGGAGGCTCACCTGGAGTTTCCAAGAATGGAGATGGGGAGCGAGGGTTAAACCAGCCATCCTTGTCGCCAGATGTTGTAGTCGAGGGCTAAATAACTCACAAACTACACTTGGTGTCCAGAACCCGAAGTGCATTTATTTCAAGCCAACATGGCTGCTGCTAAAGCCATGCAGATCCCCCAGGGACCCTCCCTGAGGAAACAGAGCCCTTTAGTGGTGACTCCAGGACACAACAATTTGTTCTGTATCCTTTCATATCTCTAGTTTCCCTTTCCCCTGACTATCAGTCTGAAGAAGGGTCTCGACCCGAAAAGTCACCTATTCCTTTTCTTCAGAGATGCTGCTTCAGCTGCGGAGTTACTGCAGCACTAGTGTCTATCTTTGGTTTGAGAGCAATGTCCATAAGTTCATAAGGTAGACAAAAATGCTGGAGAAACTCAGCGGGTGAGGCAGCATCTATGGAGCGAAGGAAATAGGCAAAGTTTCGGGTCGAAACCCTTCTTCAGACTCCATAAGTTCATAAGTTATACGAGCAGAATTAGGCCGTTTCGGTCCATCAAGTCTACTCCGCAATTTATTCATGGTCGATCTATCTTTCCCTCTCAGCCCCATTCTCCTACCTTCGCCCCATGACCCCTGACACCCTTACTAATCAAGAATCCGTCAATCTGCGCCTTAAAAATATCCATTGACTTGTCCTCCACAGCCTTCTGTCCCAATGAATTCCACAGATTCATCACCCTCTGACTGAAGTAATTATTTTCCTCCTTTCTAAAGCTTCCCCCTATATACTGAGGCTATGGCCTCTGGTCCTAGACTCTCCCATTAGTGGAAACATCCTCTCCAAATCCATTCTAACCAGGCCTATTTCAAAGTCCAGCATAATCCACAGAAGAACATCTATACAGTAGCTTTGCACGTTAACCTGAGCCTTGCCGACTGATCTACCAAGTTTTGAAGCCAGGAACCTTTGCAGCCCACTGCTCTACCTCTCAACTTCTTGCATTACAGATAGTGTTGTCTTTGTCACTGCACTCCATTGCTAAACTGTCCATGGATTCCCCTGTAGATTTCCCTCTTTCATCCCACATTGATACGGTCTGATGTAAACTTGGAGTCCCCTTTCAATTAAAAGGGGGTAATTCCCAGGCTGGGGATTAGAAGAGGAAGCAGTGAGTTTACTTTCATTTTTATTTTAATTTTAAAGTTTCTATTTATTTAAAACATAGAACAATATGGCACAGGAACAGGCTCCTCACAAGGTCATAAGTGATAAGTGGAATTAGGCCATTCGGCCCATCAAGTCTACTCCGCCATTCAATCATAGCTGATCTCCCTCCTAACCCCACTCTACTGCCCTCTCCCCATAACCTCAGGCACCTGCACTAATCAAGAATCTATCTATCTCGGCCCACAATGCCCATGTTGAACATGTAGCCAAGTTAAACTAATCTCCTCTGCCTGCACTTGATCCATATCCCTCCAGCCCCTGCATATTCATGTACCTCTCTAAAAGCCTCTTCAATGCCGCTATAATATCTGCCTCTGCCACCACTACTGGCAGCATATTCCAGGCACCCACCAGCCTCTGTAGAAGAAAAAATAATGGCCCAAACATCGCCTTTAAATGTTGCCCTTCTTACATTAAAGTTACGCACTTTGGTCTTTGACATTTTCACCCGAGGAAAAAGGTTTCGCCCCTCATAATTCTATCAGGTCTCCCCTCAGACTTCAATGCTCCAGATAAAGCAATCCAAGTTTGTCCAACCTCCCTTTACAGCTCATATCCAGACCTCCTCTGCACCTTCTCCAAAGCCTTCACGTCCTTCCTGTAATAGGGCGGCCAAAAATGGACACAATACCTTGTGTTCCTTGCTCCCAATCTATGCCATGCTCCTGCTCCCAATCCCAGCCGCACCCTTGACCTGCATTCCCAGCCACACTCCTGCTACAACTCCGAGGTTATGATGGGCTCAAGGAAAATCTTCCTGAAGGTGAACTGTTGTTCTGAAAAATTGAATTCTTCACACACCGCTCTTTATTGTGTTATGAAAGTTTCAGTTTTGATGAAACGGCCAGTTGATATTTTTATGAATGAATAAATTGCTACTATATCTTCGGTTTCAGGTTTAATGCATTTTCCTTCCTTGTTTTAGATGCGTTGTGATGATTATCATTTGTTCTAGTTCCATGAAGATGTGATAAGGTTAGGAGGCTGAGGAGAATGTGGAGGCTTTGGAAATGGTCCAAAAGAGGTAGACTAGAATGGTGCCTGGATTAGGGGCATTAGATGTAAGGAGAGGTTGGACAAACTAAGATTGTTTTCTCTAGAATGCCGAAAGTTCAGTGGAGACCTGATAGAAGTCTCGAAGATCTCGGAGAAAACCTACACGGTCACGGGAAGAATGTACAAACTCCGTACAGACTGCACCCATAATCAGGCCCCGTAATTAAAGTATGGGGTGATTCGGAGGACTGCAAGGCCTGTTTCCCTGCTGTATCTCTAAACTCGGTGGGTCAGGCAGCATATTCTCTCTGGAGAGTATAGACTGAAGGAGGGGTGGGGGAAGGGTGGGTGCGGGGGGTGTGGGGGAGCGAGGGTGTGGTGGAGGGAGGTGTGGGGGAGGGGGGGCTTGCACTCTGCTCACCCCGCACCTTCAGCTTTCAGCCTCACGCAGCAGATCCCGGAACAAAACGTATTTGACTTGCAGCAGAGGAGAATGGTGGGTAAGGTGAAAACCCGTAGCGCTATGGGGGATCGTTTTTGCGCAAATTTGAACACAACACAGACTGGAAGTGGTCAAGATGAGAGTTTTAGTAACAGTATAGATGGGCTAAAAGCAGGCAGGTGGGACTACTGTAGATGGAGCATGTTGGCTGGCGTGGGTAAATTGGGCTGAAGGGCCCAATTCCACGCTGTATGACCCTAGAACTCTAAATCCTTTTAAGTCATAAACCTGAACCTAATTTTGCATCTCATCTTTTCCATCGATGGGACTTGATGGAGGTAATTGCTCCCATTCATCTGATCTCTGTTCGTTTAACTGACCTTCGAGGAAGCATCAAAAATAAAATCGCAGTTTCAGTTTGGCTTGTTGTGAATTCAGGCCCCTCTTTGATTTGGCAGAGCTGGCTGCAGTTTCGCCAATCTATCTTGAACTATCACCTTGAATCATCATAATAGACATTACCTTCTGTTAATTCCCGTAAAATAAGTGGCAAGTTTATTTTTGGTTTCGGTCGTTGATTTTATAACACAGCAGCTGCCTTGAGAAATAATTAATTATACATCCTATTGTTTCAGTTTGTGTTTTCTGGGCAGTAAGTCAGCATTTATGACCCCCATAGACCTTGGCAGTAGATAAATATTTTCCGGCACTACTAAATTTATAAAGTTCTGTGAGAGAAACCTATGGGGAATACTGTGTGCTTGTAAACGCACGAGGAAGATATCTGTGTTTGAGCGATAGTGAGATTAGGGGGTATTAACTGCAGGGAGAGGTTGGACAGCCTGGGATAGTTTTCTCTGGAACAACAGAGCTTGCTGGGGGACGTGATAGAAATATATAAAAGTATGAGAGGCAGAGATAATGTCTGAACTGTTTTCCCAGGATGGAAAATCAAATATTAGAGAGCATAGCTTTAAGGTAATAGGGACAAAGTTTAAAGGAGATGTGTGGGGCAAGTTATTTTTAAACAGAGAGTGGTGGAGGCTTGGAACTTATTGCCATGGGTGGTGGTGGAGGCAGATACGATAGTGGAATTTAAGAGACTTTGAGGTAGCTACATAGATATATGGGGAATGGAGGGATATGGATTATGTTCAGGCAGATAAAAGTTGGTCTTGGCATCGTGTTCAGCATAGTCATTGTGGGCCGAAGGGCCTGTTCTCGTGCTGCACTGTTCTGCATTCCATGGTATTCATATTCTGGCAGAATTGCAATCATATTAAAGGTTTTGGATTAAAAATTAGATAAATTAAGTCTGCAGTTGTCGGTGCAGGCTTAGATTGATTATTGTCATGCGTACTGAGGTACAGTGAAAATATTTGGTTTGCGTGATATCCCATCTAATCAGGTAATACTGTACATGAATACAATCACATGAAGTACAATCAAATTCAAATACAACAGATAGAGAGAAGAGAAGAGACCAGAGTGCAGAATATAGTTTCTCAGCATTGTAGAGTAACAGTTCCAGAGAAAAAAATCCAAATGTCCAACCAAGTACAGCTGAAAAAAGCGATAGATTTTGTTTAGTTAAGTTTATAGTTTAGTTTAGGCATACTGCATGGAGACACGGAAATGAAAGGCCGGGCATTGTTTACTTTAAATTCCTGGTGTTATCCAGTCCATACATTCATAATGTTATTTGTCTATATGTTTGTAGTTTTAGTTAATTCTGACATAAAATGCCTTATACCAATATGTACTACTTTCAAGCTCTGCAGCAATACACATCAGGGCTGCCAACTCTCACGCTTTGAGCGTGACACTCACGCATTTCAGCCAATTCTCACGCCCTCATGCTGAAGACAGAATTCTCACGCTCAGTCCCTGCACAGCAAAGATTCTATAGGGGAGCTATAGGATCTTTGCTGCACAGTTTGAGTCTTTGCGCCACTTGACAGCGATCTGCACGGATTGGGGAAGCACGTCGGTCCCGGGCAGCGGGTGCCAGCGCTTTTGTGAGCCGTCTGTGAGCTCTGCGCTTCCGGCTGCCGCGGCAACCTCGCTCCCTCCCTCCCTCCTGCCCTTCAACTCACACGGCAGCGCCAGCACCGGCCAATCCACGCTACACCTTGCCCGCCCTGGGCGGCCGGGGAAAGAGAGGGAGGAGAGAAAGAGAGAGAGAGAAATAAAAAAAGGGAGGGATGGAGGCAAAGAGAGACAGGGGGAGGGAATGTAGTAAAGGATTGAAGGACGGGAAGGAGAAAGGGGAGAAAGAGGATGCGTGAGGAAAAAGAGGGAGGGTGAGGAAAGAGAGGTAGAGGAGGAAAGAGAGGGAGGGGGAGGAAAGAGGGAGGGATAGGGAGACATGTGTGTGTGTGTCTGTCTCCCTGTGTGTGTGTGTCTGTCTCCCTGTGTGTGTGTGTGTGTGTGTGTGTGTGTGTGTGTGTGTGTGTGTGTGTGTGCGTCTGTGTGTGTGTCTCCCTGTGTGTGTGTGTGTGTGTGTGTGTGTGTGTGTGTGTGTGTGTGTCTGTCTCCCTGTGTGTGTGTGTGTGTGTGTGTGTGTGTGTCTGTCTCCCCATGTGTGTGTGTGTGTGTGTGTGTGTGTGTCTTCCTTTGTGTATGTGTCTCCCTGTGCGTCTGTTGTCACATCCTGGCCTTAGACAGGGCTGCCAACTCTCACGCCTTGAGCGTGAGAGTCACGCATTTCAGCCAATTCTCACGCTGATGACAGAATTCTCACGCTGTCTTCAATCCCTGCACAGTTTGTCTTTTTGCGCCACATCACAACGATCTGTGCAGTCTGGGGAAGCACGTCAGTTGGCGGCTGTGAGTGACGTTGCATCTCTTCTCTTCTCGTCTTTCTTGGTTAAATGTGCAGCCGCCGACAACATGAAGCAGCCGGAGATAAAACTAACCAGGTGAATCGGTTGTAAAACATGGGGAGGACCACAATGAGGCCAAACATCTAGGACAGGGTTCGGCAACCTACGGCACACGGGCTGAATCCGGCCCGTAACCCGAAAAAACACATTTTTTTCGCAGGGTCGGGGCAGGCGAGCCGACCTGAGAACTGCAGCCAGTCCCTGGGACGTGAGCTGATCTGGGAACGGCAGCCAGTCCCTGGGCACACAGAATGCCAACTTAATCATAATGGACAAATTGGGCCAGCCGCGTACATGTTGTATAACTCTGACTCTATGAAGATCTGAATGGGCTTCGAATCACCATTTAAGCAAAATTGCCCCCACTTTCCCCATTTTGATTCTTGAGATTAATATCCCTTTGCTCTGTTAACAGCGTTAAAGTACTTATGAGGTAGAGTCAGGAAAGGGAACATGTTATTTCTTTTTAGTTTGCTTTAATTTGTTAGTTGATTGTTTGTTGAGTGCCATCATTTCTGAAATGGTCTTAAAGTAACTTAACTGTTATAAAGCAGTAATAAGTGATTTTTGTCCAAACAATTGGAACTTGCATAAAATGTTTGCATTATTAGCAGGACTGCCAACTCTCACGCATTGAGCGTGAGACTCACGCATTTCACAAAATTCTCATGCTCTCACGCTGATCACAAAATGTCTTTAATTTTTAATTTTATTTTTATTAGAAGTACAATAAGTTACAGTAATACACACCACATATATCTCATTACATTTGTTGTACCCCTTCATTTTTTGAGCTTTAAAAAAGATAGAAATAAAAGAAGTAAGGAAAGTGAGAAAGAGTCGTGAAGGTGCAGGAAAGTGTTGGGAAAAGAAAGCCCATTAGAAAAGGATTAAGAGAAGAAAGTTAAGAAATAGACCCTAGAAAAGAAAAGAAAGAAAAGTAACAATCGCTCTATTATTTAAAAAAACTTCGCAAAAAGGGATATATCAACCGTATTTTTCACCCCCCGTTACCAGATCCTGGCACCATTTATTTTTTAAATTACTATTGCACCTTATGCTTGTAATAAGTCCATAAATGCAGACCATGTCTTTTGGAAGTGGTCTGCTTTGCCTGCTAGGAGGAGTCTCACAGAATTTCTCACGCTCAAATATCAAGATAAGAAAGTTCAAAATAAAGCAAAAATTGTTTTAGAGGTGAGTAAAAATCATGAGATATGTGATACAAGCACTAGAGGGGATCGGTTTAAAGCAGGGCTATCAAACTACCAGCACCAACCCCCCTCCCCCTCCCCCTTCCCCCCATAGGCACGGCAGCTCTATGTCCGTCGACCGCTCTGTCCACTCCCCATGGAGTTTTAACCCCGGCCTGGAGCCAGGAGAGGACCGGGTGAGTGCCGCCTCCGGTACCTACTATGGGAGGGGGAACACCTCCTCCCAAACCCTCCCCCCCTCGGTCGCTACGCCACCTCGCAATTTCTCACTCTCAACTCTCACCCAATGTTGGCAGCCCTGTACACTTTCAACAGACACATCATTCCTTTGTTCGTGGGAGTAAGAGGTATCGTTTAGAGGGGAAGTTTTGACAGGTGTTTACCAACTTTATTCTTGCACAATACCCAAACTATGTGATCTTGTTATATATTTAATGTTTGCCATCCATAAACTGATTGCTATCCTCAACCATTAGAAAGTAATTCATGTATGAGATCATCCAACAATAAGGAGGTATGAAAGTTGTGAAATAATTGCAGGCAATGTGTTATTGAACTCATTCATGCCCAGGAGCTTGTTGGGGGAGACTTCATTAGAGGAGAACAGTACCTTGGAGAAACAAGGAACTGCAGATGCAGGAATCTTGAGCGAAGCACAACGTGCTAGAGTAATGCAGCGAGTCAGGCATGGAACGTATGGATAAGGTGACTCTTTGGCATCAGGACCCTTCTTCAAATCCCTTAATCATGGGAGATTAACACTGTGCCACAGTGGTAGAGTTGTTGCCTTACAGTACCAGAGACCCGGATTTGATCCTGTACGGAGTTTGTACATTGTCCCTGTGACCTACGTGGGTTTTCTCCGGGAGTTCCGTTTCCTCTCACTCCAAAGACGTACAGGGTTGTATGTTAATTAGCTTGGTAAAATTGTGAATTGTCCCTAGTGTGTGCAGGATAGTGTCAGTGTGCGGGGATCGCTGGTCGGCCTGTATTCGGTGAGCCGAAAAGCCTGTTTCCGCATTGTATCGCTAAACTAAATTAAGTGAATATTGGCCGGGCGCATGCAAATCGGAGCGGGCAGATTAGCACATCATAGAAACATAGACATAGAAACATAGAAACATAGAAAGAACATCTGACGGAGGTAGCCAGACGGGACGTCGAAGGATGAGAAGCCGAAGCCAAGAAGTGGAAGCCAAGATGCCGTATGGACACAACGCCGAAAAGCCAAACGGGCACGACGCCGAAAGGATACGAAGCTGAACGGACATGAATCTGAAAGAATACGAAGCTGAACGGATACCACTCCGAACGGACAAAATGTAGAACAGACGTGATGTTGAAAAGCCGCCGAATGGACATGTCGTCTCCAGCAAGTGTTCGGCACGGACTAGAAGGGCCGAGATGGCTTGTTTCCGTGCTGTAATTGTTATATGGTTATATGGTTATATGGGACGGGATTTGTCCGAGACCTTGTCAGCAATTGGTCCGGACCCACGCGTCCATCACATCAATGGCCGGGGGGGGGGTGGGGGGGGGGGGGGAGATGGGAGGGGGCGGAGACGGGGGGGGGGGGGGTTTAGACGGGAGGGGGGGGGGGGAGACGGGAAGGGAGATTGAGCTTGTGTTTGTAAATTGTTGGCAGTGACTCCAAGTTGCTGCGATTGCCACATAGGCTTTTCGACGTCATGTTCATTCCCTGTCAGATTTTAAGCCGAAAGACAATCTGACGCCGAACGCACAAGAAGCTGAAATAATAAATAGGTTCTGAAACACTGAAATACTTTAAAAAATCTATATCTGCTGCAAGAATACACAATTTTTTTTATTATTTAACTATTTTTAAATGTAACAAGGTACAACAAGTTAACTTTTAAAATGTAACAAGGTACAACCAATTTAACTATTTACGAACATGACGTCGAAAATCCTCTGTGGCAATCGCAGCAGCTTAGAGTCACTGCCACCATTTTACAAATCAAGCTCAAGCTCCCCCCCCCCCCCCCCCCCCCCTGTCTCCCCCGGCCAGTGATGCACATTACTGCCTCTGTGGCAATCGCAGCAGCTTGGAGTTGTTAATCCTGGCCACATTGGAGCAGCCAGGACATTAAAATTGAGTAAAGGCTTCTGTGCTGCTAGGCCATTTTGGTCAAGTTAAATGTGCTTTTGCAGAACTGGGACAAGCTGCTGAATGGTGCCAGTTTGTCTGTGGCCTAGATAAGAGCTGCAGGGAAATAATGGAACATCTGCAGATTCTAACAATAAGGTGTAAATTGCATGGAACTGATTGGGTCAATGCAAACCAGATATACATAGTGTAAATAATGTTTTATCGACAGTTAATGTTATTTGGACAGTTGTTGGTTGGTTAAGATGTTGAGCTTTGTCTGGGTTGTCTGAATCCCAGGGCACATACTGCATAATTCATCACTGTTAACTTCCATCTAGAAGCTTCGTCAGATACATTGTATTAGTTACTGTGTTATTAGGTTAGGGAACTGTCCATCATGTACTGTGTTTATCGATATGTGTTAATGAACTGTATAGAGACCACCCCCATGTGGTTCAGTCCCTCAAGGTTCGGGGACCTATAAAAGGCAGCTCCCACGAGGTCCGATGTCGATCTTCTGGAAGAACTCTTGGGACTGCGTGACCTTTTGGAGTGTCTTTGCTTGCACGAGGCTAGAAGGGCTTGGCCATGCAGATACAAGGAATGCACCCTGTGTGGTTAGGTATTCTATAGGGGAATTTGTGTTGTGTTATCCAAAATAAAGTTTAGTTGCTCAAGTGCTTGATTCAGTATTTTATTGACTAAAACTAGACTGGGGGGGAACTTAGAACAACCTATTTACAGAGTCACTGCCACCATTTTACAAACACAAGTTCAAGCTCCCCCCCCCCCCCCCCACCGCCCCCCACCCTCCCGTCTCCCCCCGGCCAGTGATGCACATTACTGCCTCTGTGGCAACCGCAGCAGCTTGGAGTTACTGCCACCATTTTACAAATGCAAGCTCAAGCTCCCCCCCGACCAGTGATGTGATGGACGTGGAGGTCTGGACCGATCACTGACAAGGTCTCGGACAAATCCCGTACCCGGAGACGTTATGCCCATTCGGCAGCTTCTTGACGTCATGCCCGTTCTGCGTCTTGTCCTTTTGGCTTCGTATCCTTTCGGCGTGGGGTCCGTTCGTTGGATCTTGGCTTTTCGGCATGATGTTCGTTTGGTATCTTGGCTTCCACTTCTTGGCTTCGGCTTCTCGTCCTTCGATGTCCTGTCCGCACACGCTGAAGGAATCCAATGCTGATTTGAAACTTTGACTCGAGACAATGTCAATATTCTAGATGATGCCACTGGATGCTATGCATGAGTCACCTTCAACAAGATGTCTAGCCTCTTACATTTGGCATTCAATCGGAGACATACAGCATGGAAACAGGCTCTTTCGCCCAGCATGGAAATAGACCCTTTGGCCCAACTTTCCCATGCTGACTAAGATGTCCAATCTACATTCATCCCACCTGCCCACATTTAGCCCATATCCGTCTCAACTTTTCCTAACCATATACATGTTCAAATGTCTTTTAAATGTTGTTATAGTCCCAGTTTAGTTTAGCTTAGTTTAGTTTAGTTCAGGGATACAGTGTGGAAACAGGTCCTCTGGCTCACCGAGTCTGCATCGACCAGCGATCCCCATACACTAGCACTACCCTACACACTAGGGCCAATTTAAATTTTTTACCGAAGCCAATTAATCTACAAACCTGTATATCTTCGAAGTGTGGGAGGAAAGAGGAGCACCCGGAGAAAACCCACATGGTCATGGGACGAAAGTGCAAACTCCATAGAGACAGCACCTGTAGTCAGGATCAAACCCGAGTCCCTGGAGCTATGAGGCAACAGTTTTACTGCTGCTCCACTCTGCCGCCCAAAATTGTATCACCATTATCACCACCACTTCACCAATGACATAATGATGAGGGACAGTTAAGACCCATATTCATTTACTGCCTTCCCCTTTTCAGTTACAGTGGTACAGAGTCTAAATGTCCCACATCCGATAAATGGCTTCAATTCCTTCATTGTATCGGCAGAATTTAAATTGTGACCTATTTTTCTTTGAGGACTGTGTTTTGCTTGGATTAACCTGCTACTTCCTGTGGAAGAGATGAGCTCTGCCCAGGGAAGGAGAGAAACATAAAAAGATAGAAACATAGAAAATAGGTGCAGGAGTAGGCCATTCGGTCCTTCGAGCCTGCAACGCCATTCAATATGATCATGGCTGATCATCCAACTCAGTATCCCATCCCTGCCTTCTCTCCACACCCCTTGATCCCTTTAGCCACAAGGGCCACATCTAACTCCCTCTTAAATATAGCCAATCAACTGGCCTCAACTACCTTCTGTGGCAGAGAATTCCACAGATTCACCACTCTCTGTGTGAAAAAATGACTTTCTCATCTCGGTCCTAAAAGACTTCCCCCTTATCCTTAAACTGTGACCCCCTAGTTCTGGACTTCTCCAACATTGGGAATAATCTTCCTGCATCTAGCCTGTCCAACCCCTTAAGAATTATTGTAAGTTTCTATAAGATCTCCCCACAATCTTCTAAATTCTAGCGTGTACAAGCCGAGTCTATCCAGTCTTTCTTCATATGAAAGTCCTGCCATCCCAGGAATCAGTCTGGTGAACCTTCTCTGTACTCCCTCTATGGCAAGAATGTCTTTCCTCAGATTAGGAGACCAAAACTGTACGCAATACTCCAGGTGTGGTCTCACCAAGACCCTGTGCAACTGCAGTAGAACCTCCCCGCTCCTATACTTAAATCCTTTTGCTATGAATGCTAACATACCATTTGCTTTCTTCACTGCATGCCTACTTTCAATGACTGGTGTACCATGACACCCATGTCTCGTTGCATCTCCCTTTTTCCTAATTGGCCACCATTCAGATAAAAGTCTACTTTCCTGTTTTTGCCACCAAAGTGGATAACCTCACATTTATCCACATTATACTGCATCTGCCATGCATTTGCCCACTCACCCAACCTATCCAAGTCACCTTGCAGCCTCGTAGCATCCTCCTCACAGCTAACACTGCCCCCCAGCTTTGTGTTATCCGCAAACTTGGAGATGTTGCATTCAATTCCCTCATCCAGATCATTAATATATATTGTAAATAGCTGGGGTCCCAGCATTGAGCCTTGCGGTACCCCACTAGTCACTGCCTGCCACTCTGAAAAGGACCCGTTTACTCCTACTCTTTGCTTCCTGTTTGCCAGCCAGTTCTCTATCCACATCAATACTGAACCCCCAATACCGTGTGCTTTAAGTTTGTATACTAATCTCTTTTTGAAGTTGAAAACCCACTTGTTGTCTGTAATACAGAGTTCCACAGATTCTTCCACACCCTGATATCCAGCCTGGGAGTAGATGAGCTAGAGAAAGCAGTCATCAACATTTCAGCCACCATAGAACAAATAGAGACCAGGAAGGTAGATGCGATTTTGCCCCTTTACTCCGAAGTCCAGTCTCTGTCCAAGATGGTTATTCAAAGTCGGATGGCTCTGGACATTCTCCTGGTGACCCAGGGGGGGGGGGGGGGGGAGTGTGTGCTCCCCTCAATGAAATCCTGCAGTTTCTTGCTCTAACCAAGACGTTCAAATTGAAACTGATGTAAGGATTATTCAAGACGGTATTCACACCTTGCATTAGATCTCAGAAATTAAATCCTTTGACTGGTGGGGGTGGCTCCCTGACCTAGGAAACTGGGCTGGAGGGCTCTATCAGACCATTTTAAAATATGCTATTAGCATTTTAGCTGCTGTTGTCACCATTTCTGTGCTGTTCCAGCTATCTCTCTGCCTCATTCGAGCTCTCTGTTTATCAAAACAGCACTCCTGTCACAGTACTGAACCACAACACATAATGCTTCAATATGATGCCAATCACACTATCATTCAACTCATGATGTATGAATATGCTCAACCCTGTATGATGATACTGATAATACCTGACTAACATTTTTTCTTATTGTCCTATCAGGACAAAAAGGGGGGAATATGGAAGAAATGAGCTGTTCTTCCATATTGTCTGTCACCATGGCCAACACTTCACTCTGCGGGAATGGAACTTTACTCCAGTGAATGTACCCTCTGATAGCTAGACTAAACAGGCCTGGTGCAGGTGTGGCCCAGAGTGTTAAGAAACCAAGTTAGCTAAACACAAAGAAGAACTTGTGAACTCATCTACACTGAGACATCCTAATCTTCCTACATAGACAAGGAAGCCTGTTTTTCAGTGGAAAGTTACTAGAATAGAATAGAATAGAATAGAATAGAATGCAATTTATTGTCATTCAAACCTAGGTTTGAACGAAATATAATTTCTACAGTTTTTTACATTACAAAACAATCCAAGACCCACACTTAACACAGTTTACATAAACATCCATCACAGTGAGTCTCCAACATCTCCTCACTGTGATGGAAGGCAAAGTCTTTATCTCCTCCCTTTGTTCCTTCTCCCGTGGTCCAGCAGTCCAACTGCAGTGTCGAGGTGAACTGGGGCTCCGATGTTAAAGCCCCCGGCGGGCGATGGTAAGTCCTGAGGCCGTTTAAGCCATGCCGGGCGATGTTAGGCCCCGGCTCCATGTCCTTAAACCCGCGATTCCAGCGGGAGAAGTCGCCGTTGCGGAGCTCGGAAAAGCGGTCTCCCACCAGGGACCTGCGAGCTCCCGATGTTCCCGTCCACCGGGTCTGCGGCCGGTGCCTCCGAACTCCAAAAGTCGGGTCGCAGCCGCACGCCACCACAGCTCTTCCCGCTCCGAAGTCGGCCAGCTCCGCGATCTCTGTTCCGCAGGCTCTGCAACTGGAGCCCTCAGGTTAGTCCCGGCCGGAGGTCGCCGCCGGCTCCACGATGTTAGGCCCAACGACATCCGAGACCCGACAGGGAATAGTCGGGTCCCCGCACAGGGAAGAGATTTAAAACGGTTTCCCCCACAGCCCCCCCCACCACCCCCCACATATACACAGCTAAATAAAATAATAAAAACTAACTCAAGACATACATTTAACAAGACAAAAAAAAAAAAAACAGACAACTGTAGTCGAGCCGCTGCCGTTAGGCGCTGCCACTGTACAATTAGCTGGATCACAATAGTTAACCCTGTAAACACAAGAGCAACAGTTGGGTAGACTACCCGCGCCCCCTGCCGCTAGTGCGCAGAAACGTTGCAGTAAATGGTGGGCTTATGATTGGCTCGGAGAGGGGGCAGTGGTACACTGCTTGAAAGATGACATAGAATAATGTCAAGATGTATCATGGTTGACTTGTATTCATCATCTGTTGTTGAATAAGATTAACATAAACAAAAAGTACATTATGACTAATGAAATAATTGATACCCATGTAGTAGATAGTAGTAACAGGAAAATATATAGCCAAAGATGATGTCTATTTTCGTAAAGTTGTATTTACTGTATTACAAAAAAAAAGTTGTTTACTGCACTGTCTAACTGTCTGATAATTCTGCTGCAGAGCAGAGAACTGGTGAGCAGTTAACCGCCACCATTTCTCCATGATGTCATGCGATAATGCCTCTTAAAGCAAACCTCGAAGTCACCGCTTTTCCTTTTAATTTCCCTCTGTCAATTACTTCAACACTTCCCCTCGTCCACAATTTCTGAAAATATCCCAAATAATCCCTAACAAACCAGACAATCCATTTCACTGTTACTTCATTTCCCCTTGTAAAATGTCCGTGACTTGAGTCATATCTAAATTCAGCAATCACTTCCCTTTTTGTTTTCCCTCATCAGCTTTCTTCCTCATGTGATCTTGGATTACCAATGCAAAGGTAAAGCTCTTCTGGTCATATACAAAGCAGTTTGGAAAACACCATGTGCTTATTTTTATTGTGTTTTATCCCACATAGAGTATAACCTTAATATGGTATCAACATTTGTCCATTCTTACAGAATAGGCATCACAATACAAAACAACAACAACGGACAATTCATCTTCCTCTGCATTTCTGTTTTATATATATTTCGAGGACATCATCATTGATCTTAAGTCCTACATAACCTTATATTCAACATGTCTGCACCAATAAGTGAAGCACGGTGATGCAATGGTAGAGTTGCTGCCTTACAGCGCCAGAGACCCGGATTCGATCCTGACTATGGGGGCTGTCTATATGGAGTTTGTATGTTCTCCCCGTGACCTGCGTGGGCTTCCTCCGGGATCTATGGTTTCCTCCCACACTCCAAACCCATACAGGTTTGTAGGCTAATTGGCTCCTCGAATCCATAGCAATCCATGTGATACCTACTGTTCAACCATGTTCTGCCCCAGACTTGCTACTACAGCTAGGTAGTGCTGTTCCACTGCGCTTGCATCCACCGACATCTTGTTTCACCTGGCCTCCTGCTCCGTTTCCACACCTCCCAATTTGGGCCCAAGTTCACCCATCTACCCATCAAAGCCGCGGTCACCTGTATCTACCTGTCACTTGCCTGTCTTTGTCAGTCTGAAGAAGGGTTTCGGCCCGAAACGTTGCCTATTTCCTTCGCTCCATAGATGCTGCCTCACCCGCTGAGTTTCTCCAGCATTTTGTCTACCTTCGATTTTCCAGCATCTGCAGTTCCTTCTTAAACATTTTGTCCTGCCCCCACCTCTTGACAAGCTCTCTCCCCCACAACTGCAAATCAGTCTAAAGATGAGATCCAACCCGAAACATTACCTGTCCATTTCCCTGCCTGAGTTACTCCAGCAATTTGTGTCTTGCTCAAGATTCCATTTGTCTGATTTGGAGCCTCAATACATACTGGAGTTTCTTCATTACTCAAATACCACCAACCCTCTACCCATCTTTAGGTCCACTGCAAACGTGGAAATGTGATGCTTTGTTCCCTCGTTCATAACACTGACATGTAATAGGTATATTTAGGGCCCTGGTTTTGTCCCCTCGGCACCCCACTGCTATTGATTAAAGACCAAGAGTTGGGCAGCATCGGTAGAGTTGCTGCCTTACAGTGCCAGAGACCCGGGTTCGATCCTGACTATGGGTGCTGTCTGTGCGGAGTTTGTACGTTCTCGTTTGTACGTTTGTACATTGAAAGGTGATCATAGTGATCAAGGTGGTGCTGGCTCGAAGGGCCGAATGGCCCACTCCTGCACCTATTGTCTATTGTCTATTTTCACCCTGTGTATGACTCGGTTTCCTCCCACACTCGAAAGACATACAAGTTTGTAGATTAATTGGTTTGGTAAAAGTGTAAATTGTCCCTAGTGTTAGTGTACGGGGATTGCTGGTCGGCATGGACGCGGTGGGCCGAAGAGCCTGTTTCCACGCTGTATCTCTAAAATAAGGTGCGAAAGGTAGAGTGAAGAGAAAGATACAGTGTAGTATATAATTTCCATCAATGAAGCATAGCATTTCCACTGTCTACAAAGACATACGTTGGGTAATCTGGTTGGAACCCTAGCTTATGGAAGGACTGTTCAGAAACCTGATAATAGTGGGAAATAAGTGGTTCCTGAGTCTGCTGGTGTGCGTTTTCAAAGTTCTGTATCTTCTGCCTGATGGGTGTAGGGAGATGGAGAAACAATGGGGGTGGGAAAAGTGTTTGATTATGTTAGTTGCTTTCCCGAGGTAAGGTGAAGTAGACTCAATGATGGGAGATGAAAAAGACACAAAATGCTGGAGTAACTCAGTGGTTCAGGTAGCATCTATGGAGAACATGGATAGGCGATGTCTTGGGTCAGGAACCTTCTTCCGAAGAAGGGTTTGACAAAGAATCCTAGCTCGAAAGGATACCTATACCCTCCCCCCCCCCCCCCCCCCCCCCCAAATGACACTGCGGTTGAAGGAGCCCTCACCCAAATCTCCTCCATTTTCGCACCTCTGTTGTCACCCCACTTCCCCGTTGACAGATCAGGGATAGAGGCGCAAGAAAAAAGCCCGTCTGTCTTTTTAAATTTTTTGTCTCGTTAAATGTATGTTTGATTCCAGTTTTATTTTTTTATTAAACTGTGTGTATGTGGGATGTGGGGGAAACCGTTTTAAATCTCTTCCATGTTCGGGGACCCGACTTTTTCCCTGTCGGGTCTCCGGTGTCGTTGGGCCTAACATCGTGGAGCCGGCGGCGACCTCCTGCCGGAACTAACCTGCGGGCTCCAGTCGCGGAGCCTGCGGATCTACCATCTCCCGCTGGCCGACTTCGGAGCGGGAGGAACTGTGGTGGCGCGCGGCTGCGACCCGACTTCGGAGCTTCGGAGACTCCGGCCGCAGGCCCTGTGGACGATAACATCGGGAGCTCGCGAGTCCCTGCTGGGAGACCGCTTTTCGGAACTCCCGCAACGGCAACTTCCCCCGCTGGAATTGTGGGGTTTAAAGGACTCGGAGCGGGGCCTAACATCGCCCGGCGGAGCCTAACGGGCACAGGACTTACCATCGCCCGCCCGGGGCTTTAACATCGGGAGCCCCAGTTTGCCTCAACGTTGCAGTTGGGCTGCTGGACAGCGGGAGAAGAACAAGGGAAGAATAAGACATTTGCCTTCCATCACAGTGAGGAGTTGTTGGAAATTCACTGTGATGGACGTCTGTGTAAAGTGTGTTAAGTGTGGGTCTTGTGTTTTTTTGTAATTGTTAAGACTGTAGAAAATGCTATTTCGTTCAAACCAAGCTGTTTGAATGACAATAAAAGGCATTCTATTGTATTCTATTCTATTCTATTCTAAGAAATTGCAGATGCTGGAAACTTGAGCGAAATACAAAATGCTGGAGGAGCCCAGTGGGTGCAACAGCATCTATGGAGGGTAGACACAAAATGTAACTCAGCAGGTGAAAGAATGGGTGAAGTCTGAAGATGGTCTTGACCGAAAATGTCATCATTTCCTTCTCTCCAAAGATGCTGCCTGTCCCCCTGAGTTACTCCAGCATTTTGGGTCTATCTTCAGTGTAAATTAACATCTGCAGTGGGGTGGGAGATTGCAACCTTCATGTGGTGCACTCTGTTTCGACGAATGCAATCAACCTGACGTGCAAAATCAAATAAGATCAAATAGAACAAATTGTCCTACAACTTTAGGCTGTGCACGCCATACGTAAGAAGAAGAACATCTGAGTTCCTTCCTACACACAGCATCTATGGAGGGAATGGACAGATGATGTTTCAGGACAGGATCCTTCTTCTTCAGAGTCCCGACCCGAAACATAATCTGTCCATTCCCTCCGCAGATGCTGCCCGACCCGTTGAGGTCGTCCCACACTTTGTGGTTTGATCAGGGACAGGGGTTCCCCTCATCCTTGATTTCACCCCACCAGCCTCCGCATCATTCTTCAACATTTCCTTCAGCCACTGATCCCACCTCCAGTCACACTTTCCCCTCACCCTTCTGCACTGTTGCAGGATTAGTTATTTTAGCCTGTGAATAAAACCTGTAGTTTCTTACTGTGGATGGAGACAAAGAGGTGCCAGCAGATTTGCTTGAGTGGTTATGGATTTGAGCACCACCTTGCCCTTGAGCATGCAATCCATCAGATCAGTCATCTCCCGCCTCCCTTTAATGCTGAATTTTCCTAGGTGCAGCCACATTCACATTGAGGTGAAACCAAATGAGACATGATTTGTAATAAAATTTAAAAATTACACGTCAGCTTTTGATACTGAATCTAATGCATTTATATTCACCAGATGTTTGAATTACGTAGCCCATCTTCAATTTCTTTATTCAGAGGGTGGTGAATCTGTGGAATTCTTTACCACAGATGGCTGTGGAAGCAGTCAATGGATATTGTTAAGGCAGAGATAGAGAGATTCTTGATTAGTACGGGTGTCAGGAGTTATGGGAAGATGGCAGGAGAATGGGGTTAGGAGGGAGAGATAGACCAGCCATGATTGAATGGTGTAGATATGATGGGCTGAATGGCCTAATTCTGCTCCTATCACATGACCTTATGACCTAAACAACTTAATCCAACACTGCCTTTATGCATTGTACTGCAATGGGAGCAAAAATGTCAGAAAACAAAACACGTGTGGAAGAACTCAGTGGACCAGGCAGCATCTGTGGAGGGAAATAGACAGACGACGTTTTGAGTTGGGATCCTTCTTCAGATGTAAAACAGATTTTTGGAAATGCTGGCGGAATTTAGCAGGTCAGGCAGCATCGGTGGGGGGGAAATGGACAGACGATGTTTCTGATTCCTCCAGAAGTTTGATTTGTTTTTAAACTCAGGATTACAGAATTGGTCAATCTCTTATGTCTGCACAAAGATTTAAATAAAGGCGAAAGAAAAAAAAAATGAGAGCGCGCCAAAAAAAAGCCTTTTAACTTGTGTTTTACTAAAGCCTAGCAAAGTCGGAATGCAGGCAAGGAGCCAGGTAATAAAGAAGCAAAGAAGAATGCAGATCTGCTGATGCATGCAGAGCTGAATTGCATTATGATTTTTTCCGATGTTTTTATTTTGAAGGATGGGACAAACTGTTAAGCCACCATTTATCAACCACCTCCTAGGAAGGTGAACCGCTTTGAACGGCTTTGCGAATGGCACGGTGGCACAGCAGAGTTGCTGCTTTACAATGCCAAAGACCCGGGTTCGATCCTGACTACAGGTGCTGTCTGTATAGAGTTTGCACGTTCTCTCTGTGACTGCGTGGGTTTTCTCCGGGTGGTCAGGTCTCCTCCCACATTCTAAAGTCATGCAGGTCTGTAGGGCAATTGGCTTGTATAAATTGTCCTTAGTGTGTGGGATAGAACTAGTGTAATGGATGGTCACTGGTTGGTGTGGAATCGGTGGGCCAAAGGGCCTGTTTTCACATTGTATCTCTGAAACTAAAATATTTGTTGAAGGTGCTGGGCATGGAGCTGCAGATTTAGGGTAATAATAATAATGGATGGGATTTATATAGCGCCTTTCTAATACTCAAGGCGCTTTACATCGCATTATTCATTCACTCCTCAGTCACACTCGGTGGTGGTAAGCTACTTCTGTAGCCACAGCTGCCCTGGGGCAGACTGACGGAAGCGTGGCTGCCAATCTGCGCCTACGGCCCCTCCGACCACCACCAATCACTCACACACATTCACACACAGGCAAAGGTGGGTGAAGTGTCTTGCCCAAGGACACAACGACAGTATGCACTCCAAGCGGGATTCGAACCGGCTACCTTCCGGTTGCCAGCCGAACACTTAGCCCATTGTGCCATCTGTCATCCCATCTATCTAGGGTAGATAGTCAGAACCTTTTTCCCAGGATGGAAAAATCAAATAATACAATACAATACGGTTTCATTCGTCACATTGCACATAAAGTGCAAGTGAAATGAATTTGCCAGCAGCGGTACAATGATAAAGAACACACAATACACAATAAACATTTAACACAAACATCCATCACAGCATTCATCACTGTGGCGGAAGGCACAAAATTTGGCCAGTCCTCCTCCATTTTCCCCCGTGGTCGGGACCTCAACCCTCCGCAGCCGTCGTTGCGGGCGTCCAGATGTGCAGACAAGGTAAGTCCAGATAAGTCCTGAATCGGTGCCTCCCCACCGGAGACCGCGGCTTCAAGATGGTGTAGGCCGCAGGCCGGCGGTCGAAGATTTAAAGTCCCCGCCGCGCCGCAGCCAGAAGCACCGCAGGGCCGGTGGTCGGAGCTCCCCTCCAGGGGTAATGGTAAGTTCACGCCGCGCCCGCGGTAGATGTAGGCTGCGGGCCGGCCAATGGAGCTTCATCTTACCCCCGGGTCCCCCACGAGGGCACGCCAGCTGGAGCTCTGAAGACCGCGGTTTCAGGCTGCCGCGGGACAGCGAAACGGAATGCTCCCCTCCGGCTAGCCCCAGCGAGGGCTCACACGCTCCACCCCGAGAGTCCACGCTGCGCCCGCCGCTGAAGCCCCGGGCGCGTCTCCGGGAAAGGCGGCCCGATCCTCGCTGTTAGGCCACGGGGGAGGCGACCTGGAAAAAGTCGCCTCTCCGTGGAGGAGGCGACCGAAACGGTTTCCCCATTACCCCCCCACACCACCCCCCACACAAAACACACAAAGAAACATTAAAAACATACTTTAAAACATACTAATAAAAAAAAAAAAGTTGAAAAAACGAACACACTGCTGGCAGGGCGCCGGCTTGCAGCGCCCCCACCAATGTCGACCAAGATGTCCACAGAATACACTGAGCTTTAAGGAGAGAGGGGCAAAGTTTAAAGGAGATGTGCTAGGCAAGCTTTATTTCACACAGAGGGTGGTGAGTGCCTGGAATGCACTGCCTGTTGGTTGAGGCAGATAGGATAATAACTCTTCAGAAACTAAGTTTAGTTTAGTTTATTATTGCCACATGTTGAGGTAGAGTGAAAAGCATTGCCATCGCATGCTGTCCAGTCAGCGAAAGGACTACACATGATTACAATCAAGCCATCCACAGTTACAGATACAGGATAAGGGGTATAGTGTTTAGTGAATTACAAACCTCTGTCAAGTCTGATTAAAGACAGTCGAAGATCTCCAGTTGGATCGATGGAAGGTCAGGGCCACTCTCCAGATGGTGAGAGGACGGTTCAGTTGCCTGATAACAACGGAAGGTATTGGATCAACACACAGATGTGCAGGGAATGGAGAGATAGAGATTATGTGTAGACAGATAAGACATGGTCCTGCATCATGGTCAGCACAGAAACTGTGGGTCGAAGGGCCTGTTCCTGTGCTGTACTGTTCTATGTTCTATTTAGACCCAACAACCATAAAGGACTGGCAATACATTCCCAAGGTACAATGATAGAATCATAGAGTCGTATAGCATGGAACCAGGGTCTTTGGCCCAACTTGACCTTGCCAACCCAGATGCCTCATAAACGTTAGTCCCTTCTGCCCACGTTTGGCCGATATTCCTCGAAACCTTTCCTATCAATGTACCTGTCTAAATGTCTGTTAAATGTTGTTATAGTACCTGCCCCAACTACCTTCCCTGGCCACTTGTTCCATATATCCACCAACCTCTGTGTTAGATTAGATTAGATTAGATTAGATTCGTTTTATTGTCATTCAGACCTTTCGGTCTGAACGAAATTTTGTTTCCCTGCAGTCATACATATAATTTTAAAAAATGGCAAAAACACACAATCAACACAAATTTAACATCCACCACAGTTCACCAAACACCTCCTCACTGTGGTGGAAGGCAAAATCTTAAAGTCTCTGTCTCTTCCCTCTTTGTTCTCCCTCTGCGCCGAGGCGACGGTTCAAACTCCGCGGGTGGTCGCTGCCTCCGCCACAACTCCAGGGCCGAGCCGGGTCTCCGCTGCTGCTGCTGCTGCCGCCGCCACAGCTTCGGTGCCGAGCCGGGTCTCCGCTGCTGCTGCTGCCGCCGCCACAGCTTCGGTGCCGAGCCGGGTCTCCGCTGCTGCTGCTGCCGCCGCCACAGCTCCAGGGCCGAGCCGGGTCTCCGCTGCTGCTGCTGCCGCCGCTACAGCTTCGGGGCCGAGTCAGGTCTCCGCTGCTGCTGCTGTTGCTGCTACAGCTCCGATGCCGCCAGCTCCGCCATTAGGCCTCGGCGCAGACGGAGACGGGGAATACGACCGAAGAAAAAGTCGCATCCCCCGAAGGAAGAGACCAAAGCATCCTCTCACCAGCTAGAGCACAGTCCTGACTTCCCATCTACCTCATTGGAGACCTTTGAACTATCTTTCGTCAGACTTTGTCTTGCATTAAATGCTGTACACTTTATCCTTTGTCTATGGTGTGCACAGCCTAAAGTTGTAGGACAACTTGTCCTATTTGATCTTCTTTGATTGTGCATGCCGAGTTGATTGCATTCGTCGAAACAGGGCAGACCACGTGAAGGTTGCAATCTTCCAGCCCATCCTTTGTCTGTGCTCTGTGGACAGCTTGATTGTAATCATGTATAGTCATTTCTTCGACGGATAGCAAACAAACAAAAGCGTTTAACTATCTCGGTGTGAATCGTGTGAAACAGATTTTCCTCAGGAAATCTTTAAATCTTTCCCCTCTCACCTTAAACCTTCCCCCTTGTTTTTCATTCCCCCTTCTCTGGATAAAAGACTCCCCTTTGCACCCTATCTATTCGCCACACGATCTTATACACCTTTATAAGATCACCCCTCATCCCCTCACCTCTCATGACATTTAATGTTAGTTTAGTTTAATTTACTAATATGTGTGCCGAGATAGTTAAACGCTTTTGTTTGTTTGCTATCCGTCGAAGAAATGAGTATACATGATTACAATCAAGCTGTCCACAGAGCACAGATAAAGGATGGGCTGGAAGATTGCAACCTTCACGTGGTCTGCCCTGTTTCGACGAATGCAATCAACTCGGCATGCACAATCAAAGAAGATCAAATAGGACAAGTTGTCCTACAACTTTAGGCTGTGCACACCATAGACAAAGGATAAAGTGTACAGCATTTAATGCAAGACAAAGTCTGACGAAAGATAGTTCAAAGGTCTCCAATGAGGTAGATGGGAAGTCAGGACTGTGCTCTAGCTGGTGAGAGGATGGTTCAGTTATCTGATAACAAGCGGGAAGAAACTGTCCCTGAATCTGGAGGTGTGTGATTTAAAACTTCTGTACCTGTTGCCTGATTGGAGAAGGGAGAAGATGGAGTGAGACTGGTCCTTGATTATGCTGGTAGCCTACCTGAGGCAGCATGGTGTTGATGGAGACAATAGTAGGGAGGTTGGTTTTTGTGATGGTCTGGGCTGGATCCACAACTCTCTGAAATGTATTGGTGTCTTGGGTGGAGCTGTTCCCACACCAGGCTGTGATGCATCCTGATAAAGTGCTGTACAAGTTGGTGAGAGTTGTTGAGGACATGTCGAACATCCGAAGCCTTCCGAGGAAGTAGTCGCGTAGGTGAGCTGTCTTGGTCATAGCTTTGATGTGGCTGGTCCAGGACAACTTGCTGATGATATTTATTCCCAGGAGCTTTTGACCATCTCTACTTAGATGCCATTAATGTATCTAGGCACAAGGCATCCCTTAGCATTGAATTCAACAATTTCTGATTGGCACTCCTTCCTGACCAAAAAAACAAGTTCCAGGGTGATCTCAGCACTTCAGGACCCTTCATCTGTCCATTTCCCTCCACAGATGCTGCTTGGCCCATTAAATTTCCCCAGCAAATAGTTTTTCCCTCAAGGTCCCAGCGTCTGCATTCTCTTGTGTCTCTAATCTTTCCTTGGTGTCACAACTGACCAGTTCAAACATAAGATCATCAACTTGTAAAGTTTGATCAGTTTTTCCCTCTCCACAGATGACCTTATCTCTTGGGTATTTCCATTATTCCCTTTAATTCATACTTCCATCAGCTACTGTGTTCTGTAACTCACAGTTCCTTTTGTTTCCTCTTTTCTGCCCCCGTCATTTCCCCTATTTTTTATTCCATCCATGCTTCTTACATAGTTTGTACATTTCCCCCGTGACCTGCGTGGGTTTTCTCCGAGATCTTCGGTTTCCTCCCACACTCCAAAGACGTAATTGGCTTGGTAAATGTAATAATTGTCCGTTTTGTGTGTAGAATAGTGTTAGTATGCGGGGATCGCTTGTTGGCGTTGACCCAATGAGCCAAAGGGTTGGTTTCCACACTGTACCTCAAAAGTAAACTAAACTAAACTGGCACTTGCCACCCTAAGGTGGCAGCTATGACATATGAGTCACAGGATTCATTTGTTCTCTCCCCCTCAGAAACATTCCCTTTGTTTCCTCCATCCTACTCCCCCTCCCCTCCCCAATTTTGAAATTGTATTGAAATGTAACTTTAGTTTAGTTTAAAGAAACAGCACGGAAACAGGCCCATCGGCCCACTGAGTACACACCGACCAGCAATCCCCGCACATTGTATGACATTAACACTATCCTCCACACATTAGAGATGATTGGACAATTTACTCTCAAACCAAACCAATTAACATACAAACCTGTACGTCTTTGGAGTGTGGGGGAAAACCAAAGGTCTCAGAGAACACCCATGCGGTCATCGGGAGAAGGTACAAACTCCATACAGCCAGCACATGTAGTCAGGATCAAATCCGGGTTTTTGGCACATCAATGCTATAAGGCAGCAACTCTACCGCTCTGCCCCATAACTAACCTGAAAGAATAACTTTAGAGGCATAAGCAGTGTACAGATACAAGATAAACGATATAATATGTGATTATTTTTCGGATCACATTCTCCGGCATGCTCTATGGCCTTCCATCGCTGGAGCTGGAAGCCTCCTCGGACTGTCATGAGCCACACTGCGGGGCGCGGACTTAACATCGGAGCTGATCTCTTGCCTGGGAACGCTCCCACCGCGACCACCGCGGACTTTACCATCAAGAGCTTGCTCTCGGGAGAGGCCGAGTCGGGAGCTTCAACGTCGCAGAAGGTTCGACCAGCCCCGACGCGAGGTTCGATCGCCCGGCGCGGGGGAGCTGACATCCCCCCCAATGCGGGAGTGGATCGCCTCAACGCGGAGGGCCCGAACACCGCTGGCTACGGGAGTCAAGATCGTCCCCTCGAGGCCCACGACCGAGGGAGAACTAAGGGAAGGGACTTGAACTCTATTTCACCTTCCATCACAGTGAGGAATGTATAGGAGTCACTGTGTTGGATGTTCATGTTAAAATATGTTCTTGAGTGATCTGTTGCTTTTAATTGTATGACTGACCTGGCCAATGAAATTCCTCGTATGTTGCAAACATACTTGGCTAATAAAGTGTGATTCTGATTCTGATCTTATAAACTTATCTTATATCGTTTATCTTGTATCTGTACACTGTGGATGGCTTGATTGTAATCATATATATTCTTTTCACTGACAGGTTAGCACTCAACAAAAAGCTTTTCACTGTACCTCGGTAAACATGACAATAATATACTAAAATAAACTAAATAAGAAACTGCAGATGCTGGAATCCTGAGCAAAACACAACATGCTGGAAGAACTCAGTGGGTCAGGCAGCATCTGTGGAGGAAATGGATAAATTATGTTTCATTCTGAAGAAAGGTCCCGACCCGATACGTCATCTGTCCATTCCTATCACAGATCCTAACCCACTGAGTTGATCCAGCAATTTGTGTTTTATTGAAACATTAATTTTGTTTCTCTCTCCTCAAATACTTGCCTGACCTAGTGAATATTTCCAGTAATTTCTGGCGTCATTTTGGATTTCCCGCATCTACAGTATTTATTTGCCTTTCGTGCCATTCACCAATGCTTTGTTTATTCTCCCCCTCCAAAAAGTACAAACTGCCATTGGTAGTCAATCCCACCCATCCCCTCCCCCTCCCCCTCCCCCTCCCCCTCCCCCTCCCCCTCCCCCTCCCCCTCCCCCTCCCCCTCCCCTCCCCCTCCCCCTCCCCCTCCCCCTCCCCCTCCCCCTCCCCCTCCCCCTCCCCCTCCCCCCCCCTCCCCCTCCCCCTCCCTCCCCCCCCCCTCCCGCCCCCCCCTCCCCCCCCCTCTCCCCCTCCCTCTCCCCCCCCTCTCTCTCCCTCTCTCTCTCCCCCTCCTGTCTCCCCCCCCTCCCCCTCCCCCTCCCCCTCCTGTCTCCCCCCCCCTTCAGATACAAAACCACAACTCAAAACATTGGCCATCCATTTGCCTCCAGAGATGCTGTTTGCCCTACTTCAATTCTTCCAACAGCCTTTATGCTCCAGATTCCATCACCTTCAGTTTGTTGTGTCTTTACCCTCATCTCATGCCTTTTTTTTCCTTTTGACTTCTAAGAGAAGGGAGAGAGAGAGAAGGGGGGAGGGGAAAGGGGTTATAGGGGAGGGGAAGGGGGGATGAGGTAAGGATAGGGAAGGTGAAGAGGGAGGGAAAGGGAAAGTGTGAGGGGGAGAGGGATGAAAAGAATATCTCTGAGTCATCTCTTCCCCACCATATCTCCAACTTACAAGTGACTTGTTTCTTTATTTCCCAGTGCTGGCAAATGGCCATTGACCTGAAATGTTAACTTGTTCTTCTTTCCATTGATGATGCCTGATTGGATGATTGTAAATTGTCCCTAGTGTGTAGGATAGTGCTGGTTTACGGGGATGGCTGGTCGTCGCAGATTAGTGGGCCGTTTCCAGGCTGTATCTCTAAACTAAACTAAACTAAACTAAACTAAACTAAAAACCCAATTTCCTAATGTTGTTTCAATTATCTTCTTTTGTCTTGATTGCATAATGTTTAATTCCATTCCTCGTTCCGCAGTGAATCTCACGGTGCACACGTCATGAGTTTCAGACAACCTTTTGACCTGGGCTGTTGAGTAATAAGAAAGATTCTTGTCAAAGAGCTGTCTGACTACCTCCGAGCCACACCTAATAATAATAATAATAATAAATTTTATTTTCGGGCGCCTTTCAAATCTCAAGGTCACCTTACAAAGATTAAACAGAAGAGAAAAAAAACATATAGTCGGAGAAAAATAAATAATAAGGACATCATCAATACACAAATTAAAGATAGAAATCGCTCCAAAGACACAAAATCAAAAAATCAAAAAAAACACAATGTGAAGAGAGAGAAGCGGCAGCTAAAGCGCGCCCGCGTCCATTCTCTCTTCCGACAGCCATCTTGGACACAGACTAACAAAGTACCTTACACACAGAAAAATCATCCCCCCACAGTGGGTACTATTAAGGCCACCGCTGTTGCCTCAATGGAGGCCCGATGTTCCTGGCCATTCTAGCCGGGTGGTCTTAGCCCCGGCGTCGGGAGTCCTCACAGCGGCTGGGCCACCTGGAACGGCCGCTTCCTAGCAGGGGATTGTCGGCTTCCGAAGCCGACAAGGACGCACCGAGTTGGAGCTCCCAGGCTCCCGATGTTAATGTCGGCGCCGCCCGCTCCGCTCCGCAGACCCGCAGCCCGGAGGTGTTGCTCTCGGCGGTCCAGCTCACCGGAGCTCCAGCGCGTCGATCCAGCGCGGCGACCCAGGCAAGGCATCACCCGCTCCGCTCCGCGATGGCGCTCCAGCGCTGTGCCGCCAGCGAAGCCGAGGTGCTGGCGGCACTGGGTTTGACTGCACTGGAGGAAACGGCGCTCCAAGCCCGCTGGTAGGCCACGAGGACGGGTCGACGGGCAGCCCAGAGAAAAAGCTGCCTCACTGACCAGGTAGGGACCTAGAAGTAAGGTTACCTCCTTCCCCCCACATTAAGAAATCCATTTCTCCGAAAAAAACGACGAACAAAACTAACTAAAAACTGAAAATAAAAATGAATTAAACGGACGGCTGCTGGTTAGATGCCATTCCCCAAGATGGCTCCTCCTCGACTAATCACCTGCTATTGGCATTTAATGTTATCAGCAATACTGTAATTAAAACCGAAAACAGTCAACAAGTTTTAGTTTAGTTTAGTTTAGACACAAAGTGCTGGAGTCGAGCAGCATCTCTGGAGAATAGGAATAGTTGACGTTTCAGGTTGAGAGCCTTCTTCAGACATAGTTTAATTTAATTTAGTGATCTAGCCCTTCGCCCCACCGAGTCCCCACCGACCAGTGATCACCTGTAGACTTGTCTGTCCTACACACTGGGGACAATTTACAATTTGCCGAAGCCAATTAACCTACATGCACCTTGCACATCTTTGGAGTGTGGGTGGAAACTGGAGCACCCGGAGAAAACCCAGGCGGTACAAAATTCCGTACAGACAACCCAGAGTGAAGATCAAAGCTGCATCTCCGGTGCTATAAGGCAGCAACTCTACCGCTGCACCACCGTGCCGTCCCAGAGGCAGGCAGCATCTATGGAAAATGAAACTAAATCTGGGTGGCACAGTGACACAGCTGATAGAGTTGTGACCTCACAGCATCAGATACCCGGGTTCAATCCTGACCTCGGGCGTTGTCTGTCCCTAGGTGCAGTACTTCTGTGTCTTGTTTTTTTAGTATGGCTTTATGGTAAATCGATATTGGTACACGTGACGATAAAAGACCTTTGAATCTTTAATTGGCCCAGCCATTTTCGGTGGGGGCGCTGCAAGCCGGCAACCCTGCCAGCAGCATGTTAGCTTTTTCAACTTTTTTTGTTTTTTTTGTGTGTTTTAATATAATCACAGATGTCTAATTACAATGGATCTCATTTACATATATGCCCTCACAATGGCACATGTGTGGGAGAATGGAACCTTCACGTGGTCCCACTAAAATCAAACTGCTGCATGAGTCACAGTGCCATCTCACAGATGTACAATCACAATAGATCTCATTTACATATGATATCACAATGGGACCGGGGTGGGAGATCTCTCCCCCTCCCTCTCTCCCTCCCTTCCACCCCCTGTGCCTTTCCCCCACTCCCCCCTTCTCTCTCTCACCCTCCTCACTCTCCTCCCCTTCCTCTCTCCCTCCCCTTTCTCTCTCTCTCCCCCTTCTCTCACTCCCCCTCCTCTCTCCCTCCTCCACTCTCCCCCCTCCTCTCTCCCCCCTCCACTCTCTCCCTCTCCTCTCACTCCCCCTCCACTCTCTCTCCAGGGCCAGATTTAGATGAAGAGAGGCCCTAAGCTATTTCACTTTTGAGGCCCCCCCTCCCAATCCCCCACCCCCACGACTAGAGGACCATGAGGCTGGAGGAAGGCAGGTGAGTGGACTGAGGTCAAGGCGATGTCTGGTGGGGGGATGGTGGGTGATCCGGGGGTAGGGGGGTATGAGGACTGTAGTGTGGGTGGGGAAGAGCTGGGGTCACATGGTTTGAGGGGAGTGGGGAAGACCCAGTGGAACAGCTACTGAGATTACCAGTGTTGGGGGGGCCTAGCACTAGGTCCCAGTGCAGTAAAACCCAGGGGAGTTGGAGTGTGCAGCATGGAAACTTCAGGCCCGGTGCTGAGTCCAGGCTGCAGGTAAGGCGACGGCTGCGGGCTGCTGAAGGGCCGTGGAGTGGCGAGGGTCAGCGGGCAAAGAGTAGGCGGTCCCGGTGAGCGGATGGTTGGTGAGGCAGCGAGGTGAGTAGGCCCCCCTAGATCTCGAAGCCCTAAGCTTAAACTTGTCTAGCTTATACGTAAATCCGGTCCAGTCTCTCTCCACCTCTCCCCTCCCCCTCTTCCTCCTCCACCCCCTCTCCTCTCCCCTCCCCCTCCCCTCCTCCGCTCTTCTCCCCCACCCCTCTCCTCTCACTTCTCCCTCTTCCACTCTCCCCTCCCCTTCCCCCACCCCTCTCTACCCCCTTACCCACCCTTCCCTCCCTCCCCCCTCTACCACCCCCTTCCCCTACCACTGTCTCCCCTTCACCCTCCCTGCTCTCCTCCCCATCCTCATCCCCCTCTCTCTCCCTTCTCCCCTCTCCTTCCCCTCCCCACTCTCTCCCCATCTCCCTCTCCCTCTCCCCTCTTCCCCCACCCCCCCCCCTCACATCCTCTCCTCCTCCCCTCCACCCCCCTCTCCCTCTGTCTCTTGCCCTTCTATCTCTGCCTCTCTCTCTCTGTCTGTCCCCATTCTCTCTCTGCTTTCACTCTCCATAACCCCCCCCCCCACCCCTCTCTAGACGTGCCTGCGAGTTGGGGGCTATGCGTCAGTGGATAGGGCAGTTATGGGGTAAAAGGAGCAAATTAATAATACTAATATAATATCAAGGGGGGTAGTTAGCGTGTGTGCGGGGGTGGTAGTTAGTGTGTATGACGCCACATGCCGCCCCCCCTGCCCCCCCCCCCCCACCCCACACGTTGGGGGAACAGACCCAACGGGTCTGCACTTGGTTTAGTATCTTATAATAGCTTAGTCAACAGGAAGGGTGTTGAGATGATTGAATTTCAGGTTGGATTAGTTTTCCTTAATTGCTTCATCCCTCAGGCATTGGAGGAGATGAGACAATAGACAATATACAATAGGTTCAGGAGTAGGCCATTCAGCCCTTCGAGCCATTCAATGTGATCATGGCTGATCATCCCCAATCAGTACCCCGTTCCTGCCTTCTCCCCGTATCCCCATGACACCGCTATTTTTAAGAGCCCTATCTAGCTCTCTCTTGAAAGCATCCAGAGAACCGGCCTCCACCGCCCTCTGAGGCAGAGAATTCCACACTCACCACTCTCTGTGTTTCCTCATCTCCGTTCTAAATGGCTTACTCCTTATTCTTAAACTGTGGCAAGGTTTGTAAAGGTTTGAATAGAATGAATTGAATTGAACAATGGAAAGGTTTGAGGTGGGTTGGAAAAAAAATGTACACGCAAGTTGCTGCTAAACAAGAAATTACTGGAGCTTAAGAGAAAGGAGCAGAATTAGGCCATTCTGCCCATCAAGTCTACTCTGACATTCAATCATGGCTGATCTACTTTTTCCCTCTCAACCCCATTCTCCTGTCTTCTCCCCATAACCTTTGACATCCTTTACTGATCAAGAACCTATCAATCTCCGCTCTGAAAATACTTGGCCTCCACCGCCGTCCGTGGCAATTGCAGGTGAGTGAATAGAACGGAGCAATTCTGAACGCAGGCAGAAGAGGGATTGTCAATTCTGGGGAAAGTGTGGGTATGAATGTGGAATTCAGCAAAGAATTACTGACAAACATATTTTAGTGAAATACCATATGTGATGATTCTTTTAGACATCATTTTTTTCAGTGAAAGTTACATTTTCTCTGCAGATAGATGCAAAACGCTTGAGTTACTCAGCGGGTTAGGCAGCATCTCCGGAGAAAAAGAATACGTGACATTTCGGGTTGAGACTCTTCTTCAGATTCTTGATCCGAAGGGTCTTGACCCGAAGCATCGCCTATTCCTACTTCAGAGATGCTGCCTGACCCGCTGTTACACCAGCATTTTGTGTCTATCTTCGATGTAAATCAGCATCTGCAGTCGCTCCTTACAATTTCTCTGGTTCTGCATTGACTAATGATTTAATATAAAGTTCCTTGGTGCGTTGTTATTTTCACAGTTTTTATTGCACAGTTCAATTGTAGATGATTAATCCAATTAGAGATATAAAATTCATTAACTAGTAGACATTTGCACTCTTGACTGCAAGTCAGAAGTCAATTGAAATCTAAAACAATTATATCATAAAGCCCTTGATAGATGATTTAACCATTGTGTCAAAATGTATTTACTGTAATTGAACTAAAGGTGATCATGAGAAATGTGAAACCTACTGAAAACTTTCCTTTCTCTTATTGAGCTATTTATAAACTTCCTCGTTTCAAACTTCCATGCTAAAATTTTCAATATTATTTACTGTTTTATGAACACCAGGGACTTTCCTGACTTTGAGATTTTAGACTGATGATCACATATTAATAATCAAGAAAAAATGTATCTGTGAGAAGTTTTTCCATCAGTGTTGTCTTGATCACCGAGTTAAACTTGTTGGTCGAGTCTGACTTCACGATGTACATGTTGCAAGATACTAGGGCCAAGCTTGGTTGATATGAAACTGAACGTGTGGCTTTTTTGAATAGTTAGACAAAAACTGTAAATACTAAATAATAAACAAACTGTATTTGAAACAAAAGCAGTAAATGCTTGAGGCACATATTAAGTCAAGCAGCATCGGAGTCAAAGTTTCAGGTCAAAGTGGGGTGACACAGTGGCACAGCGGTAGAGTTGCTGCCTTACAGCACCTGGGTCCTGTCTATGCGTGCTGTCTGTACGGAGATTGAACCTTCTCCCTGTGGCCATGTGGGGTTTCTCCGGGTGCTCTGAATTCCTCCCACACTATAAAGACGTAGAGGTTTGTAGGTTAATAGGCTTTGGTAAAATTGTAATTTGTCCCTAGTGTGTAGGTTGGTACTGGTAGACGAGTGGTTGGTCAGCGTGGACATGATGGGCCGGAGGACCTGTTTCCGCACTGTATCCCTAAAGTCTGTTCAACAGACCTTGAAAAGTGAGGAAGCAAACTTGCATTATGTTGCAGAGAGGGAGAGAGGGAGAGAGATTGAGTGGACAGTGATGTCTGGGATCAGGGGCAAGCTACAGTTGGAAATGGTAGCTCCTGCATGTGTAAATATGCAAAAAGAATTTCACTGCAGTTGCACATGTGACAAATAAAACACCCTTGAACCATTGAAAAGACAGGAGTAACTGGGGTTCCTGTGAGTGCCCACAGCACCTTTTATACATATTTTACTCAGGATTGCAGCATCTGCAGTTTCTTGGTAACAGTTGCAGCAGGGGTGATGCATATATCCTTGCCGTCTCTTGCTTTCACATAATGTAACGAGTGCTGGTTCCTGGATTTCAGATGTTGGACCAGGAGGGTCTTGCACAAGTCTCTCTGACAAAACAGGCTGCTAGTTGTGAATAATATTTTACTAGAAGGAGCTGGCGTCAGAGTTCGCTGTCTCGTCTCACTCCTTACCAATCACATCTTTCCAGAAGTTAAAAATAAATGATGAGCCTTCAAGTGTACACATCATACATTTTACAGGGTAAAAGAGAGAAGAAAACATTCACGAAATAACATCAGAAAAATCTTCGATTATGACATAAATAGGATGAACTAAATGGGATTCCACATAGTGACATTTTTAAGTTTGCGATGCAATGTATCAAATGTCAATAAAACGAGGGTGAAGTGAGATCCTGGCGTGTTTGGATTATGTACAAATGAAATCTGTTGATTTGGCTATCAGTGTTTCTGGTTCTGTGGAATATAAAATAATGGTTTGGTACACTACTAATAACACTGTCAATTTCTTTTTTTTAATTTTTTTTAATTTTATTTTTATTAGAAGTACAGTAAATTACAGTAATACACATCGCATATATCTTATTACATTTTGTTGTACCACTTCGTTTTTTGAGCTTTAAAAAAGATAGAAATAAAAGAAGTAAGGAAAGTGAGCAAGAATCGTGAAGGTGCAGGAATGTGTTGGGAGAAGAAAGCCCCTTAGGGAAGAAGTTAGAGAAGGAAGTAAAGAAAGGAAATAAGACCCTAGAAAGAAAAGAAAAAAAAAAGAAAAACAAACGTTAATCGTTTCAGAAATCAAAAGAGTGCGCTATGTTAGCTTCTTGTGACTGACATTTATCACAAATGGGTGAGACATTGGGGAAAAGTTTATTTATTTTAGTTTTTGAATAATATAGTCTATGTAATGTTTTATATTGAATTAGAGTATGTCGTACGTTGATCGAGCATTTATGCACATATAGTAAGTGTTTATCCCAGCTCTCTTTTGAAATTTTTATAGCTAGTTCTTATTCCCAGTCTCTTCTAATACCATCGGTTGTAGGTATTTCTATATTTAAAATAATGTTGTATAAGTATGATATTAGATTTGCTGATTCAGTCTTTGTCTTCATGGCTTCATCCAATAAGTCTGGGGGCATGTTATGATAGTCTTTTGTGTATTTTTTCAGATAGTCACGGATTTGAAGATATTTAAAATATTGATTATTTTTCAAATTATATTTCAGTTGTAATTGTTGAAATGATAATAATTTTCCTAATTCATACGTCTCCGAGCATTTTGATTCCCATTCTTTCCCATTGTGTAAATGATTTATCTATAATTGAGGGTTTAAACGACGGGTTATTGACTATTGGCATTAAAATAGATAGATTTCTTAATTTTAGATTCTGCTTTATTTGTTTCCAAGTTCTAATTGTGCTATGTATCATTGGATTTTTATTATAATTTTTGTTATTCAGATTCATTGGTGAGAGGAGAGTCGCTCCTGTATTACACGGAGAGCAGTCCTCTCTCTCCATTAAAATCCAGTCCACCTGCTGGGCAGAGTTGTCCAGCAGGTGAATCATATTTTTAATATTTACTGCCCAATTATAGTACATAAAGTTAGGGAGCGCTAGACCCCCCATCTCTTTTGGTTTACTAAGGTGTGCTCTTTGTATTCTGTGGGATTTGTAATCCCATATAAAATTTGTAATGTCTGAGTAGTTTTTTGAAAAACTTTTTTGGAAGATATATTGGAATTGATTGAAATAAATATAGGATTTGTGGTAAAAAGATCATTTTTATAGCATTTATTCGACGTATTAAGGACATCGGGAGCGTTTTCCAGAATTTGATTAGATTATTTAGTTTCTTAAGTAAGGGGCTATAATTGGCATTAAACATAGCGTGATAATTTCTAGTGATTTCAATTCCTAAATATTTAAATTTTTATGTGGCTATTTTAAAGGGGAATTTCAAGAGATGTGTTGAGTCTTTCGGTTTTATCGACATAATTTCACTTTTGTTCCAGTTTATTCTGTATCCTGAGAAAGATCCAAAGTCCTCAATTAGATTTAATATGTTTGGTATACTGATTTGGGGTTTTGTGATATACAGTAATACATCGTCTGCATATAAGGATATTTTGTTATTTGAATATTTTGTATTATAACCATAAATATCCGGGTGTGTTCTAATTTTTTCAGCTAAAGGTTCAATTACCAGAGCAAATAACAGCGGTGATAATGAACATCCTTGAACACTGTCAATTTCAAACTGTAAGAACATCACTGATGTATTTGATTGCACAAGCTACGTTTTGCTGTTGGAATTTAAACCCAGTTGTCCAGAATGTGCAGCCATTGAATACGTACCATTCAGTGCCGTGCTGTCCTCCATTTGTATAGAGGCATAAAATTAATGTTCCAATGTGCTGAAGGATATTTATACGGTTGAAGTTTGTTTTCTTTTCAGCTCAACACTCTCACAAAAGGACATAAATATTCTCATATTGGAGATTGGCTGACAACATGCATTAGAAATAACAAATATTTGATGTAATCATTCAACATGGAAATAGTGAAAGTCTGTCTTAAAGCAAGGTCAAGAAATATTTCAAGAGTTCTGAAATCTTTCTGAAGTTCTAAAAAATCTTTCAAGAGTTCTCAAACCAAAGATTTGTTGGTTATGGCATAAAATACTGAAATGCTGGTGATTTTAGGAACTTGCCACTTCATTGTCCATGCAAGTAATATTGGAATAAGCATAAAAGTGGTCTGCAAGTGTTTCGTAGAATTTAAATCGATAATTCATTAATATTAAAAAATATGACAGGATAGACACAAAATATAGGAATAACTCAACAGATTAAGCAGCCTCTGGAGAAAAAGACCCTGCGTGGGTTTTTTCCAAGGTTCTACAGTTTCCTCCCTCACTCCAAAGACATACAGATTTGTAGGTTAATTGGCTTCAGTAAACATTGTAAATGGTCCTTATGGGCCTATCCCACTTAGACGATTTTTCAGGTGACTGTCAAGTACGGCACGAGAATTCTCGCTACTCTCCATGGCGGCTTCATTCTGGTCGCCGCTAAATCTTCAACATGTTGAAAAATTTGTGGTGACCATAATGAGGCTGCAACTAGTTCCCAGAATGTGGGAACGCCTCCCGGCCATGAAGGCGACTCACGCAACTCCCCGGCAACCACCCGCGAACATGTGGCGACCATGTGGCGACCGCATAGTCTCCTGCAGTCGCCTAAAAAATCACCTAAGTGGGACAGGTCCATAAGTATGTAGGATAGTGTTTGTGTGGGGGAGACCGTTGGTCGGTGCAGACTCGGTGGGCCGAAGGGCCTGCTTCTCTATACTAAACTAAAAATCTGAAGAAAGAGATTTGCAGAAGGATACCGATTGAAACGTCACCCAACTTTTTCTCCAGAGTGTCATAAAGGAGTGAAGCAGAATATTTTGTACTGAAGGATGCCTTCAGCATGTGCACAAGGAGGGGAGAAGAATTGGGTCTGGTGGTGGCATCAAGTTGAAAATTTCATAAGCATTCGTAATGTTGAACGTGAAGAGCGAGGCCAAAGAAGGGGTGGGAAGAACTGGAGATGAGTTGTGCAAAGGTGAGGGATGGTTAGGAACTGACTGTGGAACTAATTACACTTTCCTGTTGAGTAAAAGAGTGAGATGATAAGAATCCAGCGATTGCTGCAATGTAGGAGAGAAAAAAGGGGAACTGCAGTGGGACTGAAGTAAAGAATGTTCCACACAGGCCAAGGAGTCTTATGCATGATGAGGAACCAAATGGTTTCCCATAGCTACCAATCCTTCCAATGTGGAGGAAGTGAATGAAGAAAAAAGAGAAGGTGTTCGATATGTTTTCTTCCTTATCACTGGCCACAGTCTTAGAATAAAGGGGAGGTCATTTTAGACTGAGGTGAGAAAAAACTTTTTCACCCAGAGAGTTGTGAATTTATGGAATTCCCTGCCACAGAGGACAGTAGAGGCAAAATCACTGGATGGATTTAAGAGAGAGTTAGAGCTCTAGGGGCCAGTGGAGTCAAGGGACATGGGGAGAAGGCAGGCACGGGTTATTGATAGGGGATGATCAGCCACGATCACAATGAATGGCGGTGCTGGCTAGAAGGGCCGAATGGCCTCCTCCTGCACCTATTTTCTATGTTTCTATGTTTCCCACTTCTACTTCCATTGATTGGAATGGGGTTATTGATAGGGGACGATCAGCCATGATCACAATGAATGGCGGTGCTGGCTCGAAGGGCCGAATGGTCTCCACCTGCACCTATTTTCTATGTTTCTGTGTCTATATGTTTCTATCTTATATACCTACTTTGTTTACAAAAGGACACAGAGAAGCTAGGTCAATGGGTGAGAAGAGGGCAGAACCTAAGCAAGAAATCAGAACGGGGCCAAATGGGGGGTAAAATATACTTGGTGAATGGCGTTTTATACATTTAGTTTAGTTTAGTTTATTGTCACGTGTATCAAGGTACAGTGAAAAGATTTTTTTGCAGCGTGCTATCGAGTTGGCGGAAAGACTATACATGATTACAATCAAGTCACCCACAGCGTCCAGATACAGGATAAAGGGAATAATACAGGACAAATAGAATATATTAAAAACAACAAGAAGGTGTTGTGGGAGAGGATAGAACCACTTGAAGGAAATTATGGAGGAAGTGGGTGAAGTATTAAATGAGGAATGATCAGTATTCATCTTGGAGAAGGATGTGGAGGAGAGTGAGATGAGGGTGGGGTATGTTGATATTCTTGGACACCTTGAAATCAAGAAGGAGGAGATGTGTGAGAAAGAACTGCAGATGCTGGTTTAAATCGAAGGTAGACACAAAATGCTGGAGTAACTCAGCGGGTGAAGCAGCATCTCTGGGGAGAAGGAATGGGCGACGTTTCGGGCCGAAACCCTTCTTCAGACTGATGTTAGGTCTCTTGAAGAACATTAAGTTGGATAAGACCCCAAGGCCTGATAGGATCTATCCCTGGTAATAGGGAATGGCAGGAGAGGAGATTGCTGGGGCTTTGATGGTGATCTTTGTATTCTCCTTAGTCACACGCAAGTTCCCAAAGGTCTGGAGAAATGTAAATGTTGTTCCTTTGTTTAAGAAGAACAATAATTGCCAACTGATATACTATGTCAGAGAGCCTTACATCGATCATAGGGAAATTAGTAGGAATGATTCATAGGGATAAGATCAACTCACATGAGGAAAGGTATGGACTTTTAGGAATAGTTAGAATGCCTTTGTGCAGGGGAGATCGCGTCTTACAAACTTGCTTGACTTTTTTGAGAAGGTTACGAAGATGATTGATGAGGGTACAGGAATGATGGCTTGGCGGAATTAAATACAATACGATATTGGTGAGATGGTACCTGAATATTGTGTATCGTTTTGTCTCCTGACTTAAAAAGTGCTCACTGGAGAGAGACGAGAAGGAATATTCAACAGAGGCTTAGCTTAGCTTAGTTCACTTTAGTTTAGAGATACAGTGTAGAAACAGGCCAACCAGTGATCCCTGTACACTAACACTATCCTACACACACTAGCGACAATTTACAATTTTACCGAAGTCAATTAGCCTGCTAACCTGTGCGTATTCGGCGTGCGAGAGGAAACCGGAGCGCCTGGGGAAAACCCACGCAGGTCACGGGGAGACGTACAAATTCCACACAGACAGCAGCCTAGTTGTTCCGAGGATGGTAACTTTGCTTTATGTGAAGGGATTGAGTACACAGTATGTGTTGTTTTGAAACAAGCAGCACATACTGGAAATATTCAGCAGGTCAAGCTGTGGATCTGTGGAGAGAGGGAAACAGGATTAACATTTCACATCACTGATTCTTCACCAGAAACAGAAATACGAGAAACGCAAGTGTAAGGAGGGTTAAGTCGTAAGGAGGGTGAAGAAAAGGGAAATCAAAGCTAGCATATGTTGGGGGTTCTGGATCTTACTATGATGTAGTTGGCTAATGGCACATTATTCCCAGCCAGTGAAAGTTGCTTTTGCATTTCATGTGTGCATGTAGTGTTCTCCCTGTGACCACGTGGGCTTTCTCCGGGTGCTCCAGTTTCTCCCCACTTGCCAAAGATGTAGGTTAATTGGTTTGTAGGTTAATTGGTTTTCTGTAAATTGTCCCTGGTGTGTAGGATAGGACTGATGTATGGGTGAACATTGGTTGTCACAGACTCGGTGGGCCGTAGGGCCTGTTTTCATGAAGTATCTCTAAACTAAATACACAGTCTCAACCCGAAAAATTGACCATCAGTCTGCCTCCACAGATGCTGCCTGACCCGTTGAGTATGTCAAGCAAATTGCTTTTCACCATTTCGACCATTTTGTGACTTAATTTTTATTTTGGAAACCTCAAGTTCGGCTTATTGCCAAAAGCTCTCACCAACTTCTACAGATGCGCCATAGAAAGCATTTTATCGGGATGCATCAGGGCATGTTTTGGGAACAGCTCCATCCAAGACCGCAAGAAATTGCAGAGAATTGTGGACGCAGCCCAGACCATCACACAAACCAACCTCTCTACCATTGACTCCATTTACACCTCACGCTGCCTCGGCAAGGCCACCAGCATAATCAAGGACGATTCTCACCATGGCCACTCCCTCGTCTCCCCTTTCCCATCGGTCAAAAGGTATAAAAGTGTGAAAATGCATAGCTCCAGATTCAGGGGCAGTTTCTTCCCAGCTGTTATCAGGCAACTGAACCGTCCTACCAACAACTAGAGAGTAGTCCTGGACTATCTAATTCATTGAAGACCCTCGGACTATCTTTGATGGGACTTTACTGGCTTCATCTGGCATTAAATGTTATTCACATTATTCCCGTTATCATGTATGTGTACACTGTGGATGGCTCGATTGTAAGCATGCATTGTCTTTCCACTGACCGGTTCGCAAGCAACTAAAGCTTTTCACTGTACTCTGACAATAAACTAAACTCAAAATTCTTTCTCATCCAACTTTAGAGGCTTTGAGGAAAATTATTCCAGTCCACTTGCCCTGTTGGTTATCATCAGCTGACTGAAGGCTCCTATATGAAGCATATGGAAAGCAGATACATTAAAACTAACAGGAAGAAGAAGTAAAATCCTGCTCATGATAGACCTCAAAAACCACTGCAGAGGCTCAGCGGTTCCGACAGCTTTTGTGAAAAGGCCACGGGTGAGTCACATGCAGGATTCTACCTTGTCCAGACAATACGTTTTTCATTTGAAAGGGCATTGTACGAAAAGTTTTAGTAAACCTTAGCACTAAGCTTAAGATGAAAGGAGCAAAGTTTAAAGGAGATGCACAGGCAAGTTTTTTACACAGAGGGTGGTGGGTGCCTTACAATGTGCTGCAAGTGTGGTGGTGGAAGCAAATACAATAATGTTCATAGAGTCATATATTGTGGAAACAGGCCCTTTGGCCCAACTTCCCTACACCGACCACCATGTCCCATCTACACTAATCCCACCTGCCTACGAATGGCCCATGTCCCTCTAAACCTATCCTATCCATGTACCTGTCTAATTGCTTCTTAAACATTGCGATAGTCCCGGACTCAACCACCTCCTCCGCAGCTCGTTCCATACATCTACCACCCTTTGGGTGAAAATGTTATGCTTCAAATTCCTATAAAACATTTCCCCCTTCACTTTAAACCTATGGCCTCTGGTTCTCAATTCCCCTACTCCGGGCAAGGGACTCTGTGCATCCACCTGATCTATTCCTCTCATGATTTTATACACTATTAGATCAAAGATATAAGAGAGGGATAGACAGAGTTGATGTGGACCAGCTTTTCCCTTTGAGAGTAGGGAAGATTCAAACAGGAGGACATGACTTGAGAATTAAGGGACAGAAGTTTAGGGGTAACATGAGGAGGAACTTCTTTACTCAGAGAGTGGTAGCGGTGTGGAATGAGCTTCCAGTGAAAGTGGTGGAGGCAGGTTCGTTGGTATCATTTAAAAATAATTTGGATAGGCATATGGATGAGAAGGGAATGGAGGGTTATGGTATGAGTGCAGGCAGGTGGGACTAAGGGAAAAAAGTTGTTCGGCATGGACTTGTAGGGCCGAGATGGCCTGTTTCCGTGCTGTAATTGTTATATGGTTATATGGTTATAGCTCTATGTGGTGTATAAGAGGTTTACCGATAGGCACATGGATATGCAGTAAATTGGAAAGAAATGCATCTTGTGCAGGCAGATGAGATTAATTTATCTTGGCATCCTGTTCGGCACAAATAATGTGGGCTGAAGGGCCTGTTCCTGTGCTGTACTATTCTACCTTCTATATTCCACATTTTATGTTCCAAGATTTTGAAATTACAATCTCAGGCTAATTATTATACCAGGGTATCTTCACTCTGAGTCTGAAGTTTTTCTGAGTCCAGTCTGAAGAATGGTTCTGACCCAAAACGTCACCTATCCATGTTCTCCAGGGATGCTGCCTGACCCGCTGAGTAACTCCAGCACTTAATGTCTTTCATCGGTAAAGCAGCATCTGCAGATCCTTGTTTCTACGCCTTAACTCTAAACCTCACCTGTGCTAGGATTAGTTAGAGAGTGTTGGATGAAAGCTGTAGCAACAATTGTTCTGCTTACAGTATTTATGAATTTAAGCACGTGAAGTTCAAACCACATTTAAAAACAAGCTGTACTAATTTAGCAACAAATTCACACGGAATTGAAACCCTCAATGTGGATGTGAGAACTCTGAAGCACAATTTATCTACCTCTTTGGAGACCCTCGGACAATCTTAGATCGCTCTTTACTGGCTTTGTCTGGCACTAAACGCGAATCACGGTTTTCCCTTTATCCTGTATCTGTACACTCTGGATGGCTCGATTGCAATCATGTGTTGTCTTTCCACTAACCGGTTCGTACACAACAAAAGCTTTTCCCTGTACCTTGGTGCAGGTGACAATAAACTCAACTCAACTATTTCCAAACTCAGTTGTGCTTTTGTGATACACGAGTGTGTGCAGCAAAAGTCTAAGTATTGTTCAGAGAATTGCAGTAACAATGAACTTCAGAGCAGTTGACAGAACCATTGCAGCTCCCTACAATTAGTGCACAATAACCTGTGGTGGGAGGCAACAACGGGACATGTAAGGACTCAGGTGGTGGTTAGATTTGATTAAATAATTGCACATTTACAAATTAAAACCGTTTAAAGAACAAGTGGGTTATTAATCTCTCAATTGAAAACAATAAATCACTTTGAACAAAACGTTCCAGGCAATGGTGGCACCAACTCTGTCATCAACCACAGTCTCTGAGCAGTCTACAATTAGTTTTCCTTCTGATTTTCTTCTTTAATATGTGTGCTTCACTCCTTCTGAGCAGATTGTACTTCGAGCAAACAGAAGAATGAGATTTGGACTTTAAGCTTTAGAGATACAGTGTGGAAACAGGCCCTTCGGCTGACTGAGTCCATGCCGACCAGCGATCACCCCACATGCTAGCACTATCCTACACACTAGGGACAATTTACAATTCACAACTCTACTGTTGCGCCACTGTATGGGGAATTTGAATTAAAAAATGAAAAGGGTGAGGAAGCTCAGCATGTAATGACAATTTTGGGTCACTGACCTTTTATTAGAAAGATTAAAGGTAATTTACCTGAAAAATAACTATGTTTCTCTTCCCATAGATGCTGCTTGACCATTTAAGTATTTCCAGCATTTTCCATTTTTATTCGGCTTTAGAATTTGTTGTACTATCTGAATGCAATGTAAACAAACTGAACACTGACTACTCGGCTAGTAATTCTGTCCTGGGTCTGTCAGAGTGAAGCCCAATGCACATTGGAGGAACAGCACCTCATATTTCGCTTGGGCAGCTTACAACCCAGCAGAATGAATATTGAATTATTTAACTTCATAACCCTTGCTTTCCCTGTCTCCGTGCCTCCCCAACCCTAGTTCTCCGACTAGTTTACTGTCCTCTTGATTAATTTTGCTGATTGTATGTGTCATTGTCACCTTCCCCTCAGATAACAATGAATCAGTGTACATTTCCTTGATCACCGTCTGCTTTGAGTTGTCATCTTCACACCTTATCCTTCCATATCTCTAGTTTCCCTCCCCCCTTGAGTCTCAGTCTGAAGAAGGGTCTCGACCCGAAAAGTCATCTATTCCTCACATTTACTTAATTCCTGGGATAAACCTCATTCATACGCACACATTATTCCCTCTGCCACAAAACATTCCTCATCAGACCAACACAGCACATAGCTCCGCACATCAGTACCCCTTATGTATACGCACATCTATTTGCACACTTCCTTATATCTGCAGCAATGCAGCCACCACACATTCCCAAAGCTATGGCACACTCATCCCTGATAATCACCTTGCAATCTGCAGGTACTGGACAAACTCAGCAGGTCAGGCGGCAACTCTGGAGAACATAGACAGGCGATGTTTCAATAGACAATAGACAATAGGTGCAGGAGTAAGTCATTTGGCCCTTCGAGCTAGCCCCACTATTCACTATGATCATTGCTGATCATCCACAATCAGTACCCCTTTCCTGCCTTCTCCCCATATCCCCTGACTCCGCTATCTTTAACAGCTCTATCTAACGTTTCGGGACGGGTCCCTTCTTCAGACTGATTGCATGTCGTGGGTTTGAGGAGGGAAAGTTTGAAAAGAGATGAAGGGCGGACAAAGATTGCCGAGTGATAGGTGGATACAGGTAAGGGGCAAGGGGATGGGCAGGATGGGTTGATTGGAAGATGGGCGGACAAAGGCCAAAGTTGAAAAGACAAAAAGTATGATAGAGGGTGATAAGAATAAAAGACGCATGTGATGTGAAGCCAGAGGAAAGAATACGATAAATGGACAACGGTTCAATGGAGTTTAATTTGTCAACTGCACGGTGAAATTCTTTTTGCATAAAAGTATTACACACGCTAGCCCCGCCATTGTTGGCACCGTTATTCAAAGTCCCAAGCCCAGTCGGCCCGCGCGCTCGATGTATTGGAGCAGGTCCTGCAAACTGACATTCCTTTCCTCTCATTGCCCAGCCATATTTGTGTCCCGGAGGCACCTCCTGCAACCCAGTTTGAAGGCACTGGAAGCATTATCCTAGTTCACCCTGCTACTGGCCCTTGCTCCTTGCATCTGTCGTTCCCAGCTCCCTCACGGTTACGCTGTCCGACGAGCCTTCAGCCGGGTACCCAAACCTGCCACCCTTCGAGCCGGACAGGTTTCTGGTCCCACCAACTGACGAGCCTTTGGGTGGGTCCCGTCGACTGACAAGCCTTCGGGGAGGTTATTAGTTACGCTGTCTGAATATAGATGGGAGGAGACGGGACTGGAGGGGAGGGGAGGGAGGGTGAAGTGGGTTTGCGTCCTGGTGTCTACAATTACTTTGCACAATTAGTCACCTGTTCATCTGGCAGGACTCACGTACATATATCTTAACTTTACCAGAAATAATCCTCCAGCTATTTATCACCGTGAAAGGGCTAACTCTGGAGATAATGACCACATACAGTGCATATCTATCAGTAATCTCAAACTGGCTGTTGATAGAAACCTGTTTCACATTGCCTCATTACATACACTTAGAGCAGCACCGAATATCACACCAGATAGACACAGAGTGCTGGAGTAACTCAGTGGGCCAGGCAGCATCTCTGGAGAAAGGGAACAGGTTGAGACTGAGTGTCAGCGGAGGGGGAAGCTAGTGTATTCTTTGGCCATCAGTGCCAGATCCGATTTTTCTGCACCTTTTAATTCGTCTAGTTTCCCTCTCCCTTGACTCACAGTTTGAAGAAGGATCTCGACCAGAAACGTCACTACCCTTTTTCTCCAGGAATGCTGCCTGGCCTGTTGAGTTACGGCTTCACTTTGTGTCTACCCTTTTTCTCCAGGAATGCTGCCTGGCCTGTTGAGTTACGGCTTCACTTTGTGTCTACCTTTCTACAAAAATGTTTACCTTGTCAGTTTTAATTAATGACTTTAATCTTTTTTTGTGGCTTTCATCCATCTTATTATATGTGCATTGGGCAATGGCATGTTATCTGATGCCTTGACCAAGACACTGTTGTAACACTCAAACATCTAGGGCCAGCCCACTCCCATGCTGACCTTTCTGTCCTGGGCCTCCTCCACTGTTGGAGGAACAGCCCAAATTGGAGGAACAGCACCTCATATTTCACTTGGACAGCTTACAATGCAGTGGTATGAATATTGATTTCTCTAACTTCAAGTAACCCTTGCTTTTACTCTCTCCCCATCCGTCCCCAACCCTGGTCATCCCGCTAATCTCATCATTTATCTTCCTTCGTTATCACCCGGTCCCCAGCCAACAATGGACCATTGTGAGCTCTACCTTTCCTGAATCATCCATGCAGTCTCTGCTTTGTTCTGTACCTTCCCATACTCCCAGTGTCCCCCTCCCCGATTTTCAGTCTGAAGAAAGGTCTTCACCCAAAAGGTCACCTATTCCTTTTCTCCAGAGATGCTGCCTGACCCACTGAGTTACTGCAGCATTTTGTGGCTATCTTCGGTGTTAACCAATATCTGCAGTTTCTTCCTACACAGCAAGAAGAAAATTTGAGTTTTCACTTAGAGATGTAGGCATCGCAAAGGAAAATCCTATTAGCAGGCAACAGGTTTGCAGTGGATCGAGATACAAGATGCAAATGCTAATTTATTCATTATACAACAGAATTTTTAGTTTAGTTTAGTTTATTGCCATGTGTACAGAAGCATGTGAGAAACTTTTGTTGCCTGCTAACCAGTCAGTGGAAAGACTATACATGATTACATTGTCCAAATGCATAGTAGTGGAAATAACGTTTAGTGCAAGATAAAGTTCAGTAAAGTACCATGAAAGATAGTCTGAGGGTCTCCAATGTGGTAGATGGTAATTCAGGATCACTCATGGTTCAGTTGCCTCATAGCAGCTGGGAAGAAACTGTCCCGTGAATCTGGTGGTGTGCGTTTTCACACTTCTCTACCTTTTGCCTGATGGGAGAGGGGAGAAGAGGGAGTGACCAGGGTGAGACTCATCCTTGATTATGCTGGTGGCCTTGCTGAGGCAGCGTGAAGTGTAGGTGCGATCGATGGAAGGGAAGTTGGTTTGTGTGATGGGCTGGGCTGCATTAGAGGAACTCAGCAGGTCAGGCAGCCTCTGTGGAGGGAAATGGGCAGTCAATGATTCAGGTCGGGATCCGGAAGAACAGTACCTCATATCCTGCTTGGGTACCGTGCAACTCAATGCCATCAACAGTGAATTCTCTAATTTCAGGTAAATCCCACCCTCGTGCTCCTCCCCCCATCTACCCTGTGTTCCTCTCCCCCCCCCTCCCCCCCCCACGCATGTGCTACTTTCTCTCCTAGTGCCCCCATTGCCCAGTTTCTTTCCCCTCCTCCCTCTGCACTTCACCCACCTACCATGCCCCCCATTTTATTTTTATCTACCTTCTTTCCCCCCCTCCATTCCCCCCCACACCCGCTATCTCTCCATCCAGTTTTACATTTTACTCCTCCTCTTCCTTCCTTAAGGGTCTGTGTCCCACTGTACGAGGTAATTCAGGAGTTCTCCCGAGTTTTCCCCTGATTCGAACTCGGAGAATGTCCGTAGGAGTTCGTGGATGTCTCGTAGCGGCTCGTACGAGTAAAAAGTAACAATTTTTTTCATCACGAGTATTTTTTTACTCGTGGACATTTTTCACGGTGTTGAAAAAACGTCACGAGCTTACCGGATTTCCCGAGTACCTACCGTTAGTATTACGAGCTGCTACGAGACATACACGAACTCCTACGGACCCGCTACGGACAGGGGGTCCGGTCCGTACGCTAGGGGAAAACTCGGAAGAACTCTTGAATTACCTCGTACAGTGGGACAGGCCCTTTATCTGACTCCATCTCTGCACCCCTTTGTTTCCATCTCACCCCTGACCTTTGCTACCATTACCCCTCCTCATCCGAATCCACTGACCACTTGCCTGTTTTTGCTCCCCCCCCCGCCTCATTCAACCAGCTTTCTCCCCACTACTCCATCAGCCTGAGGAAGGGTTCCGACCCAAAACAATGTCTGCCCATTCCCCTCCGCAGATGCTGCCTGACCTGCTGAGTTCTTCCAGCACTTTGTTTTTTGAGCAGGATAGCAGTCAGTCCTTTGCAATGAAGAACAGTGAGGCGGCAGGGTGGCGCAGTGGTAGAGTCGCTGCCTTGCAGCACCAGAGACCGGGTTCAATCCTGACCATGGGGGCTGTCTGTGTGGAGTTTGTATGCTCTCCCCATGACCGCGTGGGTTTCCATCGGCTGCTCAGGTTTCCACCCATATCCTAAAGATGTACAGGTTTGTAGTTTTATTGGCTTTGATTTTAAAAAATGGTGAATTGTCCCTAGTGTGTGGGATAGTATTAGTGTACAGAGATCGCTAGTCAGCAGAGACTCGGTGGGCCGAAAGACCTTTCATCAGGCTGTATCACTACACTGAACATAGAAAGGTACAAGTTCTACTCATTAGGATTTATGTGTGGGGACCATCGATGAAGAGAACATTTCTGGACCATCATAAGTTAATAAACAATTTACTGGCAAACATCCTGGTCACATTGTACACCTGTCTTAAACAAAAGAAACATAATGACATAAGGTCTTTGCAAACCTGACATCACAAGTTCTGCACCAATAACTCCACGCATGTAAGGAATGCTCGCCTGCTTGGAGAAATCACCAAGAAGCTTTTCAGAGGGCTTGCATAGTTTAGTTTAGTTTAGTTTATTGTTGTGTGTTCCGAAGTACAATACAGGTGCCAGCTACAGCGTGATGATAGGTAGCGTAGCCTTGGTGCTTGGTGATGTGTTAATCTGTAGCAGAGTGCTACATGACTCATGTTTACGAGAAACACCAAACAGTACAGGAACAGGCCCTCCATTCACAATGTCCGTGCTGAACATGATGCCAAGACTAACTCTTATCTCTCCGCACATTATCCATATATAAAACAAAACAATATATCAATAAAGTGTGGGAGGACTATGTAAGAGATAGTGGAGACAGGCCACATGAGGCAAGCCGTTCAACAAAGTTAAACCTAGTCACTAGGCTTTAGACTTTAGACTTCAGAGATACAGTGTGGACACAGGCCCTTCAGCCCACTGAGTCCATGCCGACCAGCAATCCCCGTACACTTGCACTATCCTACACACCAGGGACAATTTACAATTTTACAAAAGTCAAATTAATCTACAAACCTGCACATCTTTGGTGTGTGGGTAGAAACTGGAGCACCCAGACAGAACCCATGCAGGTCACGGGGAGAACATACAAACTCCGAACAGACACCACCCGTCGACAGGATCGAACCTGGGTCTCTGGCACAGTAAGGCAGCAGCTCTCCTGCTCCACCACTGTGCCACTGTTCCTCACTCTACTCCAATAGAATCCAAAATGACCACCCTAACAAACATAGTCTGCCTTGCATGGATTATCTGCATTCAGTGTTGCTTGGAAGTGATGGGCCTGATGTGTATCTACTTGCATTTCTATGGGGATGTGACATGCCTTCAACTTGCTGTAGGTATTCACTTTGGCTATCCTGACAGTCCTTTACATCCCATCCTTTGTGGATGTGAAGCTTGTGCTGGATGATCTAGGCACCACTACCACCACGTGTCTGGAAACAAAGTACTCATGATCACTGGTTCAATGGTTTAATAGTGTTTTCATTGTAATGTGCAAATGCACAATGAAATCCTTTTTTTACGTACAATCCAGTACAGTATTCCTGTACCTAGGAACATCCTTGATTAGCTGGTGTACAGAAACACAATAGTCTATTGAACCCTCATGCAAGAGGCACCATGATTCAAAATCCAGTCCGTGCTTTAGTTCTTATGAACAGTGCCTGATCCAGGCAAGCCCCAGGCTGCTGCAGGGCCTCCAGCCATCACCTTCCTTGGACGTGATGTCCCTCTCCTCCCCCGCTGCAGCCAACCTTGAGTCGACCACTGCTAAACAACCATCAAATATACTTCACGAAAGGGCACAAAGTGCCGGAGTAACTAGAGTGCTGGAGTTATCAGGCAACTGGACCATCCTACCAACAACAAGAGAGCGGTCCTGAGCTACCATCTACCTCATAGGAGACCCTTGGACCATCCTTAATTGAACTCTAATTGACTTTATCTTGCACTGAACTGTTATTCCCTTTATCCTGTATCTGTACACTGTGGGCGGCTCGATTGTAATCATGTATATTCATTCTGCTGACTGTACTGTGGTGCATGTGACAATAAACTAATCTAAACTAAACCAATCTAAACTAAATTAACTAAACTCAGCAGGTTGGGCAGCATCTCTGAAGAATATCGACAGGTGATGTTTTAGGCCAAGACCCTTTTTCAGACCAGAAAAGTCACCTATCTATGTTCTTCAAAGATGCTGCCTGACTTGATTACTCCAGCACTTTGTGTCCTTTTGTGTACTAACCTGTATCTGCAGTTCCTTGTTTATACATTTTGACTGCTCCACTGCATCTCCTTAAGGTTTCCTACTTTAAAGAATATCTCCGCAGTCTGAAGAAGGGTCTCGACATGAAACATCATTTATCCATGTTCTCCAGAGATGCTGCCTGACCCGGGAAGTTACTCCAGCACTTTGTATCATTTTGGGTATTGACCAGCATCTGCAGTTCCTTGTTCCAACAAGAAAACTTATCAGGTCATCCCCCCGCCCCAGATTTTGGAAAATCTGACCATGTGGTGTATTTACACTCCCCACTTACAATCAGGAACTGAAGCATGAAAATCGAGTGCAGAATGTCATATGGTCTAAGGAAAGAGTTGAGATCCTACATGTGTGCCTTGAGTTGCTGGACTGGTCCATAGTCAAGGACTCTAATATGCAGATGTTGCTGCCATCATAGACTTCATCAGTAAGTGTGTTGAGGGCTGTATGCCAAAGAAGACAATTCATGTGTCCTCAACTGGATATCTTGCTTAACCCATAGATGAACTGCAGATGCAATGATGATGGACTGCACGCCGGAATCTTTCGGAGGGTCATTGCAGGTGGTTGCCAAGCCCCGACAGGCAGCCAGACGCCGAACAGTGAATCCCACCTGGAGTGGGTCCAAGACTGGCCTGCGAAGACCGGGAACCGGGAGGAGGAGAGATTCGGCAACACCAGCAGATGCTGGAAAAAGGGCCGGACGGAGAACCGGGGGAGGGGGTCTAACTTTCATGTCTTCAAGGTCGGTTGCGGGAGGCAATCCCAGGGAACAGAGGCTGAGGGAAAGGATGGCTCTGAACAAGGTGATGCCTGCAATGGACCTTTATGACCAGCTGCAGCCTGGACTGTGTAAAATAGCACCGACATCCGGCAAGTATTGCATATGGACTCAGTTCCATCCATGGGGTCCTCAATTGGGGATTGGCTTTATGAATGGCAAAAAAGGCAGCGCCTTTACCACCTCAGGCAGCTGAGGAAATTCAGAATCTCTCTGAGGATCCTCCAGTGCTTCGACTCAGGGGCTGTAGAAAGCATCTTGTCCAGCAACATCACAATCTGGATTGGGAAATGCTCTGCCCAGGACAAGAAGGCTCTGCAGAGAGTAGTGCGTTCAGCCGAACACACTATGGGAACTACACTCGCCCCCCCTGCAGGAACTATACATCAGAAGGTGCAGATCCAGAGCCAGTAACATTATGGGGGACCCCTACTACCCCAGCAACGGACTGTTCCAGCTGCTAAGGTCAGGCAAACGCCTCCGCTGTCAAGCTGTGAAAACAGAGAGGATGAGACGCAGTTTCTTCCCACAGGCCATTAGGACTGTCAACTCTTATCTCACCAGCTGTTGTGTTGTGTCTTTTTTAAATTGCTGGGGGGTTTTTCTAATATGTAAATACTGATTCTGTTCTATTCTGCTCTAGGTTTTTGCAAAATCCGCAGGCATTGCCACTTTCATTTCACTGCACATCTCGTGACAAATAAACTTGACTTGACTTGACTTGAATTGACTTGAAAGCCCATCACCGCTGGATTCAGGAACAGCTTCATCGCTGCAGTCATCGGAATGATTAAACTGAGCCCTCATGAGCTAAAGGTGCGGTTCATCCAACCCACGTCATTGTGGCCGATACACTTTGATTTAACCTGCAATTTTTCCTGTGGTTGTAACACTCTATTCTGGACTCTGTTTATTTTTCACTTTGCACTATCTGTTACACTTGTGTATGGTTTGATTAGACTGCATATCACTCAAAAATACATTAAAAATTAACTGTATTTCAGTTTCATAATGATCATATTGGTTTCGGACATTCATAAACCAATAAACTGATATCAACGCTGAGCAAAGTCCAATTCTGGGCCTATTAATTTTGGCAATTCTTGTTCTATACAAGAAATCTAGAGAAGACAATCGCAAACACATCAAGGATGCCGGTAGAGAATTCAGGATCAGGCTTATGTCCCTTTTATCCCCCAAGTTTAATTGCCAATTTTAAAATATATATTAAAAAATACTGTAAATATATTAGCAGTACAAGTACACAACGTTGTATCCAGTCAGCTTCTGCTGCTGAAAACAGTCCACAGGTCCCCATCAAATCACCTGGAGTATCTAAACACTTCGCCAGGGCACGGTGCTGGGTCATTGCTGGCTGGGGACCTCGTCCCACCTGCCTGGATAACCCACTCCCGAGAGGACAGATTCCAAGGAGGTTCCAAGGAGAATCTTGACTTAGAAATTAACAATATTCTCGAAGGGGCGAGAGGAGGAGAGGGCATTTGTGATACCAGGTTGGGGAGGCAGCCATTTTGTACTGGGCCGAGAGAGACCTCCTTCTATAGACACGCAGGGCAATGAAACTCTCGGTCATTTTAAAAGGAATTTCATGCCCTATTCAATTGATTGATCAAAAGTATCGCACACCCTAATCCAATGTTTAGTTTAATTTTGTTTTGTTTTGTTTTGTTTTGTTCATGGTGATGTGTACTGAGGTACAGTGAAAAGCTTTTGTGTTTCTTGCTATCCAATCAGTGGTATGAAGGTTGATTTCTTTCATTTCTAGTAACCCCTGCGTTCCCCCTCTCCCCACACTAGCCATCCCACTAGTTCCACTGTTCACATCAGTGTATCCCTTTGTTATCACCTCTTCCCCAGCCAGCAAGGGGCCATTATGGTCTCCACCCTTCCTTGGTCATCTGTTCCCGGCCCAGACTTGTTGTGTCCTTTACCTGCCTGCAGTACCTGTCCCTCCCCCCCCCCCCCCCCCCCACCCGGCCCTCTCACACACCTACTTTCAGTGTGAAGAAGAGTTCTGACCCGAAATGTCACCCATCCCTTTTCTCCAGAGATGCTGTCTGACCCGTTGAGTTACTCCAGCACTTTGTGTCTATCTTCAGTGGAAAGACTATATGTGATTATAATCTAGTTGTCAACAGTGTACACATACAGGATACAGATATAGAGGTGTCTGTATAGAGAAAAAGCATGGATACAGGCCTATCGGCCCACCGGATCTGTGCTGACCAATGATTATCAGTGCTCTCGTTCTATCCTACACACCAAGGGGAATTTACAGAGGCAAGTTAACCCACAAACCCACACATCTCTGGAATGTTGGAGGAAAGTGGAGCACCCGGAAAAGACACTTGCAGTGACAGGGAGATTATACACACAGACAATACCGGTAGTCAGGATCGAACCAGAGCCTCTGGCGCTGTAATAGCCCTGTCCCACTGTACGAGTTCATTCAAGAGCTCTCCCGAGTTTAAAAAAAAATCAAACTCGTGGTAAGTGCGTAGAATGTACGTAGCGGGTACGTCGGAGCTTGGGGACGTCCCTTAGCGGCTCTTAATGCTAACAGCAGGTACTCGGGAAATGCGGTAAGCTCGGGAAGATTTTTCAACGAGAGCCCCGAGTACCTACGAGTGGCCATTACCATAAATCTCCTAGTTCGAATCAGGGCAAACTCGGGAGGACTCTTGAATGAACTCGTACAGTGGGACAGGGCTTTAAGGCAGCAACTCAACCGCTGCAACAGTGTGCTGCCCCAGTGGGAAAGAGCTCATCCTATTCAGACTGGAGTCCCAGAATTAAAATATGGACACCTGTCGATCGTGGGTGGCAAGGCTTGCATGGTACAACGGGCCACAGGGTGGTCAGGCAGTATCGCTGGCAACAATACATCCCTGCCTGATGAGCTCAGTGCATTCCACGCTCAATTTGAGCAGATGGTCAGTGGAATGTCTTGGGGAGCCTGTACCTATGGTTACCATTGCAGACAATAGATCAGCCTTTCTAAACCTGCAGAAAGCAACTAGCCCAGATGGAGTCTCCAGGGACATGTTGGTCGGCGTGGGGAAGATGGGACGAAGGGCCTGTTTCCAGGCTGTATGATTCTATGACTCTATGAGTCTTCAGCTGCAGCTTTGGCCTCAGAACCTATGTGGACCAGCTGGCAGATGTCTTTAACCTCTCCCTACTCCATTCTGAGGTTGCCATCTGCTTTAAGAGGACCACTATCATCCCGGTGGTGCAACAGTGGAGTTGCTGCCTTACAGGCTGGATCCTGACTACGGGTGCTGTCTATACAAATTTTGTACATTCTCCCTGTGACCGCGTGGGTTTTCTCCGGGCGCTCCAGTTTCCTCCCACACTCCAAAGACGTGCAGGTTTGTAGATTAATTTGACTTTGGTAAAAATTGGAAAATGCTCCAAGCGTGTAGGATAGTGGTGTGATCACTGGTCGGCACTAACTAAACTAAACTAAACAGAAGGTCGTGTGCCTTATCGACTACAGTCCAGTGTCTGACATCCACCTTCATGAAGTGCTTTTAGAGGCTGTTCATTGCACACATCAACTCCAGCCTCCCAGACAGCCTTGATCCACAACTGTTCACCTTCCATTGCAACAGCTCCACAGTAAATGCCTTATCCCTGGCCCTAAACTCATCGCTGGAACATCTGGATAATGAGGACACCTATGTCAGAGCACTATTTATTGATTATAATTCTGCACCATAATTCAACACCATAATTCGGCATGACTCAAGGTTCACGGTTCAAGATTTTTTATTGTTACGTTTACCAATTAAGGTACAGAGTTCATTCAATTTACTATACAGCCATACTAAAAAAACACCCATACTAACAAGAAGCAACAAGAGAAGACACACAACTATATAAAAGTTAACATAAACATCCACCACAGTGGATCCCCATATCCCTCACTGTGAAGGAAGGCAATGAAGTCCAAACTTCTTCCCTCTGGGGCAGTCGAAGCCCCCGTGTCGGGGCGATTGAAGCTCTCGCGTCGGGGCGATCAAAAAAATATTCCCCCCACAAAACAAGTTGAAGAACACTAAAACATTCATTTAACACATACTATAAACAACAAAGAAGGAATGGACCAGACAGACTGTTGGTGAGGCAGCCATTGCTGGCGCCACCCGGTGGACTGTAATGACTGTTACCAATTTCTATGGATGCACCAGAGAAAACATCCTTTCGCGATGCATCCCGGCTAAATTTGGCAACTGCTCTGCCCAAGTTTGCAAGAATTAGCGGATGCAGAGATTAGTGGATGCAACCTAGCCCATCATGCAAGCCTGCCTCCCCTCTTCAAATCTGATGGCATTTCCTGCTGCTTTACCAAAGCACCCAACAGTTCAAGGACCATTCACACCCTGTCATTCCATCTTCCCCCCTCTCCCATCGGGCAGCAGCCACAAAAGCCTGTTAGCTATTGCCACCAGATTCAAGAACCACCTCTTCTCCCATTATCAGACTAGTGAACGAACGATGTATTCCCCATCTTCCAATCTACATCATTGTGGCCCTTACACTTTTTTTAACTGCACTTTCTCTGCAGCTGTCACACTATATTCCCTTGTTATTTTGCACTACCTTTTGTACTCATGTATGGCATGATTTGCCTGGAGATCACACAAATTGTATCTCAGTGCACGTGACAATATTGCACTAATACAATAGAGGGAGTGGAAGAGACTGCGGGATTTAATGTTTACAAAACCAGCATCTAAGATGGCACTGAAGCCAGGCGGCACCTTACATGCTGGTCCCAGAAGTGGATCTGCTCTCATACAGTACATTCGCTCCACTCTTGTAAATCTTCATTTCAACAGCAGTATTTTTAAACACTAACTATGCGCTTCTTAATCTCCTCATGAAATGTTATCTCCCAGTGTGGGCGGCTTGATTGTAATCATGTGTAGTGCTCCCGCTGACTGGGTAGCAGACAACAAAAAGCTTCTCGCTGTACCTCTGATAGCAGCCACGCTTCCGTCAGTCTGCCCCAGGGCAGCTGTGGCTACAGAAGTAGCTTACCACCACCGAGTGTGACTGAGGAGTGAATGAATAATGCGATGTAAAGCGCCTTGAGTATTCTAGAAAGGCGCTAAATAAATCCCATCCATTATTATTATTACCTCGGTACAAGTGTGACAATAATGAACGAAACAACAAGGTTATTGGACAATACTACTTCAGCTGTTCGGGCCTGTCTCTGCCACGTATTAAACTACAGGGGTGAGCACCTGGTTTGGGGAGAGGAAGACTCCTGACATGATTTTCCAAGGGTGAACATGTTAGGTGGCACAGTGGCACAGCTAGTAGAGCTGCTACCTCGTGGTGCCAGAGACCCAGGTTCAATCCTGACAACGGGTGCAGTCGCAAGTGGTGTTTTACGTTCCCCCAGAGACTGCGTGGCTTTTCGCACACAGTCAAAAGGTTTGTAAGTTAATTGGTTTCGGTAAATTGTCCTTATTATGGAGGGTAGAACAAGTGTATGAGGTGACCGTTGGTCGGCACGGGCTTGGTGGACCAAAATGCCCTTTTTCCACACTATCTCTAAAACTAAAAATCTAAAACTAGACGACAAATGACAATGGGCCCAGCACTGACTCCGAAGGCACTCCATTCATCACTGGCTTTCAGTCCAAGATACAACTTTCCATCAACACCCTCTGCTTCCTACGATAATGCCAATTCTGTAAACAGTCAGCCACCTCTCCATGGAGCCCATGTTTTTACTCTTATCCCAGGTAATTTTGTGGCTATTCGTTGCCCTGAAGGAGTTATCATTCACTATTTTGATGGCATGTAAAATTAATTATAATTTAGCTTGACTCGATCAGTGCCAATACGCAGATTCCTTTGTGAAATGAGATTGCCATCAGATCTAAGGAAAGTACAGGTAATATTTCAGGTTCATCGGGTTGAATGCCTGAAGTATTTATAATCAAGCTACGAAACCCGAATGGGTTGCAGCAGGAACGAACAGTGCAATAATAAGGTTGTTCCAAATGTGGCTCATCTCAATAACTAAGAGTTAATTTTAAAATATTCAAACATTCAGATGGGTTGGAATGGTGATGAAGTGATGAAATGTTTTACTGCAGGAAAGTAAAAAATATATAAGTTTTAAAAATTGTGCACAAGTCACTCTGCCCAGTGTTTCAAATCAAAATAAGAGTTTATATCATAAACCATCAAATCAAAATAAGGACGAACTGTAGTTCATGTACAAAGAGCACACACAGCAAAATAATGGTTGAGAGAGGGGGGCTTTGACTACCTTTAGCTTCGTCTAGCTTATTTTAATTTAGAGATACAGCATGAAAATAGTCCCTTTGGCCGACCAGCGATCTCATATACTAGCACTATTCTACTCACTAGGGACATTTTTAACAAAGCCAATTAATGAACAAACCTGTGCGTCTTTGTAATGTGGGAGGAAACCGGAGCACCCGGAGAAACCCACGCGGTCACAGGGAGAACGTACAAACTCTGTACAGACAGCATCCGTAGTCAGCATTCCAACCCGGGTCTTTGGTGCTGTAAGGATGCGGCTCTGCTGCTGCGCCACCTAAAACACCACCTAAATGGGAATGTCCAAGTAGCTGAAGATTGAAGTAAATGTGGGAATTCCATTGCCCCCCCCCCCTCCCCCACCTTCATCATCCTACTAGTTCCACTGTCCGCATCCTTTTACCCGGTAGTTAACACATCTTCCACAGCCAACATTAGGCCATTGTGGACTCCACCCTTCCTGAAGTCATCTGTTGCTGGCCCTGTTTTGTTCTGGCCTTCTCTATCTTCCAGTCTGAAGAAGGGCTCCGACCTGAAACATCACCTATTCCTTTTCTCCAGAGACGCTGCCCGGATCGCTGAGTTACTCCAGCATTTTGTTTCCATCTTCCGTATAAACCAGCATCTGGAAATGTAATTCTTGGAAAAAGCAAGAAACTGCAGATGCAAGAATCTTGATCAAAACAAGAAGTTCTGGAGGAACTCAATGGGTCAAGCACTGTCTGTGGAGGGAATGGGAAAGTGACATTTCAGGATTGAACCCTTCTTCAGACGGATAGAAGTAGGGGGGAGGAAAGCTGATAATGAGAGGTGGGACTGGACAAATCCTGGTAAGTGATAGGTGGATACAAGTGAGGGAGGTTTGATTCACAGATTTAGCTTAGTTTAGTTTAGTTTATTGTCACTTGTGCCGAGGGGAAAAGCTTTTTTGTTGGGTGTTAACTTATCAGTGGAAAGACTGCACATGATTACAATCAAGCTGTCAAGAGTGTACAGATACAGGATAAAGGGGAGTAGAAGAGTGGGAAATTGTAACGAATGATTGCAGATCCGCTTCTGGGACCAACACATGGAGAATCACCAGGCTAAGGCACCAAATTCCAATCATTGATTGGATCAGTGATCATTGCATCTTAGAACACTGGCTACAATACTTCCTTCTATGTGATCCTGATAAAGTTCCAAAAATCCGTGCTGTGTAATCTCTGGGCCTCGTAACAATAACACCAGCCAATCTTACCTGACCGTAAAATTTGACAGTCATTTAGGTATTGAATTCTGCAATTTTAGAAATGAGATCGCAATCATTAGACCTGTAGTGGATTGATTAGAGTAACTTTTCACTCATTCATCAGATGATAATATTTTTGCTCTGAGACCAGATTACCTAAATATGTGCCCAAAGCAAATATGGACCCAGATTTTCTAAACAATGCAGTCAATCTAAAGTTGAACAAAAAATGAACGCAAAACTGACTGAGGAGTTGTAAAAGAAACTGCTGAGCAAAACTGAAACCTGAGAAGCACATTGATATGTGTACAGGGAGTGCACTGGTTTGTGCAAATGCAAAGCCAAGATGTTTATCGTGCCCAAGTATGCAGGATAACAGAAACCGTCACAAGGAGAGAAGCAAAGGTTGGCAGGACTTGAAGATGGTGCCAGGACTCGAGGGCCTGAGCTGAAGGGAGAGGTTAGTCAGGTTAGGACTTTATTCCTTGGAGTGCAGGAGGAAGAGGGGTGATCTTATAGAGGTGTATAGTGTCATGAGGGGAATAGATAGGGTGAATGAACAGAATGCCCTGGGTCTTTTACCCAGAGTCAGGGTAAATGCCTGGAGTTTTGGAATATCTTTCAACGCAGTAAAATTTACCGGATAAATTTGTTTGTTAAAAATACGTTAGCTTAAAATCAAAGAATCCTTCCGTAATCTCAAAAATGCAGCAGTTTCGCAATGGTACAAATGCCACGCAAAGTGGAAGATGAGTGTACGAATGGGTGGAAATAGTTGGTGACTGGGAGGGTGGGAGACAGAGGGAGAAGTGGGTGTAGGGTGGGGACACACAGGGAAAAGTGAAGGGGGAGGGGGGTTTTACTTGAAGCGGGTGAATTCAATGGTCATACCATTGGGTTGGAAGCTATGCAAGCAGTATACGAGGTGCTGTTCCTCCAGTTTGTGTGTGGCCTCACTCTGGCAATGGAGGCCAAGGACAGGAAGGTTGGTAAGTAAGTAAGTAAGTAAGTTTTATTTATATAGCACGTTTTAGGTCAACTTGCATTGACACCAAAGTGCTTTACATAAATTAAATAATAAGTTTCCATACAAACCATAGAAAAAGGTTAAAAATAAATAAAGAAAGAAAATGGACACACACATTATAGAGTTCAACACAAACATCCCCCCACAACAGAATCAAAAATTTCCACTGTGCGGAAAGGCAACAGAAAGTTAAGTCCTCTTCCTCTGAAACACCCGAGGTCAGGGCCCATTTGTGGCCTTGCAGCCAGTCCGATGATTTTCAGGGCCCTTTGCCGTGCAGATGGAACTCCGGCCTCGGGTGAAACAATTCCTCAGCGGCTTGGAAAGTCTGGAGCGGCTGCCTCCTCCCCGTAGACCGTAGACCGGGGCATTCGTAGACTTCAGGCCGCGTCGGTTGGAGCTCGATCCCTGGCTCCGCGGCGCTCCAAATCCAGCGCCGCCCGCAGCCGGACGCCCGCAGCCACAGCTCCGCGATGCCGGGTGTCGGCGGCCACAGCGCTCCGGAGCTTACCGCACGGCGACCCGGCAAGGCATCGCCCGCTCTGTGATGGTGTCCTTGCGCTGCGCCGCCGCCGAAGCTGTAGTCCCGGCCGGTCCCGACAGGAAACGCCGCTCCATTCTCGATGGTAGGCCGCGAGGACGGGGCGAAGAAGTAGCTCGGAGGGATGCTGCCTCTCCGACCAGGTAGGTGACTAAGAATTAAAGTTTCCCCCTTCCCCACCCCCACCCACCACATAAAAGACCTCCACTAACATTTTGGACAGGACTTAAAATAAAAAAAAGGTGAAGAGACAGACTGCGGGCAGGCTGCCATACACAGACGGCGCCCACTCCCGCACATCCGCCATCTTGGAAATAAGAAGGGGAGTTAGCGACTGGGATACCCAGCAGACCGTGGGTTTGGATCCAGTCGGCCAAGTAATGGCTGGTACTGTTCACTCACTGTGAAATCAACTTCTGCAATTGATAAAATCTTAGCGGCAGCACAATGTAAACAGGTCAGTTCCGTTCTCACGCACTCATACCCGAGAGCTGCATAGTACTAAATATGCCTCAAATGAAGCAATGCCAGTTGTTCACCACATCACAAGGCGGTTTCAGCAAGTTCTCCCTAAAAGTTTAATGGGGGAAAAAAAAAATCAGAAAAAAATCCCGTGAATGGAGAAGTGGTTTTATCTTCATCGGGTGACAAAAGGCTTTAAAACCAGGTGAAAGGTGCCTGACGGATGAGGTATCTCAGCAACTTCTCCTCTCAAGCTCAGGAAACCATCTTATTCACTAGTATGTAGAAACAAAGAACTAAGAACTGCAGATGCTGGCTATACCAATGATAGACACAATTGTATTCACTGGAGTTTAGAAGGATGAGGGGGTATGTTTTAGAAACATATAAAATTATAAAAGGACTGGACAAGCTAGAGGCGGGAAAAATGTTCCCAATGTTGGTCAAGTCCAGAACCAGGGGCCACAGTCTTAGAATAAAGGGGAAGCCGTTTAAGGCTGAGGTGAGAAAAAACTTTTTTACCCAGAGAGTAGTGAATTTGTGGAATTTCCTGCCACAGAGGGCAGTGGAGGCCAAGTCACTGGATGGATTTAAGAGAAAGTTAGATAGAGCTCTAGGGGCTAGTGGAATGAAGGGATATGGGGAGAAGGCAGGCACGTTGTGTTTTGATCGTGAATTTTGCTTTACGGCTAAAGTATAAAAAAATTGTTCAAAGGTTGTTCTGCCTTGTTTTCCAAAACTAAATGGGAATTCACATCACTAACCATCAAACCAGAATAAGGAAGAACCGTGAAGTTAATTTACAATTTCAAACACCTTTCACAATTAGAAAATAAGCCAGAGTCGACATATCTTTGTGATACCACACCAAATATCATGGATGAAGATTCTGAAATGTAATTTGCTTGCAAATGAGATACCGATTTTTTATCACCATTGATTAAGATTTTTCTTCTGTGAAAAATTATAATAATGTTCCTTTTTTCCCTCACTTTGAAAACGTCATGGGCGCTTCCGGCTGTGGGACACCCACATGACTGGCCATATTTTGGTATCCAGACTGTGTGGTAAGTGGCCACTTCTGCATAATTCAACTGAAAGAACCTTGTGGGGAACACAGACATTACAATACAAAGGGTGTCCATAAATAGATACTCCCAGCACAACATAGTCCTCAGTAACTCAATGAGTCAGGCAGCATCTCCGGTGAAGTTTTGGGTTGGAACCCTTCTTCAGACTGCTTCCGACCCAAAATGTCACCTATTCCTTTTCTCCAGAGATGCTGCCTGCTCGGTATCCGACATTTGTGTCTATCTTTGATATAAACCAGCGTCTGCAGTTCTTTCCGACCACAACTTCCTACATAGCCATAGTACAACACTGACTTGAAATTCTGAACAGGTCAGTGAATTGTTATCCAAATCCTCACCCCACACAATATTAAAACTCTGTCCCCAACTCACTGAGATCCAGGCATCCCTGATCCATTCCACACACGACAACTGTACCATCCACCATCACCACCCAATCACCTGGTCTCCAAACCTCCTGGTCCCTTAACCTCCAATGCCCAATTCCCCACTGGCTTCTTGGTATTTAGTTTTTAGTTTATTTTAGATATACAGCGTGGAAACAGGTCCTTCGGCCCTCTGAATCCATGCCGACCATCAATCACCCATTCACACTAGTTCTATCCTACACACTGGGGACGATTGATCAAAGCTGCATGGAGGTGCAGCGGTAGAGTTGCTGCCTTACGGCGCCGGAGACCTGAGTTTGATCCTGACTATGGATGCTGTCTGTACACAGTTTGTATGTTCACCCTGTGACCACATGGGTTTCTCCAAGAGCACCAGTTTCCCCCCACACACCAAAGAGGTTCAGGTTTGTAGGTTAATTGGTTTCTGTAAATTGGCCCTAGTGTGTATGATCATGCTATTGTATGTGTTGGTCGGCATGGACTCGGTGAGACAAAGGGCCTGATTCCACGCCGTATCTCTAAAGTCTCCAGCCAATTAACCTATATACCTGCCCATCTTTGGAATGTGAGAGAGCACCTGAAGTAAACCCACACGGTCACAGGGGGGAACATACAGCACCCGTAGTCAGATGGAACCCGGGTCAATGGTGCTGTAGGGCAGCAACTCTATCGCTGTGCTACCGAGACGCTCTATGCTCCCTTCTTCTATCCAAACTTCTGTTCCTGCACCAACTGCACCCCACAACCTACAGGTTGCAACAATGATGCTGATATCACAGTCCCCTTTCCTTCCCCAATACCAAAGATTCTGGTCTCCAAGGATTCTCTGCACCCCACCCAAACTGACACCACACCATCCCTCTCACAGACTGGGACAGACAAAGCCTTCATTTCCACTCTGTACTCAGTGATATGGACTCATCACTCACCCCCTGCACTCTTAGCACTTCATGCCTCAAAACATCAATCCACTGGTACAGACTTTAGTAAAACCATAATCTTAAAACAGTGCTATTGTGTTTTTTTCGACAGCCAGCTCAGCTAGGGATTACAGAATTACAGATACTGCTCAGTCCTTTGAGTTATCCAGCTGCCAAATTGTTTTATTATGGGAAAGATAGACACAAAAAGCTGGAGCTACTCTGCGGGTCAGACAGCATCTCTGGAGAAAAGGAATAGGTGACGTTTCAGGCTGAGACCCTTCTTTAGTATCCTATTTTAGTATATTTCAGCATATTTTAGAATTGGATTTATATATACACTAGACTAAGTGTGACCCATTGGGTCCCATGTTCACACGGGAGGGCTGGTCCCACAACACAATATTCCACTCTCCACCAATTCCAATATTGGTGGCCAGTGGGGGAGGGGAGGGGAGAGTGGGCTTTCTGGAGCGCTATAATGGGTATTGTGGGCCGAAGGGACTGGTTTCCAGAGGGCTAGTATGGACATTGTGGGCCAAATGGACTCTTGGGCTGGCAGCTCAGTCACTTAGGCCTGGTAGGCTGGCAGTTCAGTTACTCAGGCCGGGTGGCCTGGCAGCTCAGAAACTGCCAGAAATTCTGCCCAAAACAGGTGAGAGACTGTGAGAGAGGTGGAGAATTAATTTTAGACATTTTTCATCTTTTTTTGCAGATCACAGCAATGGAGGAAAGTCTACCCTGGCCTGGATCTCACTGGGAGTCAACAAAGGGAGGGAGAAAAATACTGGGATGAGGTTTAATACTTGCAGGGGGGATACTTACTGATGGGCTGAAGGGACTACTCCTGGGCTAGTACAGGCCTATTGGGCCGAAAGGGCTCTTTAAAAAAAATCGTAGTGAAATCTCAGTGAAAGGCACTTTTTCTGGCCTTTTCCTGGCCTGGGATGGGCCTTTTGGGCCAAAATGCTCTTCCTGGGCTAATACGGGCATTTTGGGCAAAAGGGACTGGTTTATCGGCTAATAGGAGCCTTGTGGGACGAAATTAGTGATTTTAGGCAGGCCAAACAACTCATTTCATTTCCATTTCCATTGCAATTTCAAGCACAGGGCAGGCTAAGCAGCTCATTGCATTTTCATTTCATTTTCATTTCCATTGCAGTTTCAAGCACAGGGCAGGCCAAACAGCTCATTGCATTTTCATTTAATTTACATTTCCATTGCAGTTTCAAGCACAGGGCAGGCCAAACAGCTCATTGCACTTTCATTTCATTTCCATTTCCATTGCAGTTTCAAGCACATGGCAGGCCAAACAACTCATTTCATTTTCATTAAGGACTAACAAATAATTTATTGCAAGTACATTGCAGACTCACAGTTCCGTTTATTCACAGCTTAGAATCACAGTTGTGGCCTCTCCCTCATGTTCTTCCGGAGTGAGTGACTCACATCCAGGCATCTGGGATTTTATAGTCCTGCCCAACCCCCCCGGAAGGGGCGTTACCTTCATCATGGTGATTGACAGGCGAGAGGATTTGAGTATAGGAGCAGGGAGGTTCTACTGCAGTTGTACAGGGTCTTGGTGAGACCACACCTGGAGTATTGCGTACAGTTTTGGTCTCCAAATCTGAGGAAGGACATTATTGCCATAGAGGGAGTGCAGAGAAGGTTCACCAGACTGATTCCTGGGATGTCAGGACTGTCTTATGAAGAAAGACTGGATAGACTTGGTTTATACTCTCTAGAATTTAGGAGATTGAGAGGGGATCTTATAGAAACTTATAAAATTCTTAAGGGGTTGGACAGGCTAGATGCAGGAAGATTGCTCCCGATGTTGGGAAAGTCCAGGACAAGGGGTCACAGCTTAAGGATAAGGGGGAAATCCTTTAAAACCGAGATGAGAAGAACTTTTTTCACACAGAGAGTGGTGAATCTCTGGAACTCTCTGCCACAGAGGGTAGTCGAGGCCAGTTCATTGGCTATATTTAAGAGGGAGTTAGATGTGGCCCTTGTGGCTAAGGGGATCAGAGGGTATGGAGAGAAGGCAGGTACGGGATACTGAGTTGGATGATCAGCCATGATCATATTGAATGGCGGTGCAGGCTCGAAGGGCCGAATGGCCTACTCTTGCACCTAATTTCTATGTTTCTATGTTTCTATGAGAGGATCAATCAGCTGATCTCAAGATTTTTTAAACATTCATAACTTTTTTATTTTTCATCGATCGGAAAAATCCTCAGGCTGCCTCAGCGGAGGTGGACTGTGAGTAAGATGGCCAAAAATCATAGCGATATATGGTAGCATTTTGTCTAAAATCAATATAGAGCGCAGACAGGAATGGTCAAGATGGGACATTTAGTTATATAGATGTGGAAGCCCCTTGCTCATGCCAGAACCACACCAGTGATGCTACAGCTGGTGTCCATGAGGAATTGTTGTTGGAAGTTGTTCAGGCCACACAACGTGATGCTAATAATGATGGGAAAGCTTCCATGTCTATTGGATCTCACTGAGATGCTGCTGACTGCATGAAGAAGGGAAAAGGAGCAAGGTGACTTGAGGGGGGAGCAGCATGTTTACTGCTCAGTTTAACCCTACATTGCCCGTCTTTTAAAGTGTATTCGTAATTTATTTTATTTTACCTTATCTCAACGCTAAACCAAAAATTGGGCATTCACTGTGAGAAGGTTGTATGTTCTCCCTGTGAGTTATCTCTGGATGCTCCAGTTTCCTCCCACATTCCAAAGACATGCAGGTTTGGAGGTTAATTTGCTTCTGTAAATTATTCCTAGTGTGTAGGATGCAAAACAGGGAAAACATAGAACTAGTGTACGGGTGATCGTTGGTCAGCGCAGACTCGGTGAGCTGAAGGGCCTGTTTCCACACTGCATCACGTCAAAAACGTCCAATCTTAACATCATCTATAGCACGTCACCAACTTGTGCACATAATATTTCACTGTCCACTCTCTCATACTTTCCCATAATTTTGAATGCCAACTGGGTCTCATCTTATTCTTCCATGAGCCAGTTCATACAACCTTTACATTTCAAGTGACCAATTATACAATGTAACTTCCTAATTAATCATTTTACATGATTCCCCTGGTCATGAAGTCATACAGTGAGAAAACAGGCCCTTGGCCCCAACTTGCCCACACCAACCAACATGCCCCATCTACACAAGTTCCACCTGCCTGTGTTTGGCCCATATCCCTCTAAACGTGTTCTATCAATGCACCTATCTAACTGCTTCTTAAACGTTGCAATAGTACCTGCCTCAACTACCACCTCCGGCAGCTCATTCCATTCACCCACCATCCTTTGTGTAACAAAGTCACCCCTCAGGTTCCTATAAAATCCTTTCCCCCTCAACTTAAACCTATGTCCTCTGGTTCTCAATTCCTTTACTCTGGGCAAAAGATTGTGCGTTTATCCCATCATTTCCCTTCATGAGATCACCCCTCATACTCCTACGCTCAAAGTCCTAGCCTGCTCAACCTCTCCCTATACCTCAGACCCTCTAGTCCCGGCAACATCCTTGTAAATCTTCTTTGTACCCTTTCCATCTTTCCCATAACATGGTGCCCAGAACTGAACACAATACTCTAAATGCGACCTCACCAACGTCTTAAACTGCAACATGATCTCCCAACATCTACACTCCTGGCAACATCTTTGTAAAATGTTTAACATATTTCATGGTTTCAATATATCTGTAATTTTGCATCAATAAAAGTGACTAGCAGACTGCTTCCTCTGACAGTGACCACAAAGTGGTGCAGTTGTCAGGCCAACTGAACTCAAATCGCATGAAATAAAATATTTCAAGCCAAAAACTCTTTTGAAAGAAGAATCAGCCAAGGATCAGGCTGAGAATAGATGACTAATAGACAGCTGCATCCAATTCAGCTATTGAACGTGGCTCATGTTGTCGACCTCCCCGTGGTGAGCCCTGTCATAGAAACATAGACATAGAAACATAGAAAATAGGTGCAGGAGTAGGCCATTCAGCCCTTTGAGCCTGCACCGCCATTCAATATGATCTTGGCTGATCATCCAAATCAGTATCCTGTACCTGCCTTCTCTCCATACCACCTGATCCCTTTAGCCACAAGGGCCACATCTAACTCCCTCTTAAATATAGCCAATGAACTGGCCTCAACTACATTCTGTGGCAGAGAGTTCCAGAGATTCACCACTGTCAACTGATCTCAATCAGGAGAACGACAACAAACAGAGAGAGTAGCAGCGCTGCAGCTTGGCGCCAACCCGGAGCATGCGCCCTTTTTATTGCGGGCTCCTACGGATGTCGAACCAGATGGCATCACCCTGCCGCGGACTTCTGCTGCCTCAAACGTAAGAAGAAGAAGCTATAGATCTATTTATCTCACTTGTGGTATGATGGACCAATTTCTTGATCAACATCTCATCAGAGCAGTAAGATTATGGCAAGAGATTCAGCAACAAGGAGTCAGATATAAAGTCACAGTCATACAATCGTACAGTCATACTGTGTGGAAACAGGCCCTTCGGCCCAACTTGCTCATGCCGACGAACATGTCCCATCCACACTGAGCTTTATAGCATTCAACTGGAAGATCTTCACAAAGTCATTTTGTCACACTTTTCAGACATTTCAGACACTTGAGACTCTTTCCACACTCCTCCACTGAGCTATTAGGAGTTACACCTGCATTTAATCTGCTCCCCTAATTTATCACGGTATAAATACCTGAGATCATCACCAATTGGGTGCCAACTGATCAGTTCTGCATACTGTCGGTTCCAGGTCTATATCTTTCGGTTCCAGGTCTATATTTTTCGGTTCCATTAGCGTCTGGATTTTGGGCTTTCTTCAGTACTTCTCGGTGAGCCTGCATGAGAGTCTTTTCCATTTTGGGGCCCACTGATACATTTTGTATAGTAAGTTTAAAACGTTGCAGTTTATGTCAGAATAAAATTTAATGGAGCAGTTTGTATTTCAGGATAAACTGATCACTTTTTCTCTAATTCAAGTAACTGACACTACTGGGTGAAGTATGTTATTCTGCATTAAAACCTATGCCAATCTATATTTCCTCTAGGATCATATAGGCCCATCAGCCTAATTAATCTATACCATCCAAGATGTCCCATCTAAACTAGTCCCATTTGCCTGCATTTGGCCTGTATCACTTAACCCTAATATATGAATTAAGCTTTTATTGATGACAATGTAGCGACGCCTGCTAGCGCACGCAGATTTCGAACCCGGCGTTCGGAAGCCGTGGTCACGTGACTCGGGAGGGGCTGCTGGTTTTGCGCGGTTTTTCCCTTGCACGCGTTGGTTCAGCGCTGACCACCGTTGTGGGCAGGTTTGTCTGAAAAGCCTGTAATGTGGTTATTGAACTTTCGAATAAAGATCTGTTGAAAACGCCAGTAGTCATTTCTCAGACCACTAAATTGGTGACCCCGACGTGATAGACGTCGTTAGACAAGAAGAATTATGCAGGAAGAGAGTGTTTCTGCAGAATCGGCCAGCACGAGGCAGGGCTCACCGGCCTTCAACCTGCCAGCCTTTTGGCCTGATCAACCTCAGGTGTGGTTCGCCCATGTTGAGGCACAGTTTCATCTACATCGCATCGACGATGATGACACCATGTATTTTCATGTGGTAGGAGCATTACCACAGGACTGTGCCTCGAGGCTGTTGCCTTATATCAGAGACCCTCCGTCCAGCAGCAGGTACGAAGGGTTGAAGGCCCTGTTATTTCATGCTTACGGTCTTACCCGTCGAGACAGGGTGGCAAGGTTGCTACATATGGACTGTATCGGCGACCGAAGGCCATCGACGATCATAGCAAAGATGTTGGCCCTGATGGATGGACACTGCCCCTGCCTGCTTTTCGAACAGGCGTTCTTAGAGCAGATGCCCGACGAAGTGCAGCTATTGCTAGCGGGAGCCGATATCAGTGACCCGCAGCGGATCGCGGAGAGAGCCGATGAACTGTGTGCGCACAGACGGCGGGACGTGTACATTTTCGCCCGCCCCCTGGTCACACAGCCATCCCGGACGGCAGGTTCCTGCACATCCATGTAGACCTGGTATGTCCCTTGCCTTGTTCGCGTGGGGCTACCCACTCACTGACTATCGTAGACAGGTTTACCAGGTGGGCGGAGGCAATCCTGTTGACGGATATCTCCGCTGATGCATGCGCAAGGGTCATTGTATCGCATTGGGTCACTCGTTTCGGGGTCCCCTCACTCATTACCACTGATCGTGGGGCCCAGTTCACGTCCTCTTTGTGGTGTGGTATGGCGCAGCTATACAGCACGAAGCTGCATCAAACTACCGCTTATCACCCGGAGTCCAACGGGTTGGTTGAGCGGTTCCACCAGCACCTTAAGTCAGCGTTGAAAGTCCGACTCACCGGCCCTGATTGGGTCGACCAGTTACCTTGGGTCCTCCTTGGCATCAGAACAACACCTAAGGAGGACCTCAAAGCCTCCTCGGCCGAGTTGGTTTATGGCTCGGTTTTGCAGGTTCCCGGGGATTTCAGATCCCAGATTCAATTTTAATTGTCATTGTCAGTGTACAGTACAGAGACAACGAAATGCATTTCTTGACTGTCCCCCCGGACCAGGAGTTCTCCACCTCACAGTTGTTGGCGGACCTTCGCGAGCGTGTGCGCGCTTTGGTCCCGGTTCCCACTTCCCAGCATGGTTCGTCTTCGGTACATGTGCCTGCTATGTTACGGGATTGTGCTTATGTTTTCTCCGTAGAGACGCTCATCGCTCACTGTTACAGCGGGTGTACAAGGGTCCGTACAGGGTGCTCAATACTGGTGTCTCGACGTTCACGTTGGACATGGGAGGTAAGGAGGAGTTCGTTTCCGTGAGCCGCCTTAAGCCTGCACACGTTGACGAGGATAGCCCAGTGACAGTGGCTACTCCAAGGCGTAGAGGACATCCACCAGCCGTTTTGCCGCCCTCTGCACCTGTTAACCCCGGTTGCGTTTCTCCGGTCCCCTTTGTTACGCCCGTCACTCATTCGCATTTTTTGAGCCCCTCCGGTCCTGTTCTGCCAGTCTCAAATGTTACGCTTGCCCGCGATCTCAGACTACACGTTCCAGTCGTGCCGTCCGTTTACCCGTGCGTTTTTGTACCGCGGATTCTGGGGGGGGGACATGTAGCGGCGCCTGCAGATATCGAACCCGGCGTTCGGAAGCCGCGGTCACGTGACTCGGGAGGGGCTGCTGGTTTGCGCGGTTTTTCCCTTGTGCGCATTAGTTCAGCGCTGACCACCGTTGTGGGCAGACGTGTCTGAAAAACCTGTATGCTGGTTATTGAACTTTCGAATAAAGATCTGTTGAAAACTCCAGTAGTTGTTTCTCAGACCACTAAAACAAGACTATTGCCAAATAATCTTATTCTTATCAATTTTATAATTAAAAGATTTTATTTGTGCAGGATACAGTATGAACATTCAAGGATTACTGATATTTAAAGTTATGTCCTTTTTTTAATATTAGCAAACATTTCTTAAGGAATGTATTTACACAAAGTGTTGCAACAGATTTTACAGAGAAATGTGGATATGCAATGGAAGACATTTAAAGACTGCATGGATGAACTACAAAAATTGTTCATCCCAGTTTGGCAAAAGAATAAATCAGGGAAGGTAGTGCATCCGTGGATAACAAGGGAAATCAGGGATAGTATCAAAGCGAAGGATGATGCGTACAAATTAGCCAGAAAAAGCAGCATACCGGAGGACTGGGAGAAATTCAGAGACCAGCAGAGGAGGACAAAGGGTTTAATTAGGAAAGGAAAAATAGATTATGAAAGAAAACTGGCAGGGAACATAAAAACTGACTGCAAAAGTTTTTATAGATATGTGAAAAGAAAGAGATTAGTTAAAACAAATGTAAGTCCCTTGCAGTCAGAAACGGGTGAGTTGATCATGGGGAACAAGGATATGGCGGACCAATTGAATAACTACTTTGGTTCCGTCTTCACTAAGGAAGACATAAATAATCTGCCGGAAATAGCAGGGGACCGCGGGTCAAAGGAGTTGGAGGAATTGAGTGAAAAATTCTATAAGATTCGTCAGACATGATTTACCTTTTGTAAATCCATGCTGACTTTGTCCAATGATTTCACCAAGACAAAGTGAAATCCAGGTTAGCCGGGAAGTGGTGTTGGGTAAATTAAATGGATTAAAGGCCGATAAATCCCCAGGGCCAGATAGGCTGCATCCCAGAGTACTTAAGGAAGTAGCTCCAGAAATAGTGGATGCATTAGTAATAATCTTTCAAAACTCTTTAGATTCTGGAGTAGTTCCTGAGGATTGGCGGGTAGCAAATGTAACCCCACTTTTTAAGAAGGGAGGGAGAGAGAAAACGGGGAATTACAGACCAGTTAGTCTAACATCGGTAGTGGGGAAACTGCTAGAGTCAGTTATTAAAGATGGGATAGCAGCACATTTGGAAAGTGGTGAAATCATTGGACAAAGTCAGCATGGATTTACAAAAGGTAAATCATGTCTGACGAATCTTATAGAATTTTTCGAGGATGTAACTAGTAGCGTGGATAGGGGAGAACCAGTGGATGTGGTGTATCTGGACTTCCAGAAGGCTTTCAACAAGGTCCCACATAAGAGATTAGTTTACAAACTTAAAGCACATGGCATTGGGGGTTCAGTATTGATGTGGATAGAGAACTGGCTGGCAAACAGGAAGCAAAGAGTAGGAGTAAACGGGTCCTTTTCACAATGGCAGGCAGTGACTAGTGGGGTACCGCAAGGCTCAGTGCTGGGACCCCAGCTATTTACAATATATATTAATGATCTGGATGAGGGAATTGAAGGCAATATCTCCAAGTTTGCGGATGACACTAAGCTGGGGGGGCAGTGTTAGCTGTGAGGAGGATGCTAGGAGACTGCAAGGTGACTTGGATAGGCTGGGTGAGTGGGCAAATGTTTGGCAGATGCAGTATAATGTGGATAAATGTGAGGTTATCCATTTTGGTGGCAAAAACAGGAAAACAGACTATTATCTAAATGGTGGCCGACTAGGAAAAGGGGAGATGCAGCGAGACCTGGGTGTCATGGTACACCAGTCATTGAAAGTGGGCATGCAGGTGCAGCAGGCAGTGAAGAAAGCGAATGGTATGTTAGCTTTCATAGCAAAAGGATTTGAGTATAGGAGCAGGGAGGTTCTACTGCAGTTGTACAGGGTCTTGGTGAGACCACACCTGGAGTATTGTGTACAGTTTTGGTCTCCAAATCTGAGGAAGGACATTATTGCCATAGAGGGAGTGCAGAGAAGGTTCACCAGACTGATTCCTGGGATGTCAGGACTGTCTTATGAAGAAAGACTGGATAGACTTGGTTTATACTCTCTAGAATTTAGGAGATTGAGAGGGGATCTTATAGAAACTTACAAAATTCTTAAGGGGTTGGACAGGCTAGATGCAGGAAGATTGCTCCCGATGTTGGGGAAGTCCAGGACAAGGGGTCACAGCTTAAGGATAAGGGGGAAATCCTTTAAAACCGAGATGAGAAGAACTTTTTTCACACAGAGTGGTGAATCTCTGGAACTCCCTGCCACAGAGGGTAGTCGAGGCCAGTTCATTGGCTATATTTAAGATGGAGTTAGATGTGGCCCTTGTGGCTAAGGGGATCAGAGGGTATGGAGAGAAGGCAGGTACGGGATACTGAGTTGGATGATCAGCCATGATCATATTGAATGGCGGTGCAGGCTCGAAGGGCCGAATGGCCTACTCCTGCACCTAATTTCTATGTTTCTATGTTTCTATGTCAAATGTTATCAAGGCATCTGCACTAATGTACATTTCTTTCATTGTCAGAGGGTGCCACGATTGTGCAGCAGAAGAGTTGCTGCCTTACAGTGCTAGAGACCCTGGTTCAGTCCTGACTACGGGTGCTGTCTGTATGGAATTTGAATGTTCTTCCCATGATCTGTGTGGGTTTTCACTGGGAGCTCTGGTTTCCTCTCACACTTCAATGACGTTCAGGTTTGTAAGTTAATTGGCTTGGTAAAATTGTTAAATTGTCTCCAGTGAATAGTGTTAGTGTGCAGGGACTGCTGGTCGGCACGGACCCGGTGGTCCGAAGGGCCAGTTTCTGCACTGTTTCTTTAAACTAAACTAAACGGTCATCTTTGACTGAAGGTTCTGATCTAGCTAGCTAACATCAAGCAGTGTAGAAACAAGGAACTGCAGATGCTGTTTACACCAAAGGATGCAAAGTGCTGGAGTAACTCAACGGGACAGGTAGCAACTTTGGAGAGAAGGAATGGGTGACGTGTTGGGTTGAGCCTTCTTCAGACTAGTCAGGGGAAAGGGAAACGAGGGATGTAGACAGTGATGTAGAGAGATATAGAACATGAATGCTGATTCACACCCCTGCTGATTCAATTACACTGGCTCCCTGTGTCACAAAGGATTAACTTTTAAATTGTATTATTAACATTTAAAGCGCTTCATAACCTATCCCCAGTTTATCTCACAGACCTCCTTCAGACTTACACCCCCTCCCGCTCCCTGTGGTCTTTATCAGCAGGTCTACTGGCACTACCACCCATCAACCTCAGCACAATGGGTGCCAGGCTGCCAAGCTGCACCTAAACTGCCACACACTCATCTCCCTGCTACCTTCAGGTAGAAGGTACAGGAGCCTGAAGACTGCAACAACCAGGTTCAGGAATAGCTACTTCCCCACAGCCATCAGGCTATTAAACCTGGCTCGGACAAAACTCTGATTATTAATAACCACTTTCTGTTATTTGCACTTTACCAGTTTATTTATTCATGTGTGTATATATTTATATCATGGTATATGGACACATTTATCTGTTTTGTAGTAAATGCCTACTATTATTCTGTGTGCTTAAGCAAAGCAAGAATTTCATTGTCCTATACTGGGACACATTTTATAATTAAAATATTTTATTTGTGCAGGATACAGTATGAACATTCAAGGATTACTGATATTTAAAGTTATGTCCTTTGTTAATATTAGCAAACATTTCTTAAGGAATGTATTTACACAAAGTGTTGCAACAGATTTTACAGAGAAATGTCAAATGTTATCAAGGCATCTGCACTAATGTACATTTCTTTCATTGTCAGAGGGTGCCACAATTGTGCAGCAGTAGAGTTGCTGCCTTACAGTGCTAGAGACCCTGGTTCAGTCCTAGATAGATATAATTTATTGCCACACAACCAGGGTTGGTGGAAATTTGGGTTGTCAGCAGCAGTACAATAATAAAGAACACACAATAAAACTGTAACACATACATCCACCACAGCATTCAGCACTGTGGTGGAAGGCACAAATATTTGGCCAGTCCTCCTCCATTTCCCCCCCGTGTACAGGACCAGAGTCCAGAGTCAGTCCAGGATCAGCTCTTCCTCACCGGAGACCGCGGCTTTAAGATGGTGTAGGCCGCAGGCCGGCGGTCGAGATTTAAAGTCTCCGCCGTAGCCAGAAGCACCGTAGGCTGCAGGGCCGGCGGTCGAAGCTCCCCTCCAGGGGTGATGGTAAGTCCATGCCGGCCCCGCGGTAGAACAATAAACTGACTTGAACTTGAACTTGAATTTGCACCCCCTCACATCTGCATACTGGACACCATGACAGAATTCAAAACCGCTCTTAAAACCCGTCTTTTTAAACTAGCTTACTCATTTTAACTGCAACAACTGCATCTTATTTTATATCAATCTTAACTCGTTGTGCTATGCTTTGTTTCTTACTGTATGTTTTATTGTTGATTTTGTAATTACTGGTGCTTTGTTGCTTTTTGGTATATTCTGGACAGCAGAATGAATAACAACTTACACGCAGGCTGCCAGGATCACAAGAGAGATTTATTACCCAACATTCCCTACTTATATACAACACCAACTCATTAGCATATACATGAATATGCATGAATACATTACACTGCTCTACTTTTTTTTAACGTATTAAATCTAAGTACACAGTTACAATTTTCTTGTCATGATACTTGATTTAAACCAGTGATCATTAAATCTGTTTCTTAACAGATATTTACACATCTTCATTCTACCTAGACAGTGAGTTATTTAACTTAAAAACCTAATCTGACTATTGGTTTACGGATCCTGCCTGATCGTCTAACAGTAACAGATGTAACGGGTTTAGGTGTTGACTCAACTGTAGGCTTGTTTGGCTCTGTTTTAGATTAGATAGCCTTTATTGTCATTCAGACCGAAGTCTGAACGAAATTGAAGCAGTCATACATACAATACAATACAATAAAAAACAACAATAAACACATATTAACATCCACCACAGTGAGTCCACCCAACATCTCCTCACTGTGATGGAGGCAAAAGTCTTAGGTCTCCAGTCTCTTCCCTCCTCTTCTCCTTCTGCGCTGAGGCGATACCCCCCGGGCGATGTTACAACTGTCCCGCGGCTCAAACACGGGGTGGTCGAAGCTGCCGCTCACCAGTCCTGCTGACGCAGCCGCTGGCCCGCGGCCGAACCCCAGACTCAGGCCACCGCCGCCAGAACACCGTGCAAGCCACCGGAGCATCGTTCCAGCCCCGAGCCGGATCGCCCTCACGTAAGTGCCGTTACCGTCTCAGCCTCGGGCTGGGCTGCCCCGACCGGGCACCGCTTCTCCCTCGGGCTGGGCTGCCCCGACTGGGCGCCGCTCCTCCCTCGGGCTGGGCCGCCCCGACTGGGCACCGCTCCTCCCTCGGGCTGGGCCGCCCTGACAGGGCACCGCTCCTCCCTCGGGCTGGGCCGCCCCGACAGGGCACCGCTCCTCCCTCGGGCTGGGCCGCCCCGACTGGGCGCCGCTCCTCCCTCGGGCTGGGCCGCCCCGACCGGGCACCGCTCCTCCCTCGGGCTGGGCCGCCCCGACTGGGCGCCGCTTCTCCCTCGGGCTGGGCCGCCCCGACTGGGCGCCGCTCCTCCCTCGGGCTGGGAACGCCGTACCTCCCCGAGCTCGGCCACTCCGACGGGAGCACCGCTCCTTCCTCGGGCCGGCCGTCCTCACGGTAGCGTCACAGCCCCTCACGGAAGCCCTGTTCCAGCCCCGAGCCGGGCCGTCCTCACGGGAGCGAGCTCAGTGCGAGTCCTGGCGGGCTCTGCCTCCTGAGCCTCGAGGTCGCCAGCTCCGCCATTAGGCCTCAGCGCAGACGGAGGCAGAGAAGGGGAATACGACATAAAAGTCGCATTCCCCCGCAGGGAGAGACAGCAAGCCCCGTTTCAACCCCCCCCCCCCAAACAGAAACTAAAAACCAAAACTAGACTAACCAAAACGAAAATAAACAACCCAAAAAACACAAAACAAACAGGACTGCCGGAGAGCCGCTGCAGCCAGAGCCGCGCCGCCACTAGGAGACTTAGTACTCTGACTTTGACCAGAGGAATCTGTTTCTTTGTCTGTACTGACTGAACTTTGTGTTTCAATCACAGTTGGCTCTTCCAACTCACTTTCAGATAAAGACTCACGGATTAGGACTCCATGCTCAGATTTTGGTTCATCTTTGGCTGGAATCATTTGATCAACATGAACACTTTTGATCCTATCTCCAACTTCAACTAAGTATCTTTTTGTTCCACACACTTCCACTATTTTCCCAACATCCCATTTGTCTCGACTGGACTTGTTGGGAGGACTGAGAACAGGAACCTGTTCATCTGGCTTGAAGTACCTCTCCTTTTTGTGGGAGTCAAAATGGCATTTTTGACTTAATTGTTTTTGTTGAACTAGACTTAAGTATATTCTTAGCCTTCTCTTCATCAACAGTTCTGCAGGTGAGTAACCTGTTGTTGTGTGTTGTGTGGTTCTGTACTTCAGCAAGGAACTAGCCAAACGATGTTTCATGCTGAGCTTTGAACTACCCTGCAAAAGCCGTTTCTTGAGAGCGTCTTTGACAACTCTAACAGACCTTTCCGCCGCCCCGTTGGAGGCTGGATGGTATGGGGGAACAAGTGTGTGTTTTACACCATTCCGCTGCATGAACTCTTTGAACTGTTCTGAACGAAACTGAGGCCCGTTATCAGAAACAAGTTCTTCCGGTAAACCATGGCATGCAAAAATTGATCTCAACTCATCTATGGTACGCTCAATAGTAGTGCTTGACCCCATATGTTTAACCTCAATCCTTTTGGAATAACTATCTACCAGCACCAGAAAGTGATCATTACCCTTTTCGCAAAAATCTACATGAACTCTCTGAAAAAGTCTAATTGGCCATGACCAGGGTTGCAGTGGTGTTTTTGGTGGTTTACTCCGGCAATTTTGGCAGACACTCATTTGCTCACCAGTAACTCGATGTCACTGTCAATACCAGGCCAATACACAAAACTTCTGGCAATTGACTTCATGCTTACTATGCCAGGATGTTCGGCATGAAGTTCATTCATAATTTTGTTTCTCAAAGACTCTGGTACAACCACTCTGTAACCCCACTTAACGCATCCCTGCTCACATAATAATTCATGGCGTCGATTATGGAAAGGCTTCAGCCCTGAGTTCAGAACTGAGTTCAATCCACTATCGATTTCAGTCCATCCATTCAATGACTGTTCATAAACCCACCAGCACATTGTCTTTCTTTGTTTCTGCAGCAATTTCTGTTGCAGTCACTGGAAAGTCTTCATCTACAACTTGCAGTGTGTAGATTGAGTTCTCACTTCCCACGTCAGAGTTCTCATGGGGCAACCGTGACAACGCATCTGCAACTGCGTTGCACTTGGAGCTCCTGTACTCCACCTTGTAGTCACACTGGGACAGCAAAATTGCCCAGCACTGCATCCTTGATGCTGCCATGGATCGTATAGCTGACTTGGGACCCAGTATCACTAATAGTGGCTTGTGATCAGTCACCAGGGCGAATGGTTTGCCGAGAAGAAACTAATGGAATTTCCTGATTCCGAACATGATGCTGATGACAGGGTGCGGGATGCAAAAGCAATAGGCTTTTCCTGTCTGTCATTCATTACATGGGAGATCACTGCACCTACACCATAACTTGAAGCATCACAAGCAAGTTTCATCTCGCGTGTCGTATCATAGTGAACAAGAAGTTTGTCACTTGTCATGTTTTCCTTGCAGATGTCAATTGCACGTTGCTGTTCCTTTCCCCATGTCCATTTCACATCTTTTTGGAGCAGATGATGAAGTGGTTTTAGCACAGTTGCTAAATCTGGAAGGAATCGTGCACAGAACTGCACCATCCCAAGTAATGATCGTAGCTCTGACACATTGTTGGGTTTTGGAGAATTCACTATTGCTTCAACCTTCGCCTTCACAGGGCGAAATCCGTTGGCGTCTACTTTGAGTCCAAGGTAGACCACCGCTGACTGTGCAAATGCACATTTACTTTGATGCAGTTTGACATTGTGGCAGTTCAGTCATGTGGGAACTTGCTCGAGGATTTCCAGATGTTCTACCATGCCTTCTGTGAATATCAGTAGGTCATCCTGGTTGCACACACAGTGCGGAATGCCTTGTAATATTTGGTCCATGACAGACTGAAATTTTTTCGGGGAGGATTTCACACCATAGGGCAGCTTTGTATATGTGTGTTGATAGTCAAATACTGCTGACTTTCCTTGTCGACATTGAGTTGGGCGTAAGCGTGAGACAAATCCAGTTTAGTGAAGACTGTTCTGCGTACAGATCTTGCGAGGTTGGTAACGGATATTGTTCATCATTAACGGCTTGGTTGATTGTGACTTTGTAGTCACCACATAGTCGAACAGTTTTATCAGCCTTGGGTACGGCCACAATTGCCGTTGACCAGTTACTCTGGTCTGTCTTCACAAGTACACCATTACGCTCTAACCTGTCATGTTCTACCTCCAGTTGTTGCTTTAGTGCATATGGTACAGGTCTTGGTCGACAATACACAGGTGTCACTTCTTGTTTGTCGAATGTGTGCAGAGTACCCTGTTATTCCCGTGTCACTGTCAGCAAAAATGTTTGCGTGTTTGCTTATGACGTTTTCAAGACGTGATTTGGACAAATTAACGCTGAAAATGTTCTTCCAGTCTAATTCTATTCCACTCAGCCAATCCTTTCCAAGGAGGGTTGGTTTATTTCTGTAGCTGGCCACTATGATGGGCAGTGTTACTGACTGACCATTATGCTGAACTTTACAGTTCATTTGTCCACAAGTCTCCAAAACTTCGCCCGAGTAGGTTCTCAGCTTGACGTTGCTCTCAAACAATGATATCTGTGGGAACTTTGGTTCGTACAGGTCTCTGCTCATGACCGAACAATCTGCTGCTGTGTCAATACACATATCGATTAACTGTTCATTAATCAATAGTTTAGTTCGAAAATCCTTGCCTTAGCTAGTTGAAGGCTTATCGATGTTGGTTGCATAAATGGTGTACAACCCAAGTTCATTTACATCTGGGTTCACCTCCAAGTTGTGAACTCCTCTCCGGTGTTGTTGCTTGATTCCCGCAGATTGTTGGTTTCCTGTTTTAAGCTTGGCCCGACATGCTGAGGCGATATGGCCTTTCTTCTGGCAGTTATAGCACTTGGTCATTTTGAACTAACAAAATTGTGATGAGTGATTACCGTTGCAACGATAACAACTGGCTGGACTCGGCTCCCCGCCATACTTTGGTTTTGGTTTAGCGCCTCTTGGTTTGGCCATAGGCACTGCCTTGTGACTGTAAACGGCCACTGTAGTCCATGGTGGGCGAAACTCGCGAGCATTCTTTGATGCCATCTCTATTGTGGTAGCGATCTTGCATACTTTCTCGAATGTGAGATCTGGAGTGTTCATCAGTTTGGACTGAATTCGTTCATCCACTAGACCACAAACAAATCTGTCGCGTAGTGTTCGTCCAAGAAAGGTTCCAAAGTTACAGTGTAAACCTAAGTTTTTCAAGGCAACAATGTGCTCATTGATTGTCTCATTCTGCTTCTGGTTTCTAGTTTTTTATAGCTTTCTGCAATTTCCAGAGGCTTTGGGTTGAAGTGCTCCTCCAACTTCTTTATAATGTAATTGAATGGCAAGTCTTTTGCCTTTAAGGGTGCAAGGAGATTCACGAGTGTGCCGTACACTTCAGGACCGATCTCCGTGAGCAGAATCGCTTTCATGTGTTCGCAAACGGACATATTTGTTTCAGTCACAATCTCTCCTTCACCACTAATCTCCAATATATTGTTTGCAGTGTAAAACATGTTTCCTCTCTCCATATAGGAACTGAACGACTCTCTACTCTTGTCAAAAGTGCCAAGGTTTCCAATGTAGCCCGTGGACGCTGCCATCGTGTTATCTCTTTTTATTTAAATAAAAAGTCTGTTAAAAAAACCCGAATTCCAGTCTGTTCTGGTGTAGCAATTCACCTAAAACTTAGCTGTACGAAGACTATTCAGCATGAGGAATTCGACAAATAAACTCAGTCTAAAATGTTATACACTCCCAAGGACGACATCGTGCCACGTAGACACAACATAGAGATAGCCTGACAAACATTCGCCAATTTATCCAGCTGCTGATTTAAACTACAGTCCCCTGCATAGACGGATCTGCAGGTCTCTCATGTCCAGCTCGCAAACAACTGCGACACAACTCCGTATTTACTGTTTAAACTGTTAAACAATACTGCGTGTTGCAAAACAGCCCTGCACTGTATTTAAAGGATGAGTCCACAAACTCTATCCCATCCTCGTCGCCAATTTTGTTATATTCCGGACAGCAGAATGAATAACAACTTACACGCAGGCTGCCAGGATCACAAGAGAGATTTATTACCCAACATTCCCTACTTATATACAACACCAACTCATTAGCATATACATGAATATGCATGAATACTTTTCACTTATTATATGTTAATACTGATATTATATGATGTAAGGTGACCTTGAGTGTCTTGAAAGGCGCCATTAAATAAAATGTATTATTATTATGAATGAACGATATACAAAATGTCACAATGATAATGGAACAGGCCATTGTTAGCAGTTTGCTAGGTGTGAACGGGAACCTGGTGCGACTTAGTTGGGGGAGGGATGGAGAGAGTGGGAGAGGTCATTGAACAGAAATCATCATGGAAATGGGTGGGTCCAATCTCTGTAGAGGTTTTGGTATTGCCAAAAATGAGTGAGTCAGATGATATTAAGATAAGGATGAAGATAGCGGAATTTATGATAAAACCATATTGGTCTTTAAGGTGGAGTCAACCAAGAAAGAGCACAGTTTAAAGGTAATAAAGTTGTGGAATAATATAAGTTGAAGTACATGACGAGACTATGGAAGTGACAGAAATTATGCAGTTTGTATGTGATCTGGTAAATATGACCCAAAGCTTGTTCAGTCTCAAAGCTCACCAGAACAAAGTGGTTCTCAAACTCCTATTCCTAATTTTACTCTTTCTGCCTGAAACCTAGTCTTTTGCATTAACCATTGTTAACTAACTATTGATGGAGTTAAAGGAGTTAATTTTCTTTGTTTTAAATTTTGATGTTCCACAATTAAAATTTTTTTTAAAATGAGTTAACCATTTTGATCAGTGACACAGTTACACTTTTAGTTGAGAGACACTGCATGGAAACAGGCCCTTCGGCCCACTGATTCCGTGCTGACCATCACCTGTATTCTAGTTTTATACTGCTCACTAAGGACAATTTACAGAAGCCAATTAACCTACAGACCTGCACGTCTTTGGAGTGTGGGAAGAAACTGGAGCACCTGGACAAACCCACTCGGTTTCAAGGAGAATTATGTTTCTCTATGGTGAACATTTATTGCTGATATAAATCCATGCCAGTGAGTATATCTTGATGTCCACTTCAATGCATCATAGTAATAACTTTGCAACCATTATGACATGAATTGATTCCAGGAATGTAAAAAAGGTCAACTCGTGTGGGAAATGCAATGAAACTTGGGAAATCTTAGTGCCTGAACTTGTTTAACAGTATCATCTTAACTTGTGCAATGGTGTATAATGGTGTCTACAATAAACATTACGCCATAAAGATGCTAACCTGTTTTGCCTTATTATATAATACTAATTATCCTGATGTCAATTATAGGAAGGAACTTTGTTCTAAAAACAGATGTACTGTGCCGGCAATTGCAACACAGGAGTGGTTACGTCTCTCATTCCATCGACATTGACAAGAAAGGTTCTGTAAACACATAGTTTATGATACCTGTTGATTTGCCATTTCTGGAATTGACACTAACAGGAGATAGCAATCAAACCTGTACTTTCCCTTGTAAAACTCGTTTAGTGATAGTACTCGTTTAGTGATAGTGTTTGTTTCCAATGCTGTATGACTGTTTAAATCAAGATACATATTCCTTTCAGTTTAAATGTCAAGGTTTTATGACCCACCTTACAATATAACTTTGCTGGGAGCTTCTCTTTGCTCCCACAGAAGCTCAACAGTTTAGTTTTAGTTTTAGTTTCAGAGATAAAGCATGTAAACAGGCCCTTCGGCCCATCGAGTCTGCACCGACCATATTAACACTATCCTACACCCACTAGGGACAATTTACAGTTATACCAAGCCAATTTACATACATACCTGTCCGTCTTTGGAGTATGGGAGGAAACCAAAGATCTCAGAGAAAACCCACACAGTCATGGAGAGAATGCACATGCTCCATAAAGACAGCACCCGTAGTTGGGATCGAACCCGGGTCTCCGGCGCTGCATGCGCTGCCAGGCAGCAACTCTACCGCTGTGCCACCGTGCCGCAGGATCAATCGCAGAACTGCATGACTATTGGAACAGGTCAAAGAGATAGTCTGGAGAATACGACATAGGAGGCTTTAGAGATACAACGTGGAAACAGGCCCTTTGGCCAACCGAGTTCGTATATGTACACTGAACTTTTTTCTCGTTTATTATATTAACCATATAACCATATAACAATTACAGCACGGAAACAGGCCATCTCGGCCCTACAAGTCCGTGCCGGACACTTATTTTCCCCCAGTCCCATCTACCTGCACTCAGACCATAACCCTCCATTCCTTTCCCGTCCATATAACTATCCAATTTATTTTTAAATGATAAAATCGAACCTGCCTCCACCACTTCCACTGGAAGCTCATTCCACACAGCTACCACTCTCTGAGTAAATAAGTTCCCTCTCATGCTACCCCTAAACTTACAGAGTATTATGTTTACACATTCTGGTGTGCTGCTGCAAGTAAGAATTTATTTGTTCTGTCTGGGATAAATGACGATAAAACACTCCTGGCCGACAACCTGCTCATCTTTGGAATGTGATAGGAAACCCTGGAGGAGCACCCGGAGAAAACCCATGTGGTCATGGGGAACGTACAAACTCCGTACAGACAGCACCCATAGCGAAGTTGGAACCCGGGCCTCTGGTGCTGTGAGGCAGTAACTCTACTGCTGTGCCACTGTGTCGCTCCTCAGGTCCTCAGCATGAAACGGGAATGTGTCTCCACATGAACTGCCCAGCAGTCAACTCCAGCAGAGACAGATATACCTGGTGCAAGCAAACATCCACAGATACATTCTGATAGTTTCATCCTTTGGGATTTAGTCAGCAGTAGTGTTACCAACCCGCTCTTGTAATGAATAGTGACAAGCCCTGCCTGAAATAAAGGATGGTATTACTTTGTCTGTGTTTGCCTAAGGCCATAAATGATATCTCATCTCCAGTCTGTTGACCAGTCCCATATCTATTACTTCCCACACGTATGTCGCTGTGTAATCTATTGCCACATGCAGCGGTTTGATTCTGCTGTGGACCAGGTATCGTGAGAGATTGTGATGCAGGCATCTTGCACTTTATCTGAATCAAGGAGCACACAGTCTCTTGCCCAGAGTAGGTGAATCGAGGACAAGGGGACATAGGTTTAAGATGAAAGGGAAAAGATTTAATAGGAATCTGAGGGGTAACTTTTTCACACAAAGGGTGGTGAGGGTATGGAACAAGTTGCCCGAGGATCCAACGGGATCCCAATACTAGCCACATCTTCCCACCTCTTCTCACCTCCCACCTTCTGCTTTCCACAGAGACTGTTCCCTCCGCCACTCCCTGGTCAACTTGAATTTTCCCACCCAAACCACCCCCTCCCCGCAACCGCAGGAGATGCAATACCTGTCCCTTTACCTCCCCTGCTTGACTCTATCCAGGGACCCCGACAGTCTTTCCAGGTGAGGCAGAGGTTCACTTGCACCTCCTCCAACCTCATCTGCTGTATCCGCTGCTCCAGGTGTCAACATCTCTACATCGGTGAGACCAAGCACAGGCTCGGCGATCGTTTCGCTGAACACCTCTGCTCAGTAAACCTTTACCTACCTGATCTCCCGGTTGCTCACTCCTTTAACTCCCCCTCCCATAGAAACATAGAAACATAGAAAATAGGTGCAGGAGGCCATTCGGCCCTTCGAGCCAGCACCGCCATTCATTGTGATCATGGCTGATCGCCCCCTATCAATAACCCGTGGCTGCCTTCTCCCCTTATCCCTTGACTCCACTAGCCCCTAGAGCTCTGTCTAACTCTCTCTTAAATCCATCCAGTGACTTGGCCTCCACTGCCCTCTGTGGCAGGGAATTCCATAAATTCACAACTCTCTGGGTGAAAAAGTTTTTTCTCACCTCAGTCTTAAATGACCTCCCCTATAATCTAAGACTGTGGCCCCTGGTTCTGGACTCGCCCAACATTGGGAACATTTTCCCATTCCCAATCTGACCTCTCTGTCCTGGTCCTCCTCCATTGTCAGAGTGAGGCCCAGCGCAAATGTGAGGAACAGCAGCTCATATTTTGCTTGGGTAGCTTGCACCCAGCGGTATGAACATTGACTTCTCTAACTTCAAATAGCCCTTGCTGTCCCTCTCTCTCCATCCCCTCCCCCTTCCAAGTTCTCCCACCAGTCTTACTGTCTCCAACTACATTCTATCTCTGTCCTGCCCACTCCCCTGACATCAGTCTGAAGAAGGGTCTCAAACTGAAAAGTCGCCCATTCCTTCTCTCCAGAGATGCTGCCTGTCCCGCTGAGTTACTCCAGCATTTTGTATCTACCTGTCAGAGTATTATAGAAGTTGGGAGGTCATGTTACAGTTGCACAAGACAGTGGTGAGATTACATTTAGAATATTGTGTTCAGTTTTAGTCACCATGTTATAGGAAAGATGTTATCAAGCTGGAAAGGGCGCAGGGGACATTTATGAGGATTTTGCCAGGATTCGAGGACCTGAGGGAGATGTTGAGCAGGCTAGGACTTTATTCCTTGGAGCGCAGGAGGATGCTGATCTTAATGAGGTGTATAAATTCACGAGTGGTATCGAGAGGGTAAATTCACAGAGTTTTTTTACCCGGAGTAGGGGAATCAAGGAGGTAGGTTTAAGGTGAGGGGGGAGGGGGGGCGTTAATGGGAACCTGAGGGGATTTATTTACACAAAGGGTGGTGGGTGTATGGAACGAGCTGAGGAGGAGGGACTTGAGGCAGGCACTTAAACAACTTTCAAACAAAATTGGACAGTTACATGGATAGGATAGGTTTAGAGGGATACGGGCCAAATGCAGGCAAGTGGAACTAGTACAGATGGGACATCTTGGTCGGCATGGGCAAGTCGGGCAGAAGGACTTGTTTCTGTGCAGTCTGACTCTATAGTTATAAACTCAGCTATCTTTCCTCTAACCCCGGAGTCCTCCACAGTGGGAACATGTTATTTTTCAGCGGTCCGTATGGAACTATCTGCAAATAAGCTGCAGACTGCAACCCACTCCCGCGACCAAATGTCAAGACCTTAAATCAACAAGAGCCTGACGGCTGGGACAAAGTGCAGCTTTCCATTTGAGCTACAGGATATTGAGTGTTTGCGTTTATTTGTGTATGTTTGCCTCTGTGAAGTCATTCGTTCTTTTAAATACATTTTAATAATTCAAAAAGTTAAAACATTTTAACTATGCGTAAGATGGAACTGCAGATGCCGATTTACACCGAAGTGTGTACCACCAACATGCTGGAGTAACAGCGGGTCAGGCAGCATCTCTGGAGAAAATAAATAGGTGACGTTTGGGGTCGAGACCCCTCTTCAGAGACCCTGTGCGTGGTGAAGAGTCTCCACCCAAAACGTCACCTCCTCCTTTTCTCCAGAGATGCTGCCTGACCTGTTGGGTCACTCCAGCACTTTGTGTAAACTAAGACAATTGACGCAGTCTCCAACGTTGGTTAAGGACTACTCTGATGCAGAGAATGCGTTGTTTTCCGCCCACAGTTATTGCTTGCTCCCGAGTCTCCAAACAGAAACAGAAACCGCAGGCGACTGGGCGAAGTGTTTAAACCAGTGGTTTCCCCCCTGCACCGGGTTTAATGAGAAGGCGAAGTGCGATCGGTCAGGATGAATATGGTCGGCGGGGATTGAACAAGGCACAGGATACATCATCTGCCTGGTGACGGTTAGTAGGCACGCTTTTTTTGCAGAATATAAGCCACTTTGTTGTGGTTATGACGGGCTCACGGCAGAGGCGACTGTAGCAGTTTCACAGGTGAAACAGACGCCTGTGGTGTGTGTGTGTGTGTCCGTGGTGTGTGTGTGTGTGTGTGTGGTGTGTGTGTCTGTGGTGTGTGTGTGTGTGTGGTGTGTGTGTGTGTGTCCGTGGTGTGTGTCTGTGGTGTGTGTGTCTGTGGTGTGTGTGTGTGTCCGGTGTGTGTGTGTGTGTGTGTGTGTGTGTCTGTGTCTGTGGTGTGTGTGTGTGTCTGTGTCTGTGGTGTGTGTGTGTATGTCTGTGGTGAGTGTGTGTGTGTGTCTGTGGTGTGTGTGTGTGTCTGTGGTGTGTGTGTGTGTGTCTGTGGTGTGTGTGTGTGATGTGTGTGTGTGTGTGTCTGTGGTGTGTGTGTGTGTGTGTGTCTGTGGTGTGTGTGTGTGATGTGTGTGTCTGTGGTGTGTGTGTGTGTGGTGTGTGTGTGTGTGGTGTGTGTGTGTGTCTGGTGTGTGTGTGTGTGTGTCTGTGGTGTGTGTGTGTGTGGTGTGTGTGTGTCTGTGGTGTGTGTGTGTGTGGTGTGTGTGTGTGTCTGGTGTGTGTGTGTGTGTGTCTGTGGTGTGTGTGTCTGTGGTGTGTGTGTGTGTGTGTGTGTGTCTGTGGTGTGTGTGTGTGTGTCTGTGGTGTGTGTGTGTCTGTGGTGTGTGTGTCTGTGGTGTGTGTGTGTGTGTCCGTGGTGTGTGTGTGTGTGTGTGTGTCCGTGGTGTGTGTGTGTGTGTGTGTGTGTCTGTGGTGTGTGTGTGTGTGTCTGTGGTGTGTGTGTGTCTGTGGTGTGTGTGTGTGTGTGTGTGGTGTGTGTGTGTGTGTGTGTGTGTGTCTGTGGTGTGTGTGTGTGTGTGTGTGTGTGTCCGTGGTGTGTGTAGCCGGCTGGAGACTCCTGAATATCGTCCTGACCTCGGCTTTAGGTGAAACTGCGCCAGATCTCTACACTCATCACAAAGTGCTGGAGGAACTCAGCGTTGCCAGGCGGCATCTCTCGATAGGAGGGATGGGTGACGTTTCGGGTCGAGACACTTCTTCAGACTCAAAGGGTCTCGACCCGAAACGGCACCCGTTCGCTTCTCTCCTGTCCCGCTGAGTTACTCCAGCATTCTGTGTCTATCTGAAGTGAAAGTTCATTTCGGTCTGAAGGAGAGTCCTGACCCGAACTATCACCTGTCCATTCCCCCCACAGATGTTGACTGGCCCTCTGAGTTCATAGAAACATAGAAAATAGGTGCAGGAGTAGGCCATTCGGCCCTTCGAGCCTGCACCGTCATTCAATATGATCATGGCTGATCATCCAACTCAGTAACCTGTACCTGCCTTCTCTCCATACCCCCTGATCCCTTTAGCCACAAGGGCCACATCTAACTACCTCTTAAATATAGCCAATGAACTGGCCTCAACTACCTTCTGTGGCAGAGAATTCCACAGATTCACCACTCGCTGTGTGAAAAATGTTTTTCTCATCTCGGTCCTAAAAGATTTCCCCCTTATCCTTAAACTGTGACCCCTTGTTCTGGACTTCCCCAACATCGGGAACTAGCCAGTCCAATACAAAGTTTCTATAAGATCTCCCCCTCAGTCTTCTAAAATCTAGCGAGTACAAGCCGAGTCTATCCAGTCTTTCTTCATATGAAAGTCCTGACATCCCGGGAATCAGTCTGGTGAACCTTCTCTGTACTCCCAGTTCCCCAACACTTTGTATTTTGTTCAGCACCTACAGTTCTTTGTGACTTCACGTGTTTGTAATAAATGGTTAAGTAATAAGCTTAAGTAATAAATAGTTCTTTCTGCTCTTTATTGCTGCTCTTTGCAGCTGCCCAGGTCCGGATTTAGATGAAGAGATGCCCTAAGCTATTTCACTCTCTCTTTTCCCTCTCCCACTCTCTCGTTTCCCTCCCTTTGTTTTGCGTGCTGTCCAATCAGATCAGATAAGATCTGTATATAAATACTATCGAGCCAAACTCATGTATAATAAACAGTCAAGGGCAAGGTTCAAGTTACAGAATAGAGTTTCAGCATTGTAGAACAAGAAAGAACGAAGGCATGAAAGGGAATCTTCACATCTCCCAAATCTTATTTAATCAAAAATAAAGATATCAAGATCAAGAGATATTTATTGTCACATGCACCAATTGGTTCAGTGAAATTTGGGGTCACCATACAGCCATACGAATAACAAAGAACAAAACACAATAGTATTTTAACATAAACATCCCCTGCACAGCGGAATCAATGTTTGCTACTGTGTGGAAAGGCCCAAAGTTCCCTCTCCCCCACATTCTCCTCTGTGATGTTCTTTGATGTACACCCGAGGTCGGGACCACCCGAGCCCTCCGCAGTCGCCGCTACGGGTGGCCCGATGCTCAGGCTCTCTCGCCAGGATGATGGAACTCAAGTCAGCGCCGCCTGCGCTGGAAGCTCTTCAAAACCACCGCGATGTTGTGCAGCAGGCCCAGCACTTGGGAGCTTCAAACGGCGATCCCAGGTGAGGCATCGCCCCGCTCCGCGATGTATCCAGGAAAGGCCGTGCCAATCCAGGTGGTAGGCCGCGAGGGGGTGGGGGTGGCGAGGACGTGACTCGGAGAATAGTCACATCCTCGCCAGGAGACGACAGGGAGACGGTTTTCCCCCTTCCCCTACCCCCTCCCCCCCTTCTCCCCCACATAGAAAAACAAACGAAACCTCCTCAACATACTTTTAAACAAACTAAAAAATAAAAAAAGATGGGGAAAAACGGACAGACTGTAGGCAGAGGCAGCCTTCATGCGGCGCCCCTAGTGGCCTCCTTTATATAATTGGGACGACAGATGGCACAATGGGCTAAGTGTTCGGCTGGCGACCGGAAGGTAGCCGGTTCGAATCCCGCTTGGAGTGCATACTGTCGTTGTGTCCTTGGGCAAGACACTTCACCCACCTTTGCCTGTGTGTGAATGTGTGTGAATGTGTGTGAGTGATTGGTGGTGGTCGGAGGGGCCGTAGGCGCAGAATGGTAGCCACGCTTCCGTCAGTCTGCCCCAGGGCAGCTGTGGCTACAGAAGTAGCTTACCACCACCGAGTGTGACTGAGGAGTGAATGAATAATGCGATGTAAAGCGCCTTGAGTATTAGAAAGGCTCTATATAAATCCCATCCATTATTATTATTAATATAGACATGATGGGACGTTGTCCAATTTGGTAGGGCAACAATAAGAAGACAACATGTTTTGTAATGGGAGAGACTGAAAGATATTAAGGGGGACCTAGATATCCTTGTACACGTCTCACTGAAAACATGTGTCTATGCAACAAGCAGTTAAGAAGGCACATAGTCTATTGGTCTTCACCGCTAAAGGATGTGTTTACAAAGATGCCTCCATCAAACTGCAATTAAGCAAAGGTGAAACTGCCGCTGGAATATTCTGTATAATCCTTGTCTCCCTACCCGAGGAAGGAGAGAAGATTGTAGTGAGAGTTTAGTTTAAAGAAACAGCATAGCAACAAATCAAACCAAATCCACCATGACCATCTATCACCAATTCATCCTAGTTCTATGTTATCCCACTTTCGCATTCACTCCCTACACCACCAGGAGCAATTTACTGAGGTCAATTATCCTCCAAATCTGTAGGTATTTGGAATTTGAGACAGTGAGGAAGGTTATTTAAGATGTCAACTGGACGTAGATAAACTGGGCCAAGAAACGGCAGATAGAAATTAATTTGAACCAAAATGCAATGATTTGGACGTACCTATATATCCGTATGTCTTTGGAATTTGGAATGAAACCGGAGCACCCCGAGGAAACTCATGCGGTCACAGGGAGAACATGCAAGCTCCGCAAAAACAGCACCCTAGGTCAGGATCGAACCCAAGTCCCTAGCGCTGTGGGGCAGCAGCTCCGCCAGCTGCACCGTTATGCTGCCCCTGTTAACTCGGCTTGTACTCGCTAGAATTTAGAAGATTGAGGGGGGATCTTATAGAAACTTACAAAATTCTTAAGGGGTTGGACAGGCTAGATGCAGGAAGATTGTTCAAGATGTTGGGGAAGTCCAGAACAAGGGGTCACAGTTTAAGGATAAGGGGGAAATCTTTTAGGACCGAGATGAGAAAAACATTTTTCACACAGAGAGTGGTGAATCTGTGGAATTCTCTGTCACAGAAGGTAATTGAGGCCAGTTCATTGGCTATATTTAAGAGGGAGTTAGATGTGGCCCTTGTGGCTAAAGGTATCAGGGGGTATGGAGAGAAGGCAGGTACAGGATACTGAGTTGGATGATCAGCCATGATCATATTGAATGGCGGTACAGGCTCGAAGGGCCGAATGGCCTACTCCTGCACCTATTTTATATGTTTCGACATTAATAATAAAGCTCACCAGATTGATTCTAGGGAGCAGGCAAAATGTGTAGGAAGGAACTGCAGATGCTGATGATAAAAAGCAGCATCTGGAGAAGGGTTTCGACCCAAAGCATCACATATTCCTTTTCTGCAGAGATGCTGCCTGACCCGCTGAGTTACTCTAGCACTTTGTGTCTATCGTGGGAGAAGGGTTTTGTTGGCGAGGTTAAGTGGATTGATCCTCAAGAGAGTTTGCAAGAATGAGAGATGATCTCATGAAAAACTCCCAAACTTTTGATGTGGTGAGCAATGATAATTACAGGACACTAATCAGCTCATGTATCTGGTGCTGACATCACGTCCAGGTTCAGGAATCAGCTGTTCAGGACAATGGGTAGAAGGAACGTCATCTCCCAGGGGGCCGTGAAGTTCATGTTATTAGAGCAGAATTAGGCCATTCGACCCATCAAGTCTATTCGGCATTCAATCATGGCTGATCTATCTATCCCTCTCAACCCCCGTTCTCCTGCCTACTCCCCATAACCCTTGACACCCTAACTAATCAATATTCTGCACCTTAAAAATACCCAATGACAGCCTCCACAGCACTCCATAGCAATGAATTCCACAAATTCACCACCAACTAGTTAATGAAATTCCTCCTCATCTCCTTTGTAAAGGTATGTCCTTTTATTCTGAGGCTATGCCCATTGGTCACATCCTCTCCACATGCGGAAACATCCTCTCCACATCCACTCAATCCAGGCACTTTGCTATTCAGTAGTTTTCAATGAGGCCCCCACTCATCCTGCCAGACTCCAGAGAGAACAGGCCCAACGCCGTCAAAATCTCACCATATGTTAAACTTTGCTTTGGACATTTCTACCCAAAAAGCCCATGGAGGCCCAGTCAACTCAATTACTGACTGATTTTAGACATGAAGCATATCAAGGCATCTGGGGTTAATGTAGGAAAGCTAAATCTAGACTTTAGAGTTTGGAGATATAGCATGGAAACAGACTCTTCTGCCCACTGAGTTCATGCCAGCAAGCGATCACCTCAGACACTAATACTATCCTACACACAATTTACAATTTTACCAAAGCCAATTAACCTACAAACCTGGACGTTTTCGGAATATGGGGGGAAGCTGGAGCACCTGGAGAAAACCCACACGGTCACGGGGAGAGAGTACAACCTCTGAACTGACGGCACCCGTAGTCAGGATTGCACCTGGGTCTCTGGTGCTGTAAGGCAGTATCTCTACCACTGCGCCAATGTGTCGCACAGATCAGCCACAAATCTTATTGAATGATGGATCATGTAAAATAGGCCAAAATGCCCCTCGTACATTGAATAGAATTGATTTGAAAGATGAAGTGTAGAAACCTGCCCTCCGGCCACCAAATCTGTGCCTAACACACTACCTCTACCCACTTTCCATGTTACCCCACTTTCGCATCCAGTGCCTACACACTAGGGGCAATTTACAGAGGTCAATTAACGTACAAATCATCATGTCTTTGGAATGTGGGGGAAACCGGAGCACCCGGAGGAAGCCCACACGGTCACAAGGAAAACGTACAAACTCCAGCGATGATTTGAGTCAAGATCTTTCTTTAAAAGAAGGGTCTCGACCCGAAGCGTCGCCTATCCCTTCCCTCCACAAATGCTGTCTGACCCACTGAGCTCCTCCAGCACCCTGTGTTTTGCCCAAAATTCCAGCATCTGCAGTTCCTTTGTGTTTCTGCTTATTTCTTATATTTGTCACATAAAGTAATGGAGCTGGGATCCCACCTTACTTCACTGAGTATTTCAATGTTCTCTTTAATATTGAGCACTGGAGCATGTTGTGACACATCGGTGGTATAATGGACTGTGAGAAGGGTTATCTAACATTACAACAAAATGTAGATCAACTTGGAAACTGAGCCCAAGGAGCAGCAGATAGAATTGAATTTTATCCCAAGTGCAATGATTTGGACTTGCAGGTTAAATCAGGGAAGACTTAAGGCAGGACCCTGGAATGCAAATGCATAGATCCCTGAAAGTGGTGACATAAGTAGACAGTGAAAGTAAAGAAATGCTCTGCTTAAATTCCTACTCTTGTTCATTACTGGACTTGTCATTTTCCCTTTTTTTAGTTTCCAGAACTATACCGTGGCTCTCAGTTATGGTGATAGTCATTTAACACAAAATTGAGCCCTTAATCCCAACTCATCCATACCGACCAAAATGCACCATCTAAACTAATCCCATTTGCCCACATTTAGCCCATATCCATCTAAACCTTTCCTATCCAAATACCTGTCCAAGGGCATTTTAAACGTTACTCAATCTCCTTTGGAAACTCGTTCCATATACCCACCGCTCTGTGTGTGGAAAAACTTGCCCGTGGGGTTCCTATTTGTAACATAATTACTGTTTTAAACAGTTCCAGCATGACCTCCATAACCTGCCATTATATTTAACCTCATGGCTGAATCATTTCTTAACCCCATCCACTCACTTTGGTTCCATAACCCTTGATACCATTTCCTAATAAAATCCATTAATCTCAAATTTCAAATGGTTAAATTTGAAATCTTCAGAAGTTCTCTGATTAAAGAATTCTAGATTTCCTCTATCCTTGGACGAGAAATGCTTTTAAGTCACGGCTTCTTGTTTTAAACAAGAACCAACCTCCCATCCATTGACCCTGTTTCTCCCTCGCGCTGCCTCGGCAAGGCCAGCGACATAATCAAGAAAGAGTCGGACCCTGGCCGCTCCCTCTTCTCCCTTTGGGCAAATGTATAGAAGTGTGAAATCGCACACCTCCAGATTCAGAGATTGTTTCTTCCCAACTGTTATCAGGCAACTGAATCATCCTATCACAATTAGAGAGCAGTCTTGAATTAATATCTACCCCATTGGTGACCCTCAGACTATCTTTAATCGGACTTTACTGGCTTTACCTTGCACTAAACGTTATTCCCTTATCATGTATCTAGAATAGAATAGAATAGAATATGTTTATTGTCATTGCACAAAACTGAGCAACGAAATTCCATTTGCTTCTCCTCCGTTAAAAGAAATACAACACGACAACCAATACACATATGTACAGTTAATAGTAAAATAATAGATACATTTTTAAAAAATTTTAAAAGAATTTAGCGGTATTCCTCGAGGTTACTTCTTGCTTCCCAGTGTTCACTATTGGAGTTAAGCTCTTTTACCGCACATGGGTAGAAACTATTTTTTAGCCTACAGAGACCTGAGTCGCCTCCCCGAGGGTAGCAGAGTAAAAAGGTGGTTGGCAGGGTGGGATGTGTCCTTCTTGATATTTATGGCCCTGCGCAAGCATCAGGCCTTGTATATGTCATCCAAGGAGGGCAGGTTAGCGTTTGTAATGCGCTGCGCAGTTTTTATAATTCCCTGCAGCGCCCTCCTCTCAGCCACAGTACAGCTGGCAAACCACACCAGGATTCCGTAGGTGAGGATACTTTCCACGGCACATCGATAGAAGGACAGCAGCAGTGTAAACACTGTAAATAGCTCAACTGTAGTCATGTATTGTCTTTCAGCTGGCTGGATAGCACACAGGAAAAGCTTTTCATTCCACACATGGCAATAAACTAAACTAAACTAAATAAAACATTCCCATCCAGATAAATGTGTTTCCAACAATACTATCACTTCCGTTCCTGATCTCGCCAACTTCCATGGGATCGTTTCCTAATTATCAATGCTTAAGGAATTGCAATCCAGAGCATGCAGTCTATTCCAGTAAATCAGCATTGCTTTCAAAAAGCAATATTTGCTTACCATGATGTATGCAAAACTCTGTAGGCTCTGACCACTCATTTGTATAACTGTAAGATATTATTATTGTTTAGTTTAGTTTATTGTCACGTGTACTGATGAGGTAGAGTGAAAAGTTTTTTGTTGCTTGCTAACCAGTCAGCGGAAAGGCTTTATGTACATGATTACAATCAAGCCCTCTACAGTGTACAGATACAGGATAAAAGGAATGATGTTTAGTTCAAGATAAAGTCCAGTAGAGTCCGAATAAAGATGGTCTGAGGATCTTCAATGAGGTGGATAGTAGCTCAGGACTGCTCTCTGATTGTGGTAGGATGGTTCAGTTGCCTGATAACAGCTGAGAAGAATCTGAAGGTGTGCGTTTTAACACTTCTGTACTTTTTGCCTTATGGGAGTGGGGAAAAGAGGGAATCACTGAGGTAAGACTCGACCTTGATTATGCTGGTGGCATTGCCGAGGCAGGGAAGTTAATCTAATCATAAACTCTATTGTAGGTACACAAAAATGCTGGAGAAACTCAGCGGGTGCAGCAGCATCTATGGAGTGAAGGAAATAGGCAACGTTTCGGGCCAAAACCCTTCTTCAGACTCTCCATAGATGCTGCTGCACCCGCTGAGTTTCTGCAGCATTTTTGTGTACCTTTGATTTTCAGCATCTGCAGTTCCTTCTTAAACAACATTCATAAACTCTATTGTTATTGATTCACAAACCTGTACAGCACAGTAAGGGGTCTTCGGCCCCACCATGTCCATGCCGACATTTTAGTCCAACTAAACCAATTCCATTTGCCTGTATCCTTCTAAGCTTGCCTCTGAACAATCTGTCTAACAACGTGCTACGTGGTATCTCAATTCACCACCTTCTCTGACAGCGCATTATAGATAACAACATGTCCACACCGGCCAACATATCCCATCCACATTAGTCTCACTTGCCTGTGTTTGGCCTATATCCCTCTCAACTTGTCCTACCCATGTACCTGTCTAATTGCTACTTGGACGTTGCAATAGTACCTGCCTCAACTACCTCTACCAGCAGCTCGTTCCATACACCCACCTTTGTGTGAAAAAGTCACCCCTCAAGTTCCTATTAAATCTTTCCTCCCTCACAAACCAATGGCCTCTGGTTCTAGATTTCCGCAACTCTGGGCAAGAATTTGTGCATCTCCACAATCAATTCCTCCGATGGAATCATGGACTTGGACAAAGAGGTTTATCTGTTCATCAATATTCCTTAGTGCTGCCATTGACTATACATGTCCTACCTCCAATTGAGCTCCCAGTATGCATCAACTCCCACTTTAGTTTAGAGGTACCGATACAGCGCAGAAACAGGCCCTTCGGTCGTCCGAGTCCGTGCCGACCAGCGATCCTCGCACATCAACACTATCCTACACACACTAGGGACAATTTACATTTACACCAAGCCAATTAACCTACAAACCTGTACGTCTTTGGAGTGTGGGAGGACACTGAAGATCTCGGAGAACACCCAGACAGTCACGGTGAGAACGTACCAACTCTGTGCAGACAGCGCCCGTAGTCGGGATCGAGCCGTTATCTCTGGCGCTGCAAGCTCTGTAAGGCAGCAACTGTGTGGCTGCACCACCGTGCCGCTCTCAGGATTTGGCAGGATTAAATTCCATCCGCCAATGTTCTGCCCAACTTGTCATCTGATCTATGTCTTACTATAGCCTGACAAACCTGCCCTGCAATCCGCAACACCAATAATTTTAATGCAACCTGCAAATTTACTAATCTCTTACATTCATTCCCAAATTACTAGAATAAAACACAAAGGTTCCAGCACCCATCCCACTGATAAACTAATGGTGACAGACTTACAATCAGAAAAAACCCATCCTTTCACCACAACGCTCTGCCTCCTATCAACAAGCCTATTATGGCTCCTAAGTTCCTTAACACGCAGGCTTGTCGAATGCCGTGCCAAAGTCCATAAGACAACAAAATCTCTTTTGTTTTCTCAATGCAACTCAATAATACTTTATTTGCCAAGTATGTTTTGCAACATACGAGGAATTTTATTTGCCAAGTAATTCATACAAATAAAAAGCAACAGAACACACAAAATACATCTTAACCTAAACATCCACCACAGCGACTCATCCACATTCCTCACTGTGATGGAAGGCAAAAAAAAGTTACATTTCTTCCCTTCTTTGCTCTCCCGCAGTCGGGGGCCTCGAGCCCTCCGTTGACGGGACGATCTTACTCCTGTAGCCGGCGGCGAGCCTTCCTCGTTGGGGCGATCAAGCTCCTGCATCGGGGGATCTCAGCTCCACCGCATCGAGCGCTCGGACCCCAGGTCGATGCTGTCGAACCTTCTGTGTCTTTGGAGCTCCCGACTCGGTCTCTCCTGAGACTGCGAGCCCTTGATGTTAAAGTCCCAGGCAAAGTCCCCGCAGTGGGGCCCAAAGTCAGTCTCGAGCGAGGTCTCCAGCTCCACGATGTTAGGCTGCAGAGCGACCGGAGATACGACCCGTAAAACAATCGCATCTCCGGCAAAGTAAGAGACTGGAAAATAATTTCCCTCGACCCCCTTCCCCTCCCCCACATAAAACAAACTGGAGAACATTTACACAAACTTTAAATCACACTAAAAATAACACAAAAAGAGACGACAAACAGACAGGTTGTTGGCAAGGCTGACACTCGTGCGGCATCCCTGTGGGTTCTCTCAGTAAACACAAAACAAATTTGTGGGACAGGATTTCCTGTACACAGCCATGCTAACTGTCACCTATTCAAACCTCTGCCATTTGAAATATACATAAATCACGTTCCTTAGGAATTTCCCACCACTGGCCTAAGGCTCAAAAAGGCGACTAAGTGCTGGAGTAACTCAGAGGGTCAGACAGCATCTCTGGAGAACGTGGATTGGTGATGTCTTGGGTCGAGACTCTTCTTCAGATTGACTGTGGTGGAGGGGAGGAGGTGGGGCATTATAAATTCATAAATAATAGTAGTAGAATAAGGCCATTCGTCCCATCAAGTCCACTCTGCCATTCAATCATAGCTGATCTCTGCCTGCTAATCCCATTTTCCTGCCGTCTCCCCATAACACTTGACACCCGTTCTAATCAAGAATTTGTCTATCTCTGCCTTAAAAATATTCACTGACTGCCTCCACTGCCCTCTGTGGCAAAGACTTCCACAGATTAACTACTCTCTGACTAAATAAATTCCTCCTCACCTCCTTTCTAAAAGAGCGCCCTTTAATTCTGAGTCTGACCTCTGGTCCTAGACACACCCACCAGCGGAAACATCCTTTCCGCATCCACTCTATCTATGCCTTTCATTATTCTGTAAGTTTCAATGAGGTCCCCCCTCAACCTTCTAAACTCCAGCGAGTAGCCCAGATCAGTGCCGTCAAATGGGATGGGACGAAAACTGGAAGAGAGGTGGGACTGGACAAAGCATGGTGAATGATAGGTGGATACAAATGAGGGGTGGAGTTGATAGGCAGCTGGTTGGACAGTCCATAGATGAAAAGACTAAAGATATGAGATAAGGATGGGTGCAACTTGTGGAGCCAGAGGAAGGAATATAGATGGAAGGGTAGGGGGGTGGAAGAAAGTGGAATGAAGATAGGCACAAAAAGTTGGAGTAACTCAGCGGGACAAGCAGCATTTCTGGAGAGAAGGAATGGGTGACGTTTCAGGTCGAGACCCTTCTTAAATTAGAACAACACCAATTGGGGCACAGGGAAGAGAGGGATGGTGGTCTTTGTAAGTTTGTTACCTAAAAATTGAGAATTCAATGTTCATACAGTTAGGTTGTAAGATACCCAAGTGGAATATGAGGTGCTGTTCCTCCAGTTTGCTTATGGCCTCACTCTGGTAATGGAGGAGGTCCAGGACAGAAAAGTCTGTATAGGAACGGGAAGGGGAGTTAAAATGGTTCGCAGCACATCCAGCAGGCTGATCCTCACTTCGTATCTTTGTCTTTTTTTAAAATAAACCAACACCTGCATTTCCTTGTTTCTCCACTGACCTGAGGCTTACCTGTCTGAAGTTACCTGGCTTACACTGTCCTTCTGAAAGAAAGGAACAACATTAGCTATCATCTAGTTTTCAGGTACCACACCTGAGGATAATATGATTGCAAAAATCTCAACAATCAATTCAACACAATACTTTAGAGATATAGCACAGAAACAGGCCCTCAGGCCTAACAGGTCTGCTCCAACCAGCGACACAAACACTATCATACACATTAGGGACAATTTACAATATTTCCAAAGCCAAGGACTCAAGGGCCTGAGCTATAGGGAGCGGTTGATCGGGCTAGTACTCTATTCCTTGGAGCGCAGGAGGATGTGAGAGGAATAGATCGGGTGGACATACAGAGTTTCTTGCCCACAAAAGGGGAATCAAGAACCAGAGGACATAGGTTTAAGGTGAGGGGGGGAAAGATTTCATAGGAACGTGAGGGGTAACTATTTTACACAACGTGCGGTGCGTGTATGGAACGAGCTACCAGGTAATTGAGGCAGATACTATCATAACATTTAAGAAACAATTAGATAGTTGCAAGGATAGGATAGGTTTAGAGGGATATAGACCAAACGCAGGCAGGTAGGACTACTGTAGATGGAACCTATTGGTCAGTATGGGCAAGTTGGGCATGTACAAACTCTGTACAGATGGCACCCGTAGTTGGGTATGGGCATGTTCCCGCGCACACAACCCTAATCCTACTTCGACAACAGAATTTAAGGACCACCTCTTGCACTACAATGATTATTTTTCTATTTGTGTTTTGCACTATGTATAGTCTTTTTCTGTAGTCTTATTTCTTTTTTGCTGCCTTGCGTAATGTATGTGTAATTTATGTATAAGGTATGTTTTTCTGCATGTTGGCTGAGTCTATGTGCCTGTGCTCCTGCTACAGGCGAGAGTTTCATTGCCCTGATTCTCACAGTATTTGTGAACTAAACTCAACTGAACTGTACTTGGTTTCCCCACGTCATTCTGACATAGATCCTGTGTGGCTCTGGGCATTTATTCACCTTTAAACATTCCAAGACAATCTAATATCACCATCTCAATGCCTGCATGCTCAAACCCGAACTCCTTATAGTCCACACACTGCACCTTGGTGAATACAGATGGGAAGTATTCATTTATAGTATTTCCACGCCTCTTGGTTGCGCATATTGATCCCCCTCCTATTCTTTAGTTTAGTTTAGTTTAGAGATACAGCACAGAAACAGGCCCTACGGCCCACCAAGTCCGCGCCGACCAGCACCTACACGCTAGCACTATTGGACACACGCTAGGAACAATTTACACTTATACCAAGCCAATTTACCTACATACTTGTACGTCTTTGGAGTGTGGGAGGAAACCGAAGATCTGGGAGAAAACCCATGCGGGTCACGGGGAGAACATACAAACTCCGTACACACAGCACCCGTGGCCGGGATCGAACCCGGGTCTCCGGAGTTTCAAGCGCTATAAGGTAGCAACTCTACCGCTCCGCCAACATGCATCATGTGGCTCCCTCATGTGTATGATTGTGAAGGAGACATTCCCCTACCCACCCCCCCCCCCCTCCCCTCTTTCCACGGCTACCTTCTTGTTCCTAATAACTTATAGAATGATTTAGGATTCTTCTTAATTGTACTTGCAGGAGATATTTCAAGACCTCTATTTCCTTGTAAGAACTCCCCGTACTATTGCGGTGTCACGGTGGCATAGCAGTAGAGTTGCTGCTTTACAGCGCCAGAGTCCCGGACTTGATCCTGACTACGGGTGCTGTCTGTTCGTAGTTTGTACGTTCTCACTGTGACCACATGGGTTTTACCCGGGTGCTCCGGTTTCCTCTCACATATAGATTTATAGGTCAAATGGCTTCGATAAAAATTGTAAATTGTCCCTCGTGCTTACGATAGTTAAATAGTTTTGTACCTGGTTCCATTAGCATGTAGTGGCCTCTGCATTCTGAACTGTAAATAGTTAAGGGTAGTTCTTGGCTGCAAAAGTGCCCGCAGCCAACAAGCCCAGACTGTTACGGCTCAGGCTAAGGTGCTGAAAAACACAACCATGTCTTTCTCACACACACTACTACTGCTTGAGCAAAGTGGTTTTTCCATCACCCCTGCCAAGCCAAGGTGATCAGGCCAAGATAATGTCGGAGCATGGTAACTCTTTACATGCTGGTCCCACAGGAGGATCTCTTATCATCTGGGGCAACATAGTGATGCAGAGTGGCACAGCGGTAGAGTTGCTGCCTTACAGCACAAGAGGTCCGGGTTCGATCCTGACTACGGGTGTAGTCTGCACCGAGTTTGTACATTCTCCCTGTGACCATATGGGTTTTCTCCGGGTGCTCCGGTTTTCTCCCACAATCCAAAGGTTTCTAGGTTAATTGGCTTCTGTGAATTGTAAATTGTCCCTAGTGTGTAGGATAGTGCGAGGGTCCAGGGTGGTCGCTGGTCAGCGCAGACTCGATGGGTCAAAGGGCCTGTTTCCACACTGTAAATCTAAAGTCTAAATATACCACCTGTAAATCTATCACTATTTCTAGACGATACAATGCTGAGAACTATATTCTGTACTCTGGTACCTTTAGCTTTATTCTACCTTTTGTACTTGTGTTTGGCCCGATTGCATTTGTGTGCAGTATTATTTGACTTGATTGGGTAGCGCGCAAAGAAAAGCCTTTCATTATACACGTGACAATAATAAACTTAAACCCTGAACCCAAGCTGCTAGTGAAACATCTCATAGATGTTGGCATCGGCAAATGGAAAGCCACGTGAGAGGGGCACTAACGTTTTCCAAAGGGATGATCAATTCCCTTTAAACATTACACGTGATTTATTCAATACATTTTTACTGGAACATTTAATTCCATTATTTTCAACAACCAAAATGTCAGTAAATTTCCTACCTTCCAAGCTTAGGAGGCACAAGAAAAGTGGAATTGATTTTATGAGATCTGAAAGATTGTAACCTTTTTTTGTATTATCTTTATATCTGCAGGTGAACTGAATTCTGGAAATGGATTTATGCCTCACATTTTATCTTTATTTCATTCTACACTTATGCGTACCCTCTGCAGAAAGTAAGTACCTAAAACCCTGAGGCCCGGGTTTGATGCTGCTCTCAGCTACTGTCTGTGTGGTGTTTGCACGTTCCACTTGTGACCGCGTGGGTTTCCTCTGGTGCTCTGGTTTCCTCCCACATCTCAAAAGATGGATTTACAGGTTAACTAGCCTCTGTAAATTGCCCATAACTTGTAGGGAGTACAAGCGAAACTGGGATAACATAGAACTAGTATGAACAAGTGATTGGTGGTTTGTGCAGATTTAGTGAGCTGAAAGGCCTATTTCTATGCCATATCTCTAAACTCTACTAGAAGTTGATGGAAGTTTCTGGATATTCAGGTAATGGAGGCATGTTGTCACATGCAGGCAGATGAGATCAGTTTATGCTGACAACATGTTTGGCACAGATATTGTGTTTAGTTTTTAGTTCAGAGATACAGCATGGACACAGGCCCTTCGGCCCACCGAGCCCATGCCAACCATGAGCACCCGTACACTTCCATGTTATCCCACTTTTGCGCCCTGCCTACTTAGGGCAACTTACAGAGGCCAATTAACCTACAAACCCGCACGTCTTTGGAATACAAGAGGAAACCGGAGAAAACCCACAGGGTCATAGGGAAAACTTGCAAACTCCACACAGATAGCACCCGGGTCGTTGCCGCTGTGAGGCAGCAGCTCTAGGGTTGCACCACTCTGTTCTAAAATGCCTGTTCCTCTTCTTTCTATGATTTTCAGCATTTGTGCATTTGGATTGTGATAAATCAGTGACAGGAATACTGCATGAGGATACCATCCTACCGTGCAGGACGGATGAAACAGGTCCAATTGACATCACATTAATAAAACTGCATCAAAATCGAACCCGTGATGAAAAATTGATCTCCATCTCAAGTGAAAATGTTCGTAGAAGTCAGGATCGAATCCAATTACGTTGTCAAGATGAATTACGTTGTCAACATGATCTGTCACTGATAATCCATAAAACGGAACTGTCAGATAACGGGACGTATCAGTATGCCTTGTATGCAAATCATGGACATACATTTTTTTACATCACTTTGATCGTTGAAGGTGAGTAATATTGTACTTTCTCTGCCTTTCTTTCACTTTTTAAATATTGGTTAAAGTTAATTGTTAATAAATTGCAGCTTTCCGTTTCCAAAGCACAAGTGTGAGTTTGGTAAACTTATGCAATGTTGAGGATTACGTTCAGAGAGTATTACCACGGCTTTTTTTTTTTAACTCTATATTTCTTTAGTGGGCGGCAGAGTGGCACAGCTGTAGTTGGGCAGCTACCTCACAGCGCCAGAGACACGGGTTTGATCCTGACCTCGGGTGCTGTCTGTGTGGAGTTTGCACAGTCTCCCTATGACCGCGTGGGTTTCCTCCGGGTGCTCTGGTTTCCTCCCACATCCCAAAGTTGTGTGGGTTGTGGGGATTAATTGGTCTCTATAAAAGAAAACCTCCCCCTAGTGTGCAGGGAGTGGATGCGTAAGTGAGATAATGTGTGGGGAGGAACTGCAGATGTTGGTTTAAACAGAGTCCACCGAGTCCATGCCAACCATGATCACCCCCACACTAGTTCTATGTTATACCCCTTTGCACCCTGCACACTTCGGGCAACTTACAGAGGCCAATAAACCTACAAACCCGCACGTCTTTGGAATACAGGAGGAAACCAGAGAAAACCCACGTGGTCGCAGGGTGAGCATGCAAACACCACACAGATAGCACCCAAGGTCAGGATCGAACCCGGGTCTTTGCCGCTGTGAGGCAGCAGCTCTACTGATGCACCACAGCATTATAAAAGGCATGATGCTCTTCTTTCTATGATTTTCAGCATTTGTGACTTTGGTTTGTAACGAATCAGTGACAGGAAAACTGCTTGAGGATACCACCCTACCATGCAAAACAGATACAACAGGTCCAACTAACATCACATTAATAAAACTGCATCAAGATCCAACCCGTGATGAAACATTGATCTTTAACTCAAGTGAAAATGTTCGTGGAGGTCAGGATCGAATCCAATTACGTCATCAAGATCCATATGATCTGTCACTGATAATCCATAAAACGGAACTGTCAGATAACGGAACATATCGGTATACTGTGCATACTGATCATGGACATGACTTTGCGCTCATCACTTTGATCGTTGAAGGTGAGTAATATTGCACCAGGGAGTGAATGAGTAAGTGAGATCATGTGTAGGGAAGAACTGCAGATGCTGGTTTAAACGGAAAATAGACACAGAATGCTGGAGTAACTCAGCGGGCCAGGTAGCATCTGTGAAGAGAAGGAATGGGTGACGTTTCGGGTCGAGACCCTTAGTCATAGAGTGATACAGTGTGGAAACAGGCCCTTCAGCCTAACTCGCCCACACAGGCCAACAGTGTCCCAGCTACACTAGTCCCACTTGCCAGCGTTTGATCCATATTTCTCCAAATCTGTCCTATCCATATACCTGTCTTATTGTTTCTTAAATTATGGGATAGTCCCAGCCTCAACTACCTCCTCTGGCAGCTTGTTCCATGCACCCAAGATCCTTTGTGTGAAAAAATCACCCCTCCGATTCCTATTAAATCTTTTCCCTTCACCTTGACCTATGTCCTCTGGTCCTTGATTCCCATACTCTGGGCAAAAGACTCTGTGCATCTACCCGATCTATTCCTCTCATGAAGATTCAGTTTACATATTAAATGCTGTGAGAATTGAGAAAATAGAAGGTTTTGATGGAGAAATATCAGATATTGATAAATTGTGCAACAAGTGTCCTTTGTGGATGACAAGTAGAGAAGTCTTATTATTGATACACAAAGTTCATCAGTTTTCTGCTATTGGATGAGAGCAAGGAGCTGTAAGCTAACCAGAGTCATTTCAAATGAAAGCTAGATAAATGTGAAGGAACTGTACGATATTTGGCATTTCTGGCTCAGTGCCCTCCAATCTGCAACTCTAAACCCCCTTTATCCTGTATCCACCTATCACTCACCAGGATTTGTCATGCCCCCACCTCTTTTCCCGGCTTTCCCCCCTCCCTCCTGCAGTCTTAAGAAGAGTCCTGACCTGAAACGTCACCTATCCATGTCTTCCAGAGATGCTGCCTGTGATAAGGGCCTTTCCCAATTTCACACCTAATTCACGACCTCTGCCGACTTTGCCTTTGAATCATACTCGCAGCATGGTCCACACAAGGTCGTAGGAGGTTGTAGGTAAGTCGCAGCAGGCTGTGATGCTAGTTGTAGGTACTCGTGGCATCAAGTAGGTCGGGGCGTTTTTTCTAGCATGATGAAAAATGTCCACGAGTAAAAAAGGTTGTGAATTAGGTCTTGAAAGTGGGACAGGCCCTTAACTCCAGCACTTTATAACCATATAACCATATAACAATTACAGCACGGAAACAGGCCATCTCGGCCCTTCTAGTCTGGGCTGAACACTTACTCTCACCTAGTCCCATCTACCTGCACTCAGACCATAACCCTCCATTCCTTTCCCGTCCATATACCTATCCAATTTATTTTTAAATGATAAAAACAAACCTGCCTCCACCACTTCCACTGGAAGCTCATTCTACACAGGTACCACTCGCTGAGTAAAGAAGTTCCCCATCATGTTGCCCCTAAACTTTTGTCCCTTAATTATCAAATCATGTCCTCTTGTTTGAATCGTCCCTACTCTCAATGGAAAAAGCTTATCCACGTCAACTCTGTCTATCCCTCTCTTAATTTTAAAGACCTCTATCAAGTCCCCCCTTAACCTTCTGCGCTCCAAAGAATAAAGACCTATCTTGTTCAACCTTTCTCTGTAACTTAGGTGCTGAAACCCAGGCAACATTCTAGTAAAATTTGTATTTTTGTTTGTAAACCAGCATCTGCATTCCCTTGTTTTTCTGACTTTCTTAAAGTTTAATAGGCACTTATTTAGTGCCTTTAATGGTATATATGGACATATGGAGTTGGCAGTGAAGTCCCCGAGATAAACATCCAGACATCCTATTACTGGAAATCTGCATTGACGATATTGTTGAGTGTGTTATTTGGCTTGGATATTCCATTTATAGCAGCTCCTACAACTATTATCTCTAGATTTACAGATAAGACCTTGACTGAGTAATGGAGAACTCTTAGCACCTATTGTATCTCAGTTTACTTTAATCTCATGGTTCATTTATGACCTGATCTATCATATAATAAAATAATTGGAGCCCTAACTGAGCCCCAAGCTCTTCTACTTTCTTTCTTATACTTCGCACATTCATATATAACACTTTTAATTTGGTATTCACCTCCCCTCTCACACCAGTTCCTATTTCACTTGACCTTACTCTCTTATCCTTTCTTGAACTTTCCGTTCCATTAATTCAGGTGTCTTTCATAACTTTACTCTCTTCCCCTTTAACTCCATCTTTGTACTTCCAATTTGTCGATTCTTCCCCCCCCCCCCCCCCCCCCCCCCCCCCCCCCCCCCGGCTAATTAGTTTAAACCCAGATTATTATCTGAATGGTGGCCGATTAGGAAAAGGGGAGATGCAACGAGGCCTGGGTGTCATGGTACACCACCATTGAAAGTAGGCAGAAGGTACACAAAAATGCTGGAGAAACTCAGCGGGTGCAGCAGCATCTATGGAGTGAAGGAAATAGGTGACGTTTCGATCCGAAAACCCTTCTTCAGAAAGTAGGCATGCAGGTGCAGCAGGCGGTGAAGAAAGCGAATGGTATGTTAGCATTCATAGCAAAAGGATTTGAGTATTGGGGCAGGGAGGTTCTACTGCAGTTGTACAGGGTCTTGGTGAGACCATACCTGGAGTATTGCGTACAGTTTTGGACTCCTAATCTGAGGAAAGACATTCTTGCCATAGAGGGAGTACAGAGAAGGTTCACCAGACTGATTCCTGGGATGTCAAGACTTTCATATGAAGAATGACTGGATAGACTCGGCTTATACTCGCTAGAATTTAGAAGATTGAGGGGGGATCTTATAGAAACGTACAACATTTTTAAGGGGTTGGACAGGCTAGATGCAGGAAGATTGTTCCCGATGTTGGGGAAGTCCAGAACAAGGGGTCACAGTTTAAGGATAAGGGGGAAGTCTTTTAGGACCAAGATGAGAAAAACATTTTTCACACAGAGAGTGGTGAATCTCTGGAATTCTCTGCCACAGAAGGTAGTTGAGGCCAGTTCATTGGCTATATTTCAGAGGGAGTTAGATGTGGCCCTTGTGGCTAAAGGGATCAGGGGGTATGGAGAGAGGCAGTTACGGGATACAGAGTTGGATGATCAGCCATGATCATATTGAATGGCGGTGCAGGCTCGAAGGGCCGAATGGCCTACTTCTGCACCTATTTTCGATGTTTCTATGTCTAACCCACCCGTGCAGAACTAACAAACCTACTTGCCAGAATGTTGGTCCCCCTCCAGTTAAGGTGAACCCGTCCCTTTTGTACAGGCCCCCCTTACCCCAGAAGAGATCCCAGTGGTCTATAAATCAAAATCCTTGCCCCCTGCATATGCCCCTCAGCCGTACATTCAGATCCCCTATCTCCCTGTTTCTGCCCTCACCAGCATGAGGGACTGGAAGCAATCCAATGATAACCACCCTAGAGGTCCTGCTTTTCAGCCTTCTTCCGAAATCATTAAACTCGCGTTGCAGAACCTCCTTCCTCTTCTTCCCAACGTTATTTGTGCCAACTTGCACAACCACTTCCTGCTTCTCCGCGCTGGCTGTAAACCTGGGCCATATTTGCTTGACAGTGAGCTGAACTGGGAGTGTCATATGGAGGCGGTGTACAGGAGGGGACAAAGCCGACTGTATTTTTTAAGGAGGCTGAGGTCTTTTAATATCTGCCAACCCCTACTGTGCAGTGTCTACCATTCAGTGGTGGCCAGTGCTCTGTTCTTTGCTGTGGCCTGTTGGGGAGATGGCGCCCGTATAGCGGATAAAAACAGATTGGACAAACTAATCAGGAAGGCCGGCTCAGTGGTCGGGGCTGAGCAACGAACGGTCCAGCAGGTGGCAGAGGCCAGAACTCTAAATAAACTAGGTTCCATAATGACAAACCCCACTCACCCACTCCATGCCCTGAAGGTGATCAAGAGCAGCATCTTCAGCCAGAGGCTGATTGCACCAATGTGCAAAACGGAGAGATACAGGAAGTCCTGTTTACCAGCTGCTATAAGACTTTTTAATGAGCATAAATAACTGCACTTTTTTAAAATTAATTGTATTTTAACTTGTATTTTAACGTATTTTAACTTGTTATGTATGAAAGCGTGGTGTTATGTTTGTCTTGAAGCTGTCGTGGCACTGTAATTTCCTGAAAAAGGATTATTAAAGGAATAATCTAATCTAATCTATTTCCCGTAAATCCAGGCAGGGCTGTAGGTTAACCTGGCAGGACAGGCAGAGTTGAGCTAGATTTAGCGCTGCTTCTCTGCGCTGGCTATGGGCCTGGGGGCACAGCTCCTGTCTGACTCCCGACGTCTCTGGCCACCCCCTGGAGATGGTCCAGTGGCAGTTCGGCAGCGATTGCAGCGCTGGTGAGCCGGGATCGATCCTGGCTGCGGATGAGGCGCAGGTCTGTGTCCAGGGCTGCCAAGAGTGTTTTGGCACGTCTCCCTCCTCCAATGACCACGTTCTATCCTCAGTCCCACCTCCCCCCCACTTCCGCCTGTGACCGACAGGACCCTCCTCCAATGATCGCGCTGAATCATCATGTCCCGCCCCCATTGCCTGCTGACCGACGTCTCTCTCATCCAATCGGCGCCCTCGATCAGCAGTCCCACCCCCACTGTCTTTGTGAAGATTTCACCGGGTTTTAAAATCCGGATTACAAAAAATGGGGGGGTTCGTCCCCCACCTCTCAAAACAGGGGGACGTGTGTCCCCTGCCCCCCCCCCCTGGGATTTCCACCCCTGCCTTTGAGGATGCCCAGCAATTAATTCAAGATGTCTTGAACACTGGCACCAGGGAGGCAACACCTCGAATCTCGCCTGTTTCCACAGAATCTCCTATCCGTAATATATACACTATGTCTGTATATATGCTAATATAAATATTTATTCAAATCATATGCTATGTCGCTCTTCCAGGGAGATGCTAAATGCATTTCGTTGTCTCTGTACTGTACACGGACAATGACAATTAAAGTTGAATCTGAATCTGTACCTCCCACTATTGAGTCAACTACCACTACAGCGTTACCTGATGTAGGTCTCTCCAGTTGAGCCAAAGCGCTAGGATTTAATTGAAAGACCCGTAGCCGCTCGAACTGGAAGTGTTTTACCAGCGATGATTTTGATTGGAACTAGTTCTTTAATGTTGCAAACATAATGAAAATGTTAAATGTTTAGGCCATTTTTTGCTCTAATTGCAATCAGGCAATAATAGGTTAACTTTGACTATAAAATAAAAATCATTGCAGTGAGTGAGTCAACCGAAAATCCTTCAAGCTATAAACTGAGTTCCATCTCTGAAGAATCACAATGTTAAATATTCCATGATTCATTGATACTTTAATGTTGCACATGTCTCAGTACAATGAAATGCTTTGTTTTGCAAACTACCTTGTAAAATTATATAGCAGACTTCACCGAGGCAGCACACGTGTTGCCATGTTTTGGCGCTGACTAAGTTACAAAACTGCGCCGAACAGTCCTATCAACTGCCTGCAGCCGCAAGTGGCAACAGCCCACTCCCCTCTTCCGCTGGATCCCCCCCCCCCCTTTGATCTCGGTGACCCCCCACCCCAGCCAGGTCCCCCTTCGTTCTCTGCGTCCCCTGCTGGGTATCTCTCCAAGGGCCCTCCACACTCTCCGACTCCCCTCCTCTGTAAGCTTTGCTGCTTGATGTGAGGCATGGTTTTTTTCCAAGGCTTCTGGACTCCCCATAATTTTCATGTTAGTTATGATTACAATGGAATTTCAGTGAGCCCCGCATTGGGTTTAATCTTCATCCAGAGTTGAGTCTCCATTAGTATTGTCCTTATTTCCTGGTCTCAGATTCCTGTCCATTCTGTGTCACAAGTGCCTTGTATAAATAAATTATAAAATCTACATTATCAAGAAGAAATCAGAGCAGTTCAATGGTAGAGCTTCTGACTTACAGCACCAGAGAGCCGGGTTCGATCCTGACGACAGTAGTTGTCTGTACGGAGTTTGTACGTTTTCCTTGCGATCGCATGGGTTTTCTCCAGGTGCTTCTGTAAGTTGTCCCGGGTGTGTAGAATAGTGCTAATGCATGGGGTTAGCACGGACTAGGTGGGCTGAAGGACCTGTTTCCCTGCTGCAAGTCTAAAGTAAAGTATATTCTTCCTTTTGAGACACGTTAATTATTTATTTTCTATTTCAGAATCTGTGTACTCAAATGCAGCATTGGGGAAACCAGAAGACAAGGAGAGAACTGGTGTTGGTCTTATTCTATCCATGGTTTTCTTAATGCTTCTGATATTCTCAGCAATGTTTTACTACAAAAAATGGTCATCTCGAGGTAAACTATTAACTCTGATAATTGAAAGGGAAAAACTTACATTTGTATGCAAGACGTGCCATTTTGCATAGCAGTTTTCAAAGAATCATTTAGTTTAAAGATACAGCATGAAAACAGGCCCTTCGGCCCACCTAGTCCATGCCGACCATCGATCGACTGTTCACATTAGTTCTATGTTATCCCCCTTTTGCATCCACTCCACAACACAGACTTCTCTTGGTCCCTGGCACTGTTATCTCCTGAATTTATATCATATGCAGCCAGCTATAAAATGGAGAGTTAACTTTTTATTTTAGGAGCATGATGGGCACCACAATGCGGCATTTTTTTTATAGAGGCCAATTAAACTACAATCCTGCACATCTTTGGGATGTGGGAGGAAACCGGAGCACCCAGAGGAAACCCACACGGTTATATGGAGAACGTGCAAACTCCACACAGACAGCACCCGAGGTCAGAATTGAACCCAGGCCTTTGGTGCCATGAGGCAGCAGCTCCACTCGCTGTGCCACTGAGCCACCTATTTTCTCTTTATTCTAATCGTGTGTGAATATAGATCTGACTAACCTATTCTCTGCCCACCCATCAGTGTCTCCATCACGGGAATCAGCCTAGTGAACAACCACTCAATCCTTCCATAACAAACACATTCCTTCTCATATCAATGGGATCAAAATAGCCCATGAAACAGGTTGGATTTCAGTTAGATCTTGTGCAGTTGCACAATTCAGCCTTGCTCCTGTACTCAAACTTTCTTGCAATGGAGGCCTTGCTAGCTGAAGCAGCCACGGCGTGGGTGGCCGGCCAGTGGTGCGTGGGTAGAGATGCTGCTTACAGTGCTTGCAGCACCAGAGACCCGGGTTCGATCCTGACTACGGGCGCTGTCTGTCTAGAGTTTGTACATTCTCCCCGTGACCACATGGGTTTTCTGCGAGATCTTCAGTTTCTTCCCACACTCCAAAGACGAACAGGTATGTATGTTCATTGGCTTGGTGTATGTGTAAATTGTCCCTAGTGTGTGCAGGCTTGTGTTAATAAGTGGGGATCGCTGGTCGGTGCGGACTTGGTGCACCAAAGGGCTGTATCTCTAAACTAAACTAACCTAAACTGAGTGCTGCTTTCAATAGTTCAATGGTTTCTTTATTATCAGGTGTACCCAGGTACAGTGAAATACATTTTTTGCGTACAACTCAGCAAGATTATCCACGTACATAAGCACCATCCGCCAGTTAGCACAGAATGTAGAACAGTGCACTGGTTGTATGCAAGACGTGCCATTTTGATGCCATCTTACAGTCCCAGCTGCAACTGGCCACAAAGGCTTGTTACAGCCGTCGCTTCAATCCGTGTCGTCCCGCGATCCAATGTCCCTCTCCTTGCACCGCTGCCTTATCCCTTGTTCCTAAGGGGGGGGGGGGGGCCTCCTGCTACCGAACTTGAGGGAGCAGAACATGAAGGGCCTGTCCCACGAGCATGCGACTCCATGCGGCAAGCGCGACCTAACGTGGACGCTTCAGCCGTACGGACTCGAGGGGCCGGTCCTACTTCGATCGTGGGAGCCGTATGGAGTTGTGCGGAGCTGATCCCGACATCGCGCGGGGCTCCGAAAAACTGACCGTGTTCAAAAATTCCATGCGGCAACGGCCTGCCGGCCTGCAGCCGCCTCAACGCCGTACGTCACGCGTGAACTTCCTGCGGACTTCGCTTGAACTCCATGTCACTCACTCGACCTCCGCGCGGCGCCCGCTGCTGGTTTGGTCGTGCTTGCCACATGCAGTCGCATTCTCGTGGGACAGGCCCTTAAGACCCCCAGTTCTTCTTACGGGGCCCTTGGTCCAGCCACCGCCGGCGTCTCCTTCTATCCTCCTCCTCTCGCAGCGGGTGAGCCGGGCCTGTTGTTGGGATGGGCAGTGCCTCACAGGGGCCCTGTATCCAGTGTCCACCACCGTTTCTCTCCATCTTCCTCACCGGGTGGTTTCCGAGTTCCCCCGTTCCACCCCAGCCTGTTTTTGGCACGTGGCTGCGGCTCGCTAGGATTCAATCTCAACAATTGGTGCACATGGACACCAGACCTCAGCACATTTCCTTTTGCCAGTCTATCATTGACTCGGGTAATAATGCCTTCCTGTTTTAAGTACCAATGTAAATGACCTCACAATTATCCACAGTAAACTCCATTAGCCTTACATTGGCCCATTCGCCTAACACCTCGAGACACATCTAGAGTTTAAAAAAAGACGAGAGTTTGGTGGTAGACAGGTGTGTGACATGGTGCATGGTTATGAAGCAATGCTATTGAGGAAATAATCTTTCAGCTCTAACCTACTGCTAACCTGACATTTACTTGAATAATAATGTTGTGATTTTCTCTAAAGCATCGATCAGGAGATTTTCTGAAACATCGCGGTCAAATTTAATAGGTATGTCAATTAAAAAAAAACTAAATGTTTTACAATGTCAAATAAGAATGCCTGCTTTACCTTTAATTAGAACGTAGAACATGGAATGGTGTTGCATGGTACCAGGCCCTTTGGCCAACAATGTATGCACAGACCGTGATGCCAATCAAAATTCATTCCATCAGCCCGGACATTGTATATATCCCTCCATTTTCTTCCTGACCAAATCCTGTCTAAACACCTCTTAAATGTTGCTCCCAACACTTCCCCTGGTGGTGTACTCCAGGCACTTACGGCTGTGTTAAGAAAACTTGCCTGGTCAATCTCCGTTAAACTATCCCTCTCTCAGCTTAAAGCTATACCCTCAAGTATTTGACATTTGCACACTGGGAAAAAGACTGACTATCTACCCGCTCATTATTCTATAAACCTCTATCAACCTCCATCAAACCTCAATGCTCCAGAGAAAACAATCCATGTTTGTTCAATCTCTCCTTTTAGAATTTAGAAAATTCTCTAATCAATCCAGAATCTAGGTAAGCCCGTTTTTCACCCTCTCCAACACCCCCACTCCTTTTCTGTAGTACGGCAATAACAACCTGCTCACAATAGTCCAAATGCAGCTTCACCAATATTTTACGCAGTTACAACCTGACTTCCTGAATTGTCAACACCATCACCGATGAAGGGAACCATGCCTTCTCTACCAGCTTGACTACTGTGTGTCACTTTCGAGGAGCTATGAACTTGCACCCCAAGATCCCTTGAAGACTGAAGAAGGGTCTCGACCCGAAACATCCCCTATTCCTTTTCTCCAGAGATGCTGTCTGACCCGCTGAGTTACTCCAGCTTTTTGTGTCTATCCCTAAGATCCCTTTGTACATCAGTGCTCCTAAGAGTCCTATCATTTATTGTATACATTCCTCTTGCATTTGACTTCCCAAAGTGCAATCTGTGGGATGTGGGAGGAAACCAGAGTACCCAGAGGCAACCCACAAGGTATCAGGGAGAATGTGCACACTCCACACAGACAGCACTCAAGGTTAAGTTCGCAACTGGGTCTCTGGCACTGCGGCCAACAGCTCTACTAGCTGCGCTGCTGTGCTGCCCTTTATTTCCTGACAGATGACACAGAGTTGAAGTGACAAGACTTTACATGATCTGCAAACTAAATTCTTTTATCAAGTTAAATTCCTGAAACAAGTGTTAGATTAGGATATGAAAAATCCTCTTGTCTATTATCATAATCATTCAGGTAAATTAGCAATATCATCATCTCGATATTTCCACCACAGCTCAAAGTACTGATAAATCACAATTCAAACAGCTAATTATATTTTACTTGTTTCCAAGCCAATTGACTGAGATCTGATCCTTCAGAAAAGAAGAGTGAACGAAGAGTGTATAAACAGAGCTGAAATAACAAGAAGAGACTTGACATTCAGAAGATTATGATCAGGCATCACTCAAGTAAAAAAGAAAGATAACCTTTGCTATATGATTACTCAAATTTCTTGGCAACGTTGTAAATCTTTGATGACGAAGAAATTATCATAAAATTTGTTTTTTGGCAATTTTCAACATGTTTTTATTGTAATATGAAATTGACAAGTGTTGAAAGTCTAAGCATGACATTCTTTCTTGCATTCTAAATCCAAGTTCAGACTTATCCCATCAGCCTGACAAACACCCAGCCTTAACTTAATAGACACAAGAGTCACAGGTACAGCTACATGCTGCCTTGTTTTATGCTGACAGTGTATTAATAATGGATGGGATTTATATAGCGCCTTTCTAATACTCAAGGCGCTTTACATCGCATTGTTCATTCACTCCTCAGTCACACTCGGTGGTGGTAAGCTACTTCTGTAGCCACAGCTGCCCTGGGGCAGACTGACGGAAGCGTGGCTGCCAATCTGCGCCTACGGCCCCTCCGACCACCACCAATCACTCACACACATTCACACACATTCACATGTGGACCATGTTAGCGTGGGAAATTAACACAGTGATGAATGAAAGGTGGGCAAGTAGTTGTACATGCAACCTGGAAAAATAATAACTGAAAACAAGGTGTGTTATGTCCAATGTCCCTCCAAACACTGTCAAATTTATATTCATGTGTACTGTACATCCCATGCTAATAAAACCTGAGATTATAGTGAAGATTTTTTGCATAAGTTCTGCTGATTTATCATCATGTACTTAAAATACACTTGGACAGGTATATGGATAGGGAAGGTTGGAAGGATATGGACCAAACATAGGCAAAGGAGATTAGCTTTGATGTGGTATTTTGGTCAGCATGGACAAGCTGGGATGAAGGGCCTGTTCCCATGCTGTGTGACTATGATGAGTGTCCTCACAATAGCCCAATGCTATAGAATGGGTCCAGAATACCCTCTAGCCTCAAGTCACTGCGAGCAATGGAATTATCTTGCACTCCCTTGCATCATGCTAAGATTTATTTTAGTTTGGTTTAGAGATAAGACATGAAAACAGGCCCTTCAGTCCACTGAGTCCATGCCGACCATTGATCACCTGTTCATACTAGTTCTATGTTATTCCACCTTCTCATCCACTTCCTTCGCCTCAGCACAGAAGGAGAAGAGGAGGGAAGAGACTGCAGCCCTAAGACTTTTGCCTCCATCACAGTGAGGAGATGTTGGGTGGACTCACTGTGGTGGATGTTAATATGTGTTTATTGTTGTTTTTTATTGTAGTGTATTATATGTATGACTGCTTAAATTTCGTTCAGACTTCGGTCTGGATGACAAATAAAAGGCTATTCTATTCTATTCTATTCTATTCTATTCACACTAGGGGCAAATTATTGGGATAAGTGGGACCCGTTATAGACTAAGTGGGACCCGTTGCATCCCAGCATCCCACGGGAGGGCTGGTCCCCCAATGCAATGTTCCGCCTCTCCACCAATTCCAATATTGGTTGCCAGTGGGGGGGGGGGGGTTCTGGAGCGCTAGTATGGGTGTTGTGCACTGAAGGGACTGGTTTCCAGAGGGCTAGTATGGACATTGTGGGCCAAATGGATTCTTGGGCTGGTGGCTCAGTCACTCAAGCCTGTTGTGCTGGCAGCTCACTCACTCACGGCTGGTGGGCTCGCAGTTGACTCACGGCTATTCCTTGAAATTTCATTTCATACAGGGTGCAAGGGCACCAAATTGAAGTGCAGTTTCATATAATTTCAAGGAGGGTGCAAAGCCACTAAAGACAGCGAGTCATGACCTCTCCCTCCCCCATATTGCAGAGACTGAGCCACGCCCACACTTCCGGGTTTTATAGTCCCCCCCGTCCCACCAGAAGGGGCATGACCTTCAGGGCGCGATTGACAGGAGAGAGAATCTCAACATTTTTAAAACACTAATAACTCTTTTATTTTTCATCGATGGGAAGAATCCTCAGCACCTGATGAGCGGAGGGTGGCTCTGAGTAAGATGGCCAAAAATCACAGCCGTACGTGGTAGCGTTTTTTCTAAAATCAATATATAGCACAAACAGGAAGTGGTCAAGATTAGACTTTTAATTATATAGAAGGCAAGGCAGCTCTAATTAGGCAGGGCAGCTCTAATTAGGCAGGGCAGTTCTAATTAGGCAAGGCAGCTCGCTTTAGCACTTTCAAAACCAGTCAACACAGCTCGCTTTAGCACTTTCAAAACCAAAGCAACACAGCTCGCTTTAGCACTATCAAAACCAAAGGCAACACAGCTTGCTTTAGCCCTTTCAAAACCAAAGGCAACACAGCTTTAGCACTTTTAAACCAAAACATACTTTTGCATTGTAAAACTACTTTTTCAAACCACATTAAGGGCACTGACAGGTGAGTAAAACCACTCGCAGTTTAGTAGACATGTATTCAGTGTTATTCACAGCTCAGACTGAGAATTGTGACCTCTCGCTCCCACATCTTGCAGAAAACTGAGGCACCTCCACACTTTTGGGTTTTATAGTCCCTCCGGAAGGGGCGTGGCCTTCAGGAGAGAGAATCTTAACATTTTTTAAACACTAATAACTCTTTTATTTTTCATCGATGGGAAAAATCTTCTTGTCCTGCGCAGCAGTGGGGGACTCTGAGTAAGATGGTCAAAAATTACAGCCATAAGTGGAAGCGTTTTTTCTAAAATCAATATACAGAACACCAGGAAGTGGTGAAGATCAGACTTTCAGTAATATAGATAATCACGATCTGATTGTAATCATGTAGAGTCTGTCTGCTGACTGGATAGCACGAAAGAAAAAAGCTTTTCGCTGTACCTCGGTACACGTGACAATAAACTGAACTAATCTCAACTAAGGCCACTTAACCTTCTAAACTCGTACATCTTTGGGATGTGGGAGGAAACCGGAACACCAGGAGAAAGTGTAAACTCCACAGAGACATCAGCTGAGGTCAGGATTGAACTCATGTCTGCCTGTGTTGCCTGTGCCACTGTTTGAAAAACAGACCCACCACTGCAGCTCTCCCCCTGTTCAGCACCCAAACATCACTCTAGATTTCTGTGCGCTGGAGTGGGATTTGAACCCACAACCTTCCAACCCAGAAATGGGAGCACTAACCACTGAGCCACGATGCTGTGAGATTTGAATGTGTGCTGCTGATATACAAAAGAGGAGCACGTGAAAATGACATATTAGGCGAGCTTCAGTCTTCAGAAAATTGATGTCCCACTGGGAGTACTGTAGTTCCTTTTGGGTCTCAACTTACTGTGTCATTTGCTCCTTGTTTGACACTGAGTGAAAACAAAATGTTGCTCCAAATTCAATTGCAGGCCCTTCAGCCCACCAAGTCTGCGCCGACCAGCGATACCCGTACACTAGTGCTATCCTACACACTGGGGATCATTTATCATTTTACCGAAGCCAATTAGCCTACAAATCTGTACATCCTTGGAGTGTGGGAGGAAACCGGAGTTCCCGGAGAAAATCCACATAGGTCATGGGCAGAACGAACAAACTCCATAGCACCCGTAGACAGGATCGAACCTGGCTCTCTGGCATTATAAGGTAGCAACTCTATCTCTTGTTTCTCATCAGTATTTAATAGATGGCCTTTCCCCTTAACCTCTCATATTTTCTTATTATTGGTTTAATATCATTATCTATACTGAGATGCTATCCAGTCAAATCATTCCACACAGGAACAGTCACGTCATATTCAAGTACAGTCAGTAGTATAAGGAGAAAACACCAGAATGTAGAATATAGTATACAGTTATAGTGTTACAGTTACAAAGTGCAGGTAAAAAAAATACAGGTTCTGCAATGAGGTAGGTTGGAAGATGGAGTCACATCCTAGCACATGGGGGGGACTATTCAGTTGACTGATAACAGTGGGGAAGCAGCTATTTCTGAATCTGATGCAATGTGTTTTTAAGCATCTGGGTACGCGCTAAGTTCGTGCGTGACGTCATTTGCATCATACTTACCAATCAGCTGGGCAGGAGGCGGGCCCACTGAATTTGGGCATCGCACGGCATCGGGCGGTGACGTCATCACACAACGCCACGCCGGGCGGTGACGTCATCGAGCAACACCACTCGCTAGGCGTACGCCGTCAAGACGCTGCGTACGATTGCAAAGCGCCTGTGTGCCGACAGGCCATTGGTGCACTAAGATTTCGGCCACTGCCAGAATTTCGGAGCCCCATGCGATCTCAGGACCAGCCCCGCACAATTCTGCACTTCTAAGTGGGACCGGACCCGCGCGGTCATACGGTGCCCGTACGCCTCAAGCGACCACGAGGTCGCGTAATTTGCGAGCCAAGGTCATGTAAGTGGGACAGGCCCTTTACTTTGGCAATCCTATGAGAGACAGACGCAGCATAACTGAGCTCTGCCTGTCACGTGGAGCGAGGTACAGTGAACAGCTTTCTGTTGTGTGCCGATCAGTCAGCAGAAAGATTACACATGATTACAATCGAGCTGTCCACGGCGTGCAGATACAGGATAAAGGGAATAACGTCTAGTGCAAGGTAAAGACAATAGACAATAGGTGCAGGAATAGGCCATTCGGCCCTTCGAGCCAGCACCACCGCCATTCAATGTGATCATGGCTGATCATCCACAATCAGTAGCAGTAAAGTCCAGTAAAGTCCAAATAGAGATAAATGTCCGATTATTTTTGTTCCCTTCATCCCATGCAACAAACACCTCACCTCTCTGGCTCCACACCATCATTCCAAAGCATCCCTCCCCCTGGTTTATCGAGTCCTTCCTTAAACTTGATCAGTACGGGTGTCGGGGGTTACGGGGAGAAGGCAGGAAAATGGGGTTAGGAGGGAGACAAAAGTGCTGGAGAAACTCAGCGGGTGAGGCAGCATCTATGGAGGGAAGGAAATAGGCAACGTTTCGGGCCAAAACCTTTCTTCAGACTGATGTAGGGTGGGTGGGGGGTAGGGGGGGGGGAGGGCATCTTTGATAATATTGGCTGCATTCCTGAGGCAGTGTGAAGTGTAAATGGAATCGATGGTGCGAGGCTGGCTTGTGTGATGAAGTAGCACCCATCCACAGCTCTCTGCAATTTCTTGTGGCCTTGGGCAGAACTGTTGCCAAACCAAGTTGTGATACATCCTAGAGGATAGACACAAAATGCTGGAGTAAATCAGCGGGTCAGGCAGCATCTCTACAGAGAAGGAATAAGTGACATTTCGGGTCCAGACCCTTCTTCAGACTAAGAGTCAGGGGAGAGGGAAACTAGAGGTATGAAAAGGTTCAGAAACTTTGTAACACATCCCATTAGGATGATGAGGTAGCTGTAAAAGTTGGCAAGAGTTGTTAGAGAATGCCAAACTTCCTTAGTCTTTTGGGAATGTTGGTGTGCATTATTGGCCCTAGCTTCAACATGGTTGGACCAGGACTTGTTGGTGATATTTACACCTTGGGACTGAAGGTCTCCACCATCTTCACTTCAGCACCATTGATGCTGACTGGGGCATGTACGCCACTTCATTTCCTGGTCAATAACTTGCTCCTTCACCTTGTTGATGCTGAGAGAGAGTTGTTGTCTTGTCCCCATTTTAATAAACTCTGTCTCCTTTCTGTACTCTGTCACATCATAGTTCGCGATCAGGCCCAATACAGTGGTGTCATCTGCAAACTGTGAATGAAGTTGGAGCAGAATTTGGCTGTGCAGTACTGCGTCTAGGAATATGGCCTCATAGAAGGAAAGGGACATCACCCCAGGTGGTCACATGAGGGACAAGGGTGCCTTGTGTAAAGAAAAAAGGAAGTGCTAACTAAGGTTGCCAACTGTCCCGTATTAGCCAGGACATCCCATGTATTGGGCTAAATTGATTGGACCCATACAGGACCGCCCTTGTCCCGTATTTGAATGCTACTACTCGGGTCGAGGGGACTGTCGGGTCGGAGCCCCGCGTACGGACCCACCTCACCCGTCCCGTTGTAGTACAGCCCATGGCATGCAGCAGCAGCGCCTCGCCCGTGACCCCGTCGGTCGGCAGCCCAGACAGCTGTCCGATCTTCGGACCTTCGCTTACCGCTGACACCACCACCACTCCATCTCATGGCCGATCGACGGTTCATGAGTTGGATGGGGTGCCAGACTTTGCGTGCAGCAGAAGACAAAGCTCAGCTGGCGGACCAGCTGAGGAGTTTTGGCCCAGGCCCGTACACAAAGTCCGGCGCCCGGGCCAAAACTCCTCAGCTGGCCCGCCGGCTGGGCTTTGTGTACAGTCCAGCACCCGGGCCAACTCATCATTCACCCAGCCATAGCTGAGTCAGTCAACGAATTGCCATCAGGAATTTGTCCCTTATTTTGACCTTTTGTCCCTTATTTGGGATTTAGAAAGTTGGAAACCCGAGTGCTACCATACGTGGAATAACACTAACAATATTGAACAGACACTAAGAATGTATTAAGAGTTTTGCACTGTTCTTTCACTTTGTATATGTTTTATTACGAATACAGTTCATATCTGAACTTGAAAAAGTAAAGAAAGGGGCCGAGAACAAATCATTAGAGGGCATTAGTGTTGCGAATTATTGTTGAGCTTGTGTTGTTGCCTTTCCTTTTTATATATTTGGGTTAAATCCCTTGATCCCTGGGATGGCGGGACTGGCATATGAGGAAAGATTTAAAAGACTAGGTTTGTATTCACTGGAGTTTAGAAGGATGAGGGGGTATCTTATAGAAACATATAAAATTATAAAAGGACTGGACAAGCTAGATGCAGGAAAAATGTTCCCAATGTTGGGCGAGTCCAGAACCAGGGGCCACAGTCTTAGAATAAAGGGGAGTTCATTTAAGACTGAGGTGAGAAAAAACTTTTTCACCCAGAGGGTTGTGAATTTATGGAATTCCCTTCCACAGAGGGCAGTGGAGGCCAAGTCACTGGATGGATTTAAGAGAGAATTAGATAGAGCTCTAGGGGCTAGTGGAGTCAAGGGATATGGGGAGAAGGCATGCACGGGTTATTGATAGGACGATCAGCCATGATCACAATGAATGGCGGTGCTGGCTCGAAGGGCCGAATGGCACCTATACAGTGGCTTGCAAAAGTTTTCATACCCCTTGAACCTTTCCACATTTTGTCATGTTACAACCACAAACGTAAATGTATTTTATTGGGATTTTATGTGATAGACCAACACAAAGTGGTGCATAATTGTGAAGTGGAAGGAAAATGATACATGGTTTTCAAATTTTTTTACAAATAAAAAACTGAAAAGTGTGGCGTGCAAAAGTATTCAGCCCCCCTGAGTCAATACTTTGTAGAACCACCTTTCGCTGCAATTACAGCGGCAAGTCTTTTGGGGTATGTCTCTACCAGTTTTGCACATCTAGAGACTGAAATTTTTGCCCATTCTTCTTTGCAAAATAGCTCAAGCTCAGTCAGATTGGATGGAGAGCGTCTGTGAACAGCAATTTTCAAGTCTTGCCAGAGATTATCAATTGGATTTAGGTCTGGACTTTGACTGGGCCATTCTAACACATGAATATGCTTTGATCTAAACCATTTCATTGTAGCTCTGGCTGTATGTTTAGGGTCGTTGTCCTGCTGGAAGGTGAACCTCCGCCCCAGTCTCAAGTCTTTTGCAGACTCTAACAGGTTTTCTTCCAAGATTGCCCTGTATTTGGCTCCATCCATCTTCCCATCAACTCTGACCAGCTTCCCTGTCCCTGCTGAAGAAAAGCATCCCCACAGCATGATGCTGCCACCACCATGTTTCACAGTGGGGATGGTGTGTTCAGGATGATGTGCAGTGTTAGTTTTCCGCCACACATAGCATTTTGGCCAAAAACTTCAATTTTGGTCTCATCTGACCAGAGCACCTTCCTCCACATGTTTGCTGTGTCCCCTACATGGCTTGTGGCAAACTGCAAACGGGACTTCTTATGGCTTTTTTTCAACAATGGCTTTCTTCTTGCCACTCTTCCATAAAGGCCCGATTTGTGGAGTGCACGACTAATAGTTGTCCTGTGGACAGATTCTCCCACCTGAGATGTGGATCTCTGCAGCTCTTCCAGAGTTACCATGGGCCTCTTGGCTGCTTCTCTGATCAATGCTCTCCTTGCCCGGCCTGTCAGTTTAGGTGGACGGCCATGTCTTGGTAGGTTTGCAGTTGTGCCATACTCTTTCCATTTTCGGATGATGGATTGAACAGTGCTCCGTGAGATGTTCAAAGCTTGGGATATTTTTTTATAACCTAACCCTGCTTTAAACTTCTCCACAACTTTATCCCTGACCTGTCTGGTGTGTTCCTTGGGCTTCATGATGCTGTTTGTTCACTGATGTTCTCTAACAAACCTATGAGGCCTTCACAGAACAGCTGTATTTATACTGAGATTAGATTACACACAAGTGGCCTCTATTTACTAATTAGGTGACTTCTGAAGGCAATTGGTTGCACTGGATTTTATTTAGGGGTATCAGAGTAAAGGGAGGCTGAATACTTTTGCACGCCACATTTTTCAGTTTTTTATTTGTAATAAAATTTGAAAACCATGTATCATTTTCTTTCCACTTCATAATTATGCGCCACTTTGTTTTGGTCTATTACATAAATCCCAATAAAATACATTTACGTTTGTGGTTGTAACGTGACAAAATGTGGAAAAGTTCAAGGGGTATGAATACTTTTGCAAGCCACTGTATATCCTCTTGCACCTATTTTCTATGTTTCTATGTTTCTATGTAAAACTGTAATTGTAACAATCCTACAAGTGTGTTTATTTTAATCTAATTCTCATTTTCAACATTAATTGACTCATTCTGGATCTTGTTATTGCTTTTCCTAGCTCTACAGTCAATTGGATTTCCACGTTTACTTGTGGTAGAGTTCATGATTTACTGTCTCTTTATTTATGAACCTTCATGAATTAACAGGAAAAGTTTAAAGTTAATAGTTTGTTTACTGTACTGATTAACGAGGGAATGTCCCGGTCCTGATATTGTTGGATTTTGGAGCATGTGACAATAGACAATAGACAATACAGTAGGTGCAGGAGTAGGCCATTCGGCCCTTCGAGCCAGTACTGCCATTCACTGGGATCATGGCCGATCACCCTGTTCCTGCCTTCTCCCCATATCCTTTAACTCCACTATCTTTAACTCTATCTAACTCTCTCTTGAAAGCATCCAGAGAATTGGCCTCCACTGCCTTCTGAGGCAGAGAATTCCACAGATTCACAAATCATCTGTATGAAAAGATTTTTCCTCATCTCTGTTCTAAAAAGGTTTTTCTTCATCTCCTTTCTAAATGGCCCACCCCTTATTCTTAAACTGTGGCCCCTGGTTCTGGACTCCTCCAACATTGGGAACATGTTTCCTGCCTCTAGCGTGTCCAATCCCTTAATAATCTTATATGTTTCAATAAGAGACCCTCTCATCCTTCTAAATTCCAGTGTATACAAGCCCAGTTGCTCCATTCTTTCAACATATGACAGTCCCGCCATCCTGGGAATTAACCTCGTGAACCTACGTTGCACTCCCTCAATGGCAAGCATGTAAATCCACACATTTGGAGACCAAAACTGCACACAATACTCCAAGTGTGGTCTCACTAGGGCCTTGTACAACTGCAGAAGGACCTCTTTGCTCCGATACTCAACTCTTGTTATGAAGGCCAACATGCCATTCGCTTTCTTCACTGCCTGCTGTACCTGCATGCTTACTTTTGCTTACATGCTTATATGTGACTTTGGACTTTAGAGATGCGGCGTGGAAACAGGCCCTTCAGCCCACCGAGTCCATGCCAACCAGCAACCAACTGTATACTAGCACTATCCTACACACTAGGGACAAATTTCAGAAGCCAATTAACCTCCAAATTTGTACACCTTTGGAGTGTGGGAGCAAATTGCAGCACCCGGAGAAAACCCATAGGGAGAATGTAATAAAACCTGGGTCTCTTGCATTGTGCATGTGTATTCTTAATGTTAGGTCAAAAAAATATTCACTCATGTCATATATATCTGAGAGGTCAGAACTCTTATTAACTTCCATTTCCTCCTACCTCCTTACCCCCCCTACACATATTTATACTTGTGAGCCCATAAGTTATAAGAGCAGAAGTTAGACCATTCGGCTCATCGAGCCTGCTCCGCCATTCAATCATGGCTGATCCATCTTTCCTTCTCAATCCCATTCTCTTGCCTTCTCCCCATTACCCTTGACACCTTTATTAATCAAGAATCAATCAATCTGCGTCTTAAAAATACCCAATGAATTGGCCTCCACAGCCGTCTGTGGCAAATAATTCCACAGATTCACCACCCGCTGACTAAAGAAATCCCTCCTCATCTCCTTTCTGCCCACAAAGCACCTCCAAATTTAACTTACAAGCAGTGATTCATTAAAAAAATTGCTAAAAAAATTACCTGAACTAAATAAGCACTGCCTGTAGAGGGATCAAGATATTGGGATACGGCGGGATGGTTTGCTTTGGAAACTGACACAACCATGCTACATTCAGTCTGAAGAAAGGTCTCGACTCGAAACATCACCGATTCATTCTCTCCATGGATGCTGCCTGCCCCACTGAGTTACTCCATCATTTTGTGTCTATCTTCGATTTAAACCAGCATCCGCAGTTCTTTCCTACACAACCATGCTACGTTCTGGCAGGCAGTGGCTAAATGTACAAAAACAAGGTTACGTGACAAATACTTCAACAGCCACTGCACTGAGAGGGAAGTGAGAGTAACAGCAGGTGAAGGTCCAAGCATTGGAAACAGGGAATAGAACCCGTGAGCTCAGATATTTTACACCATTGTGACAAAGGTATAAGTGGCCATGTGTTTTCAACCCTCGAATGAGACTAGGGAGGTTCCGAACTAATAATGTTACCACGAGGTGAATTAAACTGTGGTGTGTGGATGAACATGATAGACAACCTTTCAGGTTGGGACCCTTGTTAAGTCTGTAAAAGAGTCCTGCCCCAAAATGTCATCTGTCCATTCCTTCCACAGACGTTGCATGGCCTTTTGAATTATTTCAGCAATATATGCTTTGCCCACTATTCCAGCATCTGCAGTTACTTGTGCCTCCATCGCCATAGACATATTTGTTCAGCCAGTCATTACTTGGGGTTTTGATATATCCAAAGATCTACCCTTCACAATACTATGGCAACAGGAGGATGTATCCGCTGTTGGCATCTGCCCTCAGAAGGTTTATGAATGTTGAGGCAATTGAGGAAATTCAGAGTGTCTCCGAGGATCCTCCAGTGCTTCTACGCAGCGGCGGTGGAAAGCATCTTGTCCGGGAACATTACCATCTGGTTTGGGAATTGCTCTGCCAAGGACAAGAAGGCTCTGCAGAGAGTAGTGCGTTCGGCCGAACGTACTATGGGAACTTCACTTGCCCCCCTGCAGGAACTATACATCAGGAGGTGCAACTCCAGAGCCAACAATATCATGAGAGACCCCTTCCACCCCTGCAACGGACTGTTCCAGCTGCTACGGTCAGGCAAACGCCTCCGTTGCCATGCGGTGAGAACGGAGAGGTTGAGAAGGAGTTTCTTCCCAGAGGCCATTCGGACTGTAAACGCCTATCTCATCAGGGACTAACTCTACTGAACGTTTTTCCTTCCATTATTTATTATGTAAAAGAATATGTGTGTTATGATTGTGTTTATAGTTTGTTTGGTTGTTTGTCTTTTGCATAAACATCCGCGAGCATTGCCACTTTTATTTCACTGCACATCTCGTATGTGTATGTGACAAATAAACTTGACATGACTTGACTTGACATGATCTACAGTAGGTAGCTTGCCTCAACGAAGGCATTTGAATATTCAAATTTAATACTGTTATTTGCAGTGATGGAAATGGGTTTTAGGAACTAGGGGTACTCTAAGGTCCATGAGGCTGATGGAAGGAAAGGGGGGGTTATGTGCGGTCATACCCATGCAAGAGTACAAGAATGCATAACTGTTTATTGTGTATTTATAATATAGTTTATTGTGTATTATATGTCATAGCTGCTTTCTGGCATCTCTCTCTCTCTCTCCGTTTACATTACAAAATGTTCCATAATGGCATATAAACTCAATTTTTTGCTGTCACCTCATTCTTTCTACATGCCGTTTCTTCAGCACGCCTTCTGCCACTAAGAAGCCATGTCCTCACATAATATTCGGGGTTGAATTTTGACGGAGGAGGTCCCACCAACTTAATAAATGGAAGCGTTGAGAGATGATCAGTTTGAAGTCTTGCATGTTGTGTTGACATGCAGACATTCATGCCACTGAAGCTTCCTTCACATTCTACTGTTGATACTGGAATTGTATTAACAGCAGTTAGCAGCTGTTGAAAATCTGCAGAAACTATCTTCCCTTTAGATTCCTTGAATTCTCTGAAGGCCGACACAAAGCCGACCATTTAAGCCAAATTGTTCTGCTATTTCTTCTACATCATTATCCACAAAGATAAAAAGTGAATCTTCTGGAATATTGTTAATATCTAAATATTTTGACTTGTTAATTAACTTTTTACATTTATCATTGGAAGCTGTTGTGGATTCAAGCAGCCTGGATTTCATATTATTGACCAAACTCCTCAAAAACTGTTGTCTATGTATAGTAGGTACTTTACAACCTCTCACATTTATTCCATTAAATATCATCTGGCCTGTTGCTTTCTCCACTTGAGTATGACATTTTCCTGGCTTCTCTATTTGACATTCAAGAACCTTGATAGTTTGTTTAATTTCCTCATGTGCGTTACTAAGTGTACAATTTCGGTTCTGCAGTTCACGTGACAGTTCAAACAACTCGAGCAAACTGTCCATCAACAAGCCCAAATTATTTACGGAAGCTGATGATTCTAATACTTTTTTCAGACCCTCGTATTTTGCTCTCCCTGCACTAGGTCTTGAAGCATCACAGCTCGCTTTTCCAAAATGCTCCCAAATAGTTTTATAAGACTGCCACATTGCCTTTACAGTTCGGTAAGATGAAGCAACCCATCTCACACTGACAACACAACCAATTTTCAACAGTTCACAGTGAAGAGGCTCAGCGCAGGCAGTTAACTCATCCTCTTAGGAGAACTATGATATAAGGAATACAATTTATCGCAAAATATCTGAAAATGATTCAAACCTGCAACTTCACATAGCATCACCTACACTGAGTTCAAGCCTGTGACAGGCACAGTGCCAACAGTTGCATTAGGGAAATCATCAAGAAATAGTTTTGCAAACCCTGCATTTCGTCGCAACCCCTGCATTTCGTCCTAACATTACTGATGCACCATCAGTTACAAGTGATATCACATTTTCATTTAGGTACTGTATTGAAAAACCACCTCTTTGTAAGCAACTTGGAAGCCCATCGTATATAGATTTTGCATTTGCACCAAGTCTCATATATTCTCAAAATAGAATGATATAGGTTGGGAAGTTTCACCAACTGTTGCTCGCAAGCAGACTACTAGAACAGTTTTCCCATTAATTGTAGTAGATTCATCAATCATAATAGACATTTTAGATTGTTTTGAAATTATATTTTCCACCACTGTCTTTCGCATCTGGTTCACCATGCGGTGAGAAACATCTGCACAGGACTTGCGAGAGTGTAGAAGTGGATGCCGTTTCTTTCTTGCAGTTCAATATCAGAAGACACATCTGTGTCTACCTTTGTATACAATATTATATACAGTTCTAAAAACTCGACCTGTTTTTGCTTCGTCCTTTTAAGTGACATATACACTACATTTTCGATTGCTTTTTTTCCAGCTGTTTCATTGATTTTTTGGCATCTGATATGAGCTTCACTATATTTGTGCTTAAAAATCTTTTTTCTTAAACTCATTAAATGTTTTGCTTTGTCATCACTCACTCCTACTACATTAACACTGCACCACTCACGAGACAAATGAAATCCTTGCGTTCGTTCAAGTCCAAGATGACACTTGCTGCATAAGCTTAGGGCCTCAAGATCTAAGGGGGCCTACTCACCCTACTGCCTCACCAACCATCCGCCCACCGGGACCTCTTACTCTTTGCCCGCTGACCCTTGCCACTCCACCGCCCTCCAGCTGCCCGCAGCCGTCGCCTTACCTGCAGCCTGTACTCAGCACCGGACCTGAAGTTTCCATGCTGCAGACTCCAACTCCCCTGGGTTTGATTGCGCTGGGTCCTAGTGCTAGGCCCCCCCAAACCTGGTAATCTCAATGGCTGTTCCACTGGGTCTTCCCCATTCCCCTCAAACCATGTGACCCCAGCTCTTCCCCACCCACACTACTGTCCTCATACCCCCCTACTCCCGGACAACCCACCACCCCTCCACCGGATATCGCCTCGGCCTCAGTCCACTCACCTGCCTTCCTCCGGTCCCAATCCCCATCCCTGCCCTGTGTTCACCATCCCTCCCTGACCTCCCCCTCTCAGATACCGAACGGTCGGACCTCAGCAGAGGCCTCACCTTTGTCCACCTCCGTTCCCACCTCAATGCGTTCCGCGGCCACCACGATTTGGAGCTCTTCTTCCGTCGCCTCCGCCTCACAGCGTTCTTCCATGGGAAGGAATCCTCGCCCCCATTGATGATCCCTTTTCCCATCTCTAACGGACCCCCTCCTCTTAGACCCACCCTCATGGCCATTGGTACAATGACATTTGGGGGCACCATCCGACGTCGGAACGGGAGAATATTCTCAGCGGCTTGGACTTCCGAATCGGCCACTTCCTACCGGAGACCACGGCTCCCGAAGTCCACAGGCTGAGCTGGGTGGAGATTCACGCTGGTGGCCCTCAGCAAAGGGTTCCCAGGGCTCCGCGATATTAAAATCAGCGCGGCCCGAGGCTGGGAGCTCCGCAAACCACAGCTCTACTATGTTGAAGCAGCAGGCCCAACACTCCAGAGCTTCAAACGGCGATCCAGGTAACGCATCGCCCGCTGTGCGGTGAATCCAATATGTATTTTAAAACCAACCGTTTAATGACAACATACAGTCGGATCTACAAGTGTCACACTGTCACTGTCGGGTAGTCATGGTCCGCTAGTCATGGGGGTGGGGGATTGGGAGGGGGGGGGGGCCTCACAAGTGAAATAGCTTAGGGCCTCTCTTCATCTAAATCTGGCCCTGTATGGAGGGAATGACTAGGCGACATTTACGGTCGGGTCATTTCTTCAGGCATTTTTTAAGGGGTTGCGAAAGATCGTAAATTTAACGTATTTAAATATGTTGTTACGAATATAACTAGGTGTGGGAAAAAATTCCATGCCATAATTGCCACATACATACCCAAAAGTAGAAATGTAGAAAGTTTCAGTGCATAAAAAGCATAGATATTACGAGCTTTGTAGTCTCCTTGTACCAATTTTACTTCGGAGTGACGTGAGTGACTACGTGAAGAAGCCCGCTAGGACGCATGCGTGTCATTGCGCTACATGCATTGCGAAACGTCAGACGCGGTGGAAGGACGTTCCCCTGTGGCGGCTATTCAAAAAGCCGCTATTGCAGGTAAGGTTCTTACTCTGCGGTCTTTTTGCCCACTACAGAGAGAATGGAGAAAGGTAAAAAGACAACGAGGGCTGCGATGAAGCTGGTCAGGGAGGACCGCGAAAGAGCGGACAGCCAGCAAAAGCAGCCGTCGGCACTAAGATCACCCGTAGTGGGATCAGCTGTGCCCTGTGTAGCCGCCGCACCGGCCAAATCAACGCGGCCGAGCGACAAGGCAAAACACAAAACAAACAGAGTCGTGGACTCGGAGGAGTCCGACTCTGATACACCGCGGGAGGCCAGCGACCGAGAGCGCTGGACCCGTATGGTACGGTGGTTGGAGCATCTGCTCCAGCGTGACCGGCTCCGCGATTTGGAGTCAGGCCACTGTGGACCCTATATCAAATCAAACCCACAGCAGCACCTTTCCAAGGGCTGCATGATGTCTCCACCTTATCAGAGAGGAGCACCTCAAGTCAGTTCTGGGCTGACTTGGAAGAGGGGTCCGCGGAAGAAACAAGTGTGCATGGGGTGCAGGACAAAGAAAAATTGCTGGATATGGTGGCAAACTTCATACAGCCAGAATAAACTGGGGCAAACCTGGAGCCAAAGCTTGCTGCCAGCATAGACTATATGTCACTGCACCAGCTGCAAGAACAGGCTGTAGTGGATACGACAGGGAGCATTCTCCTGTTCGGAGGCAACTTGTCTAAGCAGGTAAAGGAGCTAGACGAAGAAGCAAAAACTTTAGGGTTAATAAAAGGAACAACCCACCCTGCAAAAACCCACCACAGCCTACAAACTGCACCTTTACGCACCCACCAGCGGAACTGGTGAGAGCTCGAGGGCACGGTAGTGTAAACATGAGTCTTTTTTAGGCCATGGCCCAGGCCGGCCTTCCTGGAAAATGCGGGGAACCCCAACAACACCAGCAACCAACCCGAAAAACCAAGCACCAGCACCAGCACAGCAACGGAAGAACTTCAGGAAGAAGTAGTCCTGCCACTGGTAACAATGGAGGAAGGTGGGTCTGGTTCCCCAAATAATATGGGAGCATGGAGGTTGGGGGAAGACTATACTGGTCTTGAATGCATGGAGCATGCTAACAACCGATACTTACGTCTTAAGCAGTATCCAGGGATATACCATAGAGTTTATACACGAAAACAGCCCTCCAGTCCAACATAAACCAAACCGAAAGTTTGTGCTCTCTGATAGGGAGAAAACAGAAGCACAAGCTGAACTGGAACGGCTTTACATAAAAGGTGTAATTGAACTAACGCGACACGAACCATTAGAATTCGTGTCCAATATATTTACCAAAACTAAAAAAGATGGTGGTTGTCGCATCATCATAGATCTGACAAAATTGAATACATTTGTACAATATATTCACTTTAAAATGGAAACCTTTGTTACTGCTAAACAACTAATTTCCAAAGGGTACTTCATGGCTAGCATCGATTTAAAAGATGCTTACTATTCAGTACCCATACGAGGTGACCACAGATGTTACTTAAAATTCAACTGGATGGGACAACTCTGGAGCACTGCCAAATGGGCTAACATCAGCCCCCAGGCTGTTCACAAAAATCTTGAAACCAGCCCTAGCGTTTCTACAGAAACGCAAACACATGATTATGGCATATTTATATGACATACTCATTGTGGGCATAACTTTGGAATTGGCCATACTAACTGTAACAGCCACAAAACAGTTGTTTGAACAACTGGGATTTATCATCCATCCAGTTAAATATAAACTAACACCGTCCACTACTATGGACTACTTGGGATTTACCATTGATTCAGTTCACATGACAGTGACACTACCTAAGGGAAAGGCCAGAGAAATAATGGAGGTATGCAGCAACCTCATTGACATCAGAAACCCATCCATCAGATTGGTAGCTAAAGTAATTGGTAAAATGGTGGCTGCTTTCCCAGCCATACAATTTAGACCCCTACATTACCAAAACTTACAGAGAGCCAAAATTCAAGCTCTAAAAATTAATGCAGGTCACTTTGACAGACCTATGAGACTACCAATTCAAGCCAAAACGGAATTAAAATGGTGGATAGATAACATCTGGCTTTGTTCCAACCCAATCATTGTCAGTAACCCTTCGGTGGTACTACAAACTGATGCCAGTGCACTAGGGTGGGGAGCCACCAATACCATCACCAGCTGTGGAGGTAGATGGAAAGCGCAGGAGGCATCCTTCTTACTCACACTGGGTATAAACTACTTGGAAATGTTGGCCTTAAGTCATATTGTACTGGATCACACCACCAGCATGTTAGATTACAAATAGACAATACCACTGTGGTAGCATACATCAACCACATGGGCGGCACATGGGCGGCAACAAATCGATATCATGTGACAATCTCGCTAATTCAATTTGGCAATGGTGCATCCAGTGAAATATTTGGATATCAGCCACTTACCTACCAGGGAGACTAAATTTAGTGGCAGACACCAGGTCACGCAAATTTAATGAAAACACCGAATGGATGTTAAACAAAACGGTGTTTTCTGATATTACAGCAAAATATGGTACACCGGATATCGATCTTTTCGCATCCAGACTAAACAACCAGATATCTAACTATGTTTCATGGGAACCAGACCCTTGGGCAGCGGCCACAGATGCATTTTCGTTGCATTGGGGGAAATGGTTTATTTATGCATTCCCTCCCTTCTGCCTCATCAGTCGGGTATTAAGGAAAATACAACAAGACTCTGCGTCTGGTATTTTGGTAGTACCCGATTGGCCTCCTCAACCATGGTTCCCAGTGGTGCAAAACATGGTATTAGAACCATGTATTACTATCCCACACAGACCAGATCTACTACTACATCCTGTGACAGGGGATAGCCATCCAAGCCATAAAAGCTTGAACCTGTTAATTTGTAGAGTTTAAAGACACTTCTACAACTGGGACTCACGGACTGAACAGCAAACATCATCTCGGCGGCCCAAAGAGAATCAACCAAGAAACAATATCTGGTCTACATCAGAAAGTGGGAAACGTACTGTCATAAGAACAAAATCACCAACAGAAATATCAACATCCCATCTGTTCTGGAATATCTGGCAGGCCTCCACTATGGTGAGGGGCTCGGCTACAGTGCCATCAACAGCGCCAGAAGTGCCCTGTCGACATACCTATGGCAAGGGACAGAGCGTTACATGGTAGGGACTCACCCTCTGGTAACCAAGCTCATGAGGGGAATATTTAACACAAACCCCCCAAAAACCAGGTACTCCCATATATGGGATGTAAGCATTGTCCTGAAAGCACTCAGGAACTGGTCACCAGCATCTACCCTGTCCCTATACAGACTAACGTTAAAAACAGTCATGTTAATGGCACTGGTCACGGCACAGAGGGTTCAGTCACTGCACAAACTCAGACTGGACAACATGACCTCCTCACCTGATGATATTACGTTCCATATTTACGAACTAGTAAAACAGAACAGACAGGGATCAGCAGGCCTCAATATCCAATTTAGGTCATACCCTGCAGATGACCGCCTCTGTATAGTTAAACATCTATCACTATACATGGAGAAAACAAAAATCCTAAGAGGCAATGAGAAGGGACTGCTGATCAGCCATAAGAAACCTCACAACAAAGTGACGGTCCAGACGATCTCGAGATGGCTGAAACAGGTACTGACGCAGGCTGGGGTGGATACTAACGTGTTCAAATCTCATTCCACCAGGGCTGCAGCTACATCGGCAGCAGTACAACTGGATGTGCCCATGGACCAAGTCCTCGAAGCAGCAGGATGGTCAGGGGAACGAACTTTCCAGTTATTTTATAATAAGCCAGTGAGGAAAACTGGAACATTTGCAGGAAAAATTTTAAATTCTGTAAATTAATTTAAAAACCCATAAATGGGGTTATAATTTGTGTTAATAAATTTTATGATTTCAATAACGAATCATGTGCAATTATGTTAACACTATTCCTCCCAGTCAAGGCAGACGTGTGCATGGACTCGTTTCCACGGCATGAAATCACAGAGCTTTGAAATCTTCACGTAGTCACTCACGTGACTCCGAAGTAAAATAGTAAGATTAAACGAGAATTTACCAGTTTGAAGTTTGATCTGTATTTTATGAGGAGTTACGATGAGGGATTACGTGAAGAACCCGCTCAGTGCGCAGGCGCGGCATACTTCCAAGCAGCGGTGTGGAATCACAGATAGACACAGTTATTTGAAGTAAACATAGTAAAGATAAGGAGACATCAATTTATTAGTTTGATCCATATAATGAGGGTGGGAGCGGAGGGCACGTAATCCCTCATCGTAACTCCTCATAAAATACAGATCAAACTTCAAACTGGTAAGTTCTCGTTTAATCTTACTATTTTACTTCGGAGTCACGTGAGTGACTACGTGAAGATTTCAAAGCTCTGTGATTTCAAACCGTGTAACAGTTTCATTTCACTCACTGCCAAAGTTCTTGAGGGAGGAAGTGTTATCGTAATCAACCAATGAGTCTATTTGTAGAAAAACACAATGGTATTTTTTAAACAATAACAACAAAGAATTAAGTTGCTCCCCTGGGCTTAAATTAAATATTTGCAGTTCGTAAATCTTTACTGCAAATAAACCAGGTTTTGCCAACGGCTTATTATAAAATTTCTATTGTATTGTAAATGCCCTTCATCAGTTTTACCACCAGTGGATGGGATCCCATCGCCTGTTGTCCTGGCGCTGGTTTGAGATAAGCAGAAAGAGCACTCTGCGCTGTGTTGATGGCTCTGTAGCTGATCCCTACATCGTGGTGTAGATAGGCCAGGAACTCCAGTATGTTGGTGGCTGTGGCTGTTGCGTATGTTGTCCCTGTTTCCTGGCAGTACTTCTCCCTTTTTTGATGCTGGTTAAGTACTGCCTCTTGGTGGATGTTCGAAGGGATGCCGACATGGTGGTGATGGTTTGTTTGGACAATCCCAGTTCCAGGTAAGGTCTGTTCAAATTTGCAACCCAGCCGTTTAATTTTCTCATGGCATGGGTGATTAGCTTACCTGGTAGGTAAGTAGCTGATAGCCAAATATGTCTTTCGACACACCATTGCCAAATCATGTTGACCAATTTGTCGCATAATGATTTTATGCCACCCATATGGTTAATATAGCCATCACCGTAGTATTTATCAATTTGTAACCGAACATGCAAGTGCTGCATATTAGATACATATGCTTTTAAACCATAAAAGGCGCCCAACATCTCTAGATAGTTAATGCCCAGTGTAAGTAGTAATGATGACTCTAGGTTAGTCCATCTACCACCTGTGCTGGATATGGAGTTAGTCGCTCCCCAGCCTTGAGCACTGGCATCTGTTTGAATAACTAAAGTAGGGTTAGTGATAACAATAGGGCTGAAACTATGCCAAACGTTTTCTGCCCACCACTGTAGCTCTGATATTGCTTCAGTGGGTAATTTCATGACACGATCATAGTGACCTGAATGTCGTTTTATTGCCTGTACCTTTGCTCTTTGTAAATTTTTGATAGTGCAAAGGTCCGAATTGTGTAGCCGGAAATGCTGCTACCATTTCCCCAATTACTCTTGCTACTTGTCGAATAGTTGGTCGCTCGTTGACCATTAAATTGTTGCATGATTGTGCTAATTCAACCATTTTTGCCTTTGGCAAGGTACCAGTCATATGGACTGAGTTAATTGTGAAGCCCAGGTAGTCCATGATAGTGGATGGCTTCAACTTAGATTTATCTGGATGTAGGACGAACCCCAGAGTTTCGAGGAGCTGTTTTGTAGCTGATACTGCTGCCACAGCCAATTCCATTGTTTTCCCTACTATCAGAATATCATCCAGATATGCCATGACAATATGTTTTTGTTTTCTTAGTATTGCCATGGCTGGGTTCAATATTTTGGTGAATAATCTTGGGGCTGAAGTTAGCCCATAGGGCAATACTTTGTACCATCCAGATAAATTTTAGGTATCTGCGATGATCATTGTATATGGGTACTAGATAGTAAGCATCTTTAAGATCAATGCTTGCCATGAAGTGTCCTTTGGAATTCAGTTGTTTGGCAGTAACAAATGTCTCCATTTTGAAATGTATATACTTAACAAATTTGTTTAGTGATGTTAAGTCAATGATGATGCGACAGCCACCATCTTTTTTGGTTTTAGTAAATATATTCGATACAAATTCCAAAGGTTCATGTTTGGTCTTTTCGATGACCCCCTTTGTGATTAGTCTCACCAGTTCAGCTTGTCCCTCACGTCTCTTTGACGGAGGGAGAAATACCCTTTGAGGCCAATGTTGAACTGGCGGCGTTTTTTCTGACATGAATTGTATTTTATATCCACTAATGCTGTTGAGTATATACTTGTCACTCGTGACCATACCCCATGCTTCTTTAAACAAGTGTAATCTCCCCCCTGTTAATAAAGCACCCTTATTCTCTATATGCTGGTAGGAACCAGACCCATCTACCTCCATGGTTATTGGCGATTCTGTTTCTTCATTTTCCTGAAGGTTCTGTTCTGACGTGCTGGCGATGTTGGGGGGAGGCGCATTTTCCAGAAGGACCGCTGCGGGCCCTGATCTAAAAAGATCTTTGGGGATAATGTGCGGACCCCAAGCGTTCACCAGTCCCATATTGCGGATGTCGACTGGCGGATGCCGTGGGGTGCTGCCGCTTGGGTATCGGAGGTCTTAGTTTGCTCGTCCCGGGGCCTGCCCTCATTAGGCAGAAGGTTTTTGATGCTTCCTCCATCTCCTTCAGTTTTTTATTGAGATCTTTCCCAAATAGCAGCGCGTCCGTCTCCGCAGCTGGGGCTTTACACAAGCCAGTAAATTTGGAATTGAGGGCAGGTTTTATGATTTCCCTCTGGAGATTGTTGATCTCAAATTGTGTGGTACACATTAATGCCAGCACATCCTGCTGGCAGGTATCCATCTCCGTGGTCTCCACGGAACGAGCAAAGGCTGTGATGGCTGACGTCAGGAGCCTTAGGATCCGCTGTAGCTTGAGTTCTTGGGACCGGATGTGTGACCCCACATGCCCCCAGGTTTGGCTGTTAACACTTTTTACTTTGAGGGCATCACAGTTTTCTGGTGCTGTGTGTTGTTTCAGCACCTCAGCGAGCACCTTTCTCAGTAATGGTTTATTGGATAGATGGTTGATGCTGGCCGCCATTCTTGGTTCCAGCGGTGCTCCAGCCCGTGGGGTTGCTACAAAGCGGTCCATCACACCCAACAGCTCTTCCTGTTCCTGCACCCCTGGCATACTCCCGAATTTGTCCGCCTGCCCCTGTTCCAGACCAGCCCAGCCCTGGTCACCAATGCTAGCCTCCAGTAATGAGGGAGCAGAGGGCAGTGTACAGAACACTGTGGAGGGGGTGCCTGACCTCCCTCCGCGAGAGCGCTCTTTCTGCGCATCTCGCTGGAGCTGCTCCAATAGCTGTTGGGTGCAGCTCAGGCGGCTGTCTCTCCTCCATTTAGATGGAGACATGTCCCCGTCCGACGAATCGGACGCCACCGGCCGGATGCCTGTTCGGATGGCTAGACATCCAGCCCGTAGTTCAGGCACTAGCGGGACTGGGCTCGGCGCGGTGATGCGGATAGCGGAGCGCCCGGTAATTGTTCCCACCGCCTTCTTCTGGAGCTTTTGCCTTGTAGATGCGAGAGCGCCCCTCAAGCAGCGCGTCTCGCAGGCAGCTGCTCCGAGAGCCGCTCCAGCGGCTCAGGCGGCTCTCTCCCCCCCCCCCCGTGCGGGTGGAGAGACGTCCCGTCCGTAATCGGGAACACCTGCCGGATGCCTCTTCGGGTGGCTATGCATCCAGCCCGCTGCTCAGGTACTAGCGGGCTGGCCTCGGCACGGTGTCGGGGAATTACGGAACACCGGGTAACGCTCCTACCGCCTGTTGCTGCCCCCCTCCCCGACGGGAAAACGTTCCTCCTCGAACGGGGGACAGTTTTGTTCCAGAGCCTTTTTCTCTGCCTGTAAAAAACACAAGCAGAAAAAGGCTCACCTGTAAAAGAAACCCGACCTCAGGGTACTCACCTGACGGTCCGTTTCATTCTGTAGCGGGAGCGCCTAACTCCCGTTGCAGCCGCTGTTGCACTGCTGGCGTAATGCCGCGCCTGCGCACTGAGCGGGTTCTTCACGTAGTCACCCACGTGACTCCGAAGTAAAATAGTAAGATTAAACGAGAACTTACCAGTTTGAAGTTTGATCTGTATTTTATGAGGAGTTACGATGAGGGATTACGTGCCCTCCGCTCCCACCCTGATCATATACTTAACTGGTACCTCTTCTCTAATCTTACTATGTTTAGTCATTACAGTTATCTGTGAATTCACACCGCTGCTTTGAAGAATGACACGCATGCGTCCTAGCGGGCTTCTTCACGTAATCCCTCATCGTAACTCCTCATAAAATACAGATCAAACTTCAAACTGGTAAGTTCTCGTTTAATCTTACTATCAAATGTCACATTCAAAATTCTATATTTTGAAAATGGGCAAAGCAAAAAGTAGCATGTTCTCTAGAAAGGCTTACCCTAAAATAATTGATCGGAAGGGTGTGATTTTCAGTCAGGATGCATGTATCATTCAGTCAGTGAGCTCGCGGTCCAGAGCACTTCTCTATTACCCCTCTACATAAAAACAGAGAGAGCGGGAGAGAGGGGCAGAGCAGCACAGAGGGGCACAGAGGGAGAGAGGCACAGAGGGAGAGAGGCAGAACGGGAGAGAGGCAGAGCGGCACGGAGGCAGTGCGGCAGAGTGGCAAATAAAATAACGTGAAATAATAAAATAACATGACTCTACCTGAGCCTGTGCTCGCAGTCCGGTAGCCCTGATAGTGAATTTAACTAATTCTCCCTTGAATTATATGCAGAGGAACGCGGTATCGTTAATACATGGTCTGAGTAATACATTTACTGAGGAATGTAGATCGATGTATTGATGACACATTGTATAACTACTACCTGTTAACTACTGGCTGTTAACAAGTGCTAACAGTGGCAGTTAACAAATCGTTTTCATCTGAGTTGAATAAAGTGATAAATGACTCAAATCTTTCAGTACTCATTAAACTCGAGCTGGAAATTGAAAATTAGGGTAACGCCGTCCCCCTGCATACCCCCCCCCCCATTCCATCATTGGTCATTTGCCATAATCACCCATTATAAATGTATCACTGTAGAGAACCATTTGTTCACAACTGAAATATTGAATTAAACCATGCATTTTGACTGGTGATATTATATTTGATTGCCTGGTCTTGTTTATGTACTCAGAAAGTGTAATTTGAAAAACTCTATGTAATTCCACGCTTAGCCTCCTTTTCATGTTTGCCTGTAATAAATAAAATCCTGTTCCATCTGGACTGTGTGTTGTTCACTTAATAGCACAATGTTCACACCCTTTCCATTTACCAGAATACTGCCTGGATTTTGCTTTCGCTGCCGCTTTTGAGCGTCTAAACTGCCATACCCTCCCACTTTGGTGTGGGGCTTGGGGAGTGAAAAGCACTTGATCAACTCTCCTGACTGTTACAAAGTGACTGAGCAACGTTAGATGAAGGTGCGCCATGGTATTACATAGATACATAGAAAATAGGTGCAGGAGTAGGCCATTCGGCCCTTCGAGCCTGCACCGCCATTCAATATGATCATGGCTGATCATAGTAACATTGAATGCAGTGACTGGCTTTGCATCGGTAAGATTAGTTAATCATTCCAGTAAAATCATTCCAGAACTGTTCTCACATCCATCACATAACTCGAGAATAAATGGGTTAATTTAATTCCTTTGCTAGCTTTCGTCTCCTCTTCATGTTTCCCTGTACTCAATACAATCCTATTGCATCTGTGTGTAGTTCACTTAATGTCATCCCTTCCATCTACCAGAATAGTGGGTATTAGCTATAAGGAGAAGAGATAAACTTGGATGATTTTCCCTGGAGCATTGAAGCTTGAGGGGAAACCTGATAGAAGTATATTAAATTCTGGGAGTCATAGATAGGGTGGACAGTCAGAACCTTTTTCACAAGGTTGGAATGTCAAGGGTGAGTGGGCATAGCGTTAAGCTGAGAGGGACACAGTTTAAAGCAGATGTGAGGTGCACATTTTTTACAGGGAGGTTGATGTGTGCCTGGACCACACTGCCAAAGGACTGTGGTAGAGGCAGATGCGATTGTGATGTTTGAAGAATGATCTTTGAGATAGGCACATGGATATGCAGGGGATGGAGGGATATGGATCATAGAAACATAGAAAATAGGTGCAGGAGTAGGCCATTCGGCCCTTCGAGCCTGCACCGCCATTCAATATGATCATGGCTGATCATCCAACTCAGTATCCTGTACCTGCTTTCTCTCCATACCCCCGATACCTTTAGCCGCAAGGGCCACATCTAACTCCCTTTTAAATATAGCCAATGAACTGGCCTCAACTACCTTCTGTGGCAGAGAATTCCAGAGATTCACCACTCTCTGTGTGAAAAATGTTTTTCTCATCTCGGTCCTAAAAGATTTCCCCTCTATCCTTAAACTGTGCCCCCTTGTTCTCAACTTCCCCAACAGCGGGAACAATCTTCCTGCATCTAGCCTGTCCAACCCCTTAAGAATTTTGTAAGTTTCTATAAGAGCCCACCTCAATCTTCTAAATTCTAGCGAGTACAAGCCGAGTCGATCCGGTCTTTCTTCATATGAAAGTCCTGACATCCCAGGAATCAGTCTGGTGAACCTATTCTGTACTCCCTCTATGGTAAGAATGTCATGTGCAGGCAGAGGAGATTAGATTATCTCAGTGTCATGTTTGGCACAGACATTGTGGGCCGAATGGTCTGTTGTTCTATTAGCAGTTCAGATCTCCAGCGCAGTCCAATTTAACATTTTGAGTGTGACAGTGAAAACTCGGTACTTGTCATGTTTAATATAGTTTTAGTTTAGACACATCATGGAAACAAGGCCATTAATCCAGCAGGTCCACGCCGACCTATAATCACCAATTCTCACAGTTCTATATTAGCTTGCTTTCTCATCCACTCCCTACACACTAGGGGCAGCTTATAGAGGCTGATTAACTGCAAACCTGTAGGTCTTTGGGATGTGGGACGAATCCGGAACACCCGGAGGAAAGCCACACTGTCACAGGCAAACTCCGCACAGACAGCACCCGAGCTAAGTATTGAACCCGCATCTTTGGGGGCTGTGAGGCAGCAGACATATCCGCTGCACCATTATGCTGCCACTTGTCTGCAAGTGGTTGAGATTATTCCACAATGTTAGTTGATGTCGACAACTTAACAAACTGAACTTTGGAAGAAAACTAAAATAAAAATTGGAAAAGAAATGACCACCAGAAAACATTAGGGTGGCATGGCTGCGCAGCAGTAGAGTTGCTGCCTCATAGCGCCAGAGACCCAGGTTCGGTCCTGACCTCGGCTGCTGCCTGTGTGGAGTTTGTATGTTCTCCCTGTGACCGCATGGGCTTTCTCCGGGTGCTCCCGGTTTTCGCCCACATCCAAAAGACGTACAGGTTTGTAGGTTCATTGGCCTCTGCAAATTGCCCCCAGTGTAGGGAATGGATGCTAAAGCCCCTGTCCCACTTAGGAAACCTGAACGGAAACCTCTGGAGACTTTCCACCCACCCAAGGTTTCCGTGCGGTTCCCGGAGGTTGCAGGTGGTTGCCGGAGGTTGCAGGTTGTGGAAGCAGGTAGGGAGACTGACAAAAACCTCCGGGCCTAACAGTAGAACTAGTGTGATGTGTGATCGATGTGGGCTGAAGTGCCTGCTTCCAAGCTGTACCTTTAAATTATGAACTTTATTCGGGGAATTAATGCAGAGAGTGGAGTAAAGAGAAGTCCAGGTTAGGACTGAAAATTGTGTAATTTGATGGTTAGCAGATGGTTCCTGGATAGCAGATTATCTTAATGCAATAAAAGCCCCTTGATTAGGAATAAAAAAGAGAAAAATAGACACAAAATGGATACATGGATAGCAGGTTTGGAGGAATTTGGACCAAACTCTGGCAGGTGGGACTAGTGTAGCTGGGTCATGTGGACTGGTGTGGGCAATTTGGGCCGAAGGGCCTGTTTCATAGACATAGAAAATAGGTGCAGGAGTAGGCCATTCGGCCCTTCGAGCCTGCACCGCCATTCAATATGATCATGGCTGATCATCCAACAGTATCCTGTACCTGCCTTCTCTCCATACCCCCTGATACCTTTAGCCACAAGAACCACATCTAACTCCCTCTTAAATATAGCCAATGAACTGGCCTCAACTACCTTCTGTGGCAGTGAATTCCACAGATTCACCACTCTCTGTGTGAAAAATGTTTTTCTCATCTCGGTCCTAAAAGATTTCCCCCTTATACTTAAACTGTGACCCCTTGTTCTGGACTTCCCCAACATCGGGAACAATCTTCCTGCATCTAGCCTGTCCAACTCCTTAAGAATTTTGTAAGTTTCTATAAATCTTCTAAATTCTAGTTTCCACACTGTGTCACTCTAAAATGCTGGAGTAACTTCGCGGATCAGGCAGCATCTCTGGAGAAAATGAATGGGTGGCGTTTCGGGTCGAGACCCTTCTTCAAACTTGGGGTCTGAAGACTGGGGATCAAACTTTTAAGTCTGAAGAGTTACTCCAGCTTGTTGTATCTATCTTACTCTTTTTTTTTATTGTTCCTTCTCTGGAATATTTTATGCCAGTGTAAACCGGCATTATAGTTCCTTCCTGTACAAAACAGAGAAAGTCCAGAGATCTGGGGAGAGCGAGGTTGTTAAAACAAACGGGAGGAGGGGATTTCTATAACCACACAACGCTCGGGAATTTCCCGGAATTATGGTTTCAGTCTGTTGGGACGTGTGTGAGCGAGCAGTCGCCTTGACCTTCGTTTCCTCTCCGGTCTTCACTTGTCCACTGTGCGTTCTGCTGGTCAAAGATCTTATAGCAGAGATCTTTGCTGCTGGCCACCTGGCGTCGGATTACCTGCAGGTTTAACAGCAAGGACTACTGCAAAAGCCACAGACTCCTTCCTGTGAGTTCTGCTTGTAGACCAGAACCATTCACCGCCGCCTCCGCTTCGGAACAGTCACCCTGAAGCGAAAGTCAGGAAACTGAAAGTCGATGAGAGAGAGATATTGAAGTCAGCGGCAGGGTGACTGACGGGGAGCTCCGGGTAAGTTTGTCTTCGTGGTTCTTTATCCCAGCCTTGTCCACACTCCGGGACCGACCCGCAGGTTTTACCTATTCCTTCTCCCCAGAGATGCTGCCGGGCCCGCTGAGTTACTCCAGTACGTTGTGTCTTTATTTGTAACCCCGCAGTTCCTTAGATAGACAGAAAAAGCTGGAGTAACTCAGCGGGACAGGCAGCGTCTCTGGAGAGAAGGAATGGGCGACATTTCGGGTCGAGACCCTTCTACTCTCCGCAGTTCTTTGATTTCCCCCCTTTTACAGCCATTGCAACGATGATTGATTACTGGTTCAATTCTTTAGTCTTTCTTTGATTAGGTGTAATTCAGACTTTTAAATGTAACTAAACTGAACTGACTGACACATTGCAGATTACCCCATGTGTCTGTCTGTGTATGTGTGTGTCTGTATGTGTATGTGTGTGTCTGTCTGTGCATGTGTGTGTCTGTATGTGTCTGTCTGTGTATGTGTGTGTCTGTATGTGTATGTGTGTGTCTGTCTGTGTATGTGTGTGTCTGTATGTGTCTGTCTGTGTATGTGTGTGTCTGTCCCCTTCTGTCGGGGTAGACTGAGACTGACTTCCCCCCCACCCTTCCCAATATTTGCACATCCCGAATCCTTTCCGTTCACTGAACTTTCATGTTTTATGTATTTTATGTGTTTATGACTGTTGGAAGGTTAATTTCCCTCCTGGGATAAATAAAGATCTATCGTATGGTAAGTGTGAGATAAGGATAAAAGGAAGAATGTTGCCTGGGTTTCAGCAACTAAGTTACAGAGAAAGGTTGAACAAGTTAGGTCTTTATTCTTTGGAGCGCAGAAGGTTAAGGGGGGACTTGATAAAGGTCTTTAAAATGATGAGAGGGATAGACAGAGTTGACGTGGATAAGCTTTTCCCATTGAGAGTAGGGAAGATTCAAACAAGAGGACATGACTGGAGAATAAAGGGACAGAAGTTTAGGGGTAACATGAGGGGGAATTTCTTTACTCAGAGAGTGGTAGCTGTGTGGAATGAGCTTCCAGTGGAAGTGGTGGAGGCAGGTTCGATTTTATCATTTAAAAATAAATTGGATAGGTATATGGACAGGAAAGAATGGAGGGTTATGGTCTGAGTGCAGGTAGATGGGACTAGGGGAAAATACGTGTTCGGCATGGAATTGAAGGGCCGAGATGGCCTGTTTTCCGTGCTGTAATTGTTATATGGTTATAATGCAGATTGTGAAGCCAGAGTAAGGGATATAGGTTGAAGGGGACTTTTTTTGTACAGTTTGCTGAAGTGGGCATATTGTCATATTGGCTAAGGTGGGGCAGGTGAGGTTTGGGTGCTCTGGAGTTGAGAGGACCAGTGAGAGGGGACTGAATGGTTTCATATCCTGTGGTGTTTGTTGGATGGATATAGGATGCAAAGATGATAGGGAGGACAGTTCCGAATCTGTAACGTGGTGTAATAGGTCACAAATTTGGAGTTAATAAATTAAAGCAGAAACGAGGTGAAATTTTGTTCACCCAGAGACTGCGAGCCTTTCGAAGCCTCTTCATCAACAGGCGGTAAGAGTAGAGATATCGGATGTGTTTTAAGGTAGAGTTAGATAGTTTCTCGATAACAAAAAAAAGGAATAAAGGGTTACCAGGAGGTAGGCGGGAATTGGGAGATAATGTTACAACCATACCTTTGCATTGAATGACAGAACAGGCTCGAAAGGCCAAATGGTTTACCCCTTCTTCTGAATTGCATGTTTGATTTTACATTTTGAACTCAGGCAGAAGAAGAAACGGCCTGGAATCAAGACACAAACTGCTGGAGTAACTCAGCAGGTCAGCGAGCATGGTCCTCTACCATGGATGCTGCTGCACCCGCTGAGTTTCTCCAGCATTTTTGTGTACCTCAGGTTTCCAGCATCTGCAGTTCCTTCTTAAACCTACAAACCTGTACGTCTTTGGAGTGTGGGAGCAGCATCCATGGAGCGAAGGAAATAGGCAACGTTTCGGTGAACATTGAATTCTCCCAATTTTGTTAGCCCTTGCTGTCTCCTCCCCTCCTCAGCCCTCAGGCTCCTCCTCCTCCTTTTTCCTTTCTGGGGAATGTGGAGGAGTCTCTGCAGTGGATGTTTATGTCCTTTTTATGTAGTTGTGTGTTTTGTTGCTTTTTTGTTATGAATGTATGGCAAACCAAATTCCTCGTATGTTGCACAACACACTTGGCTAATAAATTACAATTACAATTATGATTATTATGTTATTATTGTGGGTATAAAAGTAAATTGCCGCCAGTGCGTGCAGGATAGTGTAAGTGTTTGGGGATCGCTAGTCGGTGCCTAGTCGGTGCGGGCTCGGTGGGCCGAAAGGCCTGTTTCGGCGCTGTATCTCTAAACTAAACTAAACCATAGCTTGGACACCCGATGGACAAGCAACTTGAGCGATCAGGAAAGCTCCATGTAAGTAATGTAGAGCTTTTTCCAGGTTTCTCTGCACATTACAGTTGTGGACCATGACCATAAGACATAGGAGAAGAATTGGGTCATTCGACCCATCGAGCTTGCTCCGCCATTTGATCATGACTGATCTAGTTTTCCCTCTCAACACCATCTTCCTGCCTTCCCCCCCTAACCTTTGACCTTCAATCCCTGCTTTAAAAATATCCATTGACTTGGCCTCCACCGCCGTCTGTGGCAATGATTTCCACAGATTCACCACCCATGACTATAGAAATTCCACCTCATTTACATTCTAAAGGTATGTCCTTTTATTCTGAGACTGTGCACTCTGGTCCTACACTCTCCCACTAGTGGAAAGATCCTTTCCAACGTGGGCTGAGAACTAACTGATGGCAGACCATCACGTGTGGATAGAAAACATGATTCAAAGACTGTTAGGACGTCCCAGAAGAGTTTCAGCATCAACACATACAATCAGGGAGCAACAGGTTCACCTGCATCTCCTCCAACCTCATCTACTGCATCCGCTGCTTTAGATGTCAGCTGATTTAAACGGGGAGACTAAGCGGAGGTTGGGCGATTGTTTCGCCGAACACCTCCGCTCAGTCCGCAATAACCTACCTGAACTCCCGGTGGCTCAGCACTTCAACTCCCCCTCTCATTCCCAATCCGACCTCTCTGTCCTGGGTCTCCTCCATTGCCAGAGTGAGAAACACCGGAAATTGGAGGAACAGCACCTCATATTCCGTCTGGGTTGCTTGCGTCCGGATGGCATGAACGTTGAATTCTCCCAATTTTGCTAGCCCTTGCTGTCTCCTCCCCTTCCTTAACCCTCGAGCTGTCTCCTCCCATCCCCCCGCCCTCGGGCTCCTCCTCCCTTTTTCCTTCCTTCTCCCCCCCACCCCCTATCAGTCTGAAGAAGGGTTTTGGCCCGAAACGTCGCCTATTTCCTTCGCTCCATAGATGCTGCTGCACCCGCTGAGTTTCTCCAGCATTTTTGTGTACCAGCAACAAGTATTGGTTTGTCCTGTTTGACGTACTCGCTTAAAAAGAGGTAGGAGTTTGTATGAGGAAGTGAGAAAGACGAAAGCAAAGAGGAAAAGGGAACGTCAAATGGTGTGGGAGGAAAATGAAGATCTCGGAGAACACCTACGTGGTCACGGGTCGAACGTACGAGCTCCGGCACTGCAAGAGCTGTATGGCAGCTCCTCTACCGCTGTGTCACCCTATGGACGGTCCAGGAAAGTGTGGTGCTCAATCCTGAAATAGGTATCCTGATGGAAAACCATGGAATTACACACACTATCTAAAATGAATCTGGTTTCAGTAATTACCCTGATCTTCCATTGAAGGTACTGAGGGAGACACATGGAATTGCAGATGGTATAATCTTGAGCAAAGCACAAAGTGACGGAGGAACCCAGTGGGTCAGATTCAGATTCAGATTCAATTTTAATTGTCATTGTCAGTGTACAGTACAGAGACAACGAAATGCATTTAGCATCTCCCTGGAAGAGCGACATAGCAAATGATTTGAATAAATAATAATAAGTGATAATAAGTGTCAGGCAGCATCTGCGGAGGGAATAGGCAAATTACATTTCGGGGCTGGAGACTTCTTCAGTCACAACCTTTCCTCCACAGATGCTGCCGGAAATGCTAAGATCTTCCTGCACTTTGTGTTTTGCTCTGAGGGACAGGGAAATCCCCAAGGAAATTCACTAACTTGATATGAGGGCTTGATATCAGGATTTGGAACAAATAGGTTGGCCAGATACTCTCATTATCTTGAAAATTCAGTAACAACAGAAGTTGAGGAACTATGAAGTCATTAAGTGTTTAATGCCACGCGCATGGGCCCCAGCTATCCTTGTTCGAGGCGTACCAGGACCCCCATCCCTGACCTCTACCTCCGCTACATCGACGATTGCTTTGGTGCCACCTCCTGCACCCGCATACAAGTGACTGACTTCATCCGCTTCACCACTAACTTCCATCCGGCACTCAAATACACCTGGACCATTCCGACAATTCCTTACCATTTCTTGACCTCACTATCTCCATCACAGGTGATAGACTTCTGACCTACATCCTCTATAAACCCACTGACTCCCATGGCTATCTGGACTACACTTCTTCCCACCCTGCTTCTTGTAAGGACTCCATCCCCTACTCCCAATTCCTCCGTCTACGCCGCATCTGCTCCCAGGATGAGGTGTTCCACACCAGGGCATCGGAAATGTCCTAATTCTTCAGCGAATGGGGGTTCCCCTCCCCTACTATAGATGAGGCTCTCACCAGGGTCTCTTCAATACCCTGTAACACTGCTCTCTCTCCCCATCCCACCACTCGTAACAAGGGCAGAGTCCCCCTAGTCCTCACCTTTCACCCCACTAGCCGTCACATACAACAAATAGTCCGTCAGTTTCACCACCTCCAACGTGACCCCACCACATCTTCGCACCTCCCCCCCCTGTCTGCTTTCCGCAAAGACCTCTCCCTCCGTAACTCCCTGGTCAATTCTTCCCTTCCCTCCCGCACCACCCCCTCCCCGGGCACTTTCCCTTGCAACCGCAAGAGATGCTACACTTGTCGCTTTACCTCACCCCTCGACTCCATTCAAGGACCCAAGCAGTCATTCCAGGTGCGACAGAGGTTCACCTGCAACTCCTCCAACCTCATCTATTGTATCTGCTGCTCTAGATGTCAGCTGATCTACATCGGTGAGACCAAGTGTAGACTTGGCGATCGTTTCGCCGAACACCTCCGCTCAGTCCGCATTAACCAACCTCATCTCCCTGTGGCTCAGCACTTCAACTCCCCTTCCCATTCCGAATCCGACCTCTCTGTCCTGGGCCTCCTCCATGGCCAGAGTGAGCACCACCGGAAATTGGAGGAGCAGCACCTCATATCCTGCTTGGGCAGTCTGCACCCTAGCGGCATAAACATTGAACTCTCCAATTTCCGGTAGCCCTTGCTGTCTCCTCCTCTTCTCAGCTCTCCCTCAGCCCTTGGGCTCCTTCTCTTCCTTTTTCCTTTCTTCTCCCCTCCCCCAACCCTACATTAGTCTGAAGAAGAGTTTCGGCCCGAAACGTTGCCAATTTCCTTTGCTCCAAAGATGCTGCTGCACCCGCTGAGTTTCTCCAGCACTTTTGTCTACCTATGAAGTAATTAAGACAGGGCACAGACTTTTGGATTTTTGCCCTGATAATTGGAGGAAAACACCAAATAGAATTATTTGTTTTAATTATAGCGCTTAATTCTGATCAGCTAAATCAAGTGTCACAAAGATAGACACTAAGTGCTGGAGTAACTCAACGAGTCAGGCAGCATGTCTGGAGAAAAAGGTGATGTTTTTGGTTAGTGACTTCTTCAGAATGTCACAAAATTCTCAAATATGATTTATTGTATGTTGTAGTTATATGAAACTCATGACAAGACCTAACACGATATATCAGCAATGTAAACCAATGTTTCTTTTGATTTAGTACATAGAGCAGTACATCATTGGAACAGGCCCTTCGACTCACAACAATCTGTGCCAACTAAGATGGTAAGTTCAAGCTAATCTCCTCTGCCTGTCCATGATCCATATCCCTCCATTAATTAGTAGAAACAAGGAACTGCAGATGCTGGTTTACATAAAAGGACACAAAGTGCTGGAGCATCTCAGTGGGTCAGGCTGCACCTCCAGAGATGTCTGAACATTCTTCAGACATCGATGAAGGGTCCCGACCCAAATGTCACCTATCTCATAGTTGTCCCTTCGGCCCAACCTGCCCACACCGGCCAACATGTCCAATCTACGCTAGTCTCACCTGCCTGCATTTGGCCCATATCCCCCTAAACCTGTCCTATCCATGTACCTGTCTAAATGTTTCTTAAACATCGCAATAGCACATGCCTCAACTATCTCCTCCAGCAGCTCATTCCTTCCTTTGTGTGAAAAAGTTATCCCCAGGTTTCTATTAAATCTTTCCCCCCTCACCTTAAACCTATGTCCTCCAGTTCTTGATTCCCCTTCTCTGGGCAAGAGACACCTTGCGTCTATCGGGTTTATTGCTCTCATGATTTTGTACACCTCTATTAGATCCCCCCTCATCCTTCTGCGCTCGAAGGAATAGAGTCAGAGCCTACTCAACCTCTCCCTACAGCTCAGCCCCTCAAGTCCTGGCTGCATTCTTGTAAATCTTCTCTGCACCTTTTTCAGCATAAGAACATCTTTCCTACAACATGGTGCCCAAAACTGAACACAATATTCCAGATGCGGCTTCACCATTGTCTTATACAACTACAACATGATCTCCCAACTTCTATACTTAATGGTCTGACTGATAAAGGCCAATGTGCCAAAAGGCTTTTTGACCACTTTATCTACCTGTGATGCTACTTTCAACAAACGATGTACCTGTACTCCTAAATCCCTCTGCTCTACCACACGCCCCAGAGCTCCACCGCTCACTGTGTAGGTTCTGCTCCCAAAAGGTAACACCTCACATTTCTCTATGATCTCCAGAGATGCTGTCTGACCCGCTGAGTTACTCCAGCACTCTTTGTCCCTCCCTTAATTGCATGTCAATATGTTCATCCATATTTCTGATTGTTTTGCGTATTGTGCTTAACTCCGCAGGTGAACCGAATTATGGATATAAGTTTTGAGCTAAAATGTTGTCTTTTCTTCATTCTGTTTGCAAGCACACACTCTGTTGAAAGTAAGTACTGAAACACTTATCTGTAAATAGACCATGCAGGGCTGATTGTTAATTTAGGATTGGATTTTGATGGAAGTTCTTGTTTTACAGAGTTCATGACTTTTAAATGTGAGAGCCCAGTGAGAGGAGAATTTAATGTGGACACGAAGCTACGATGCAGCCTGAAAACAACAGGGATCAGTACATTTACCACCATTAAATTACTAAAAGATGACAAACCTCTTTTTACCTACGACACACGAGAACACAACAATACATTTCAGGGACAAATTGAATTACACCATCTAGATAATGCGAGTGTCACACTGATTATCCAACAAACCAAACCATCCAATGGTGGGATGTACCATTGCATCATATACACTGATCAGGGCCATGACAGTGCTGATATCGAGTTAGTGTTTAAAGGTAGGTTGTTTATTTATTTATTTTTTAGAGCTATAACTTTGAAACGGTCCCTTCGGCCGACCGGGTCCGTGCTGACCAACGATCAGCCATACACTAGTTCTATCCTAAACACACAAGGGAGAAGCCAGTCAACCTACTGACCTGCACGCCTTTAGATTGTGGGTGGGTGTTACCCTCACTGACACTAGTTGTATGTCGTCCTACATTCTTGTTGGCTCTACAGAGAGTTGTGAATTTATGGAATTCCCTGCCACAGAGGGCAGTGGAGGCCAAGTCACTGGATGGATTTAAGAGAGAGTTAGATAGAGCTCTAGGGGCTAGTGGAGTCAAGGGATATGGGGAGAAGGCAGGCACGGGTTATTGATAGGGGATGATCAGCCATGATCGCAATGAATGGCGGTGCTGCCTCCTGCACCTATTTTCTATGTTTCTATTCTCATCCACTCCCTACAGACTAGGGGCAACTTACAGTGGCCAATTAACCTACAAACCCACACGTCCTTGGGATGTGGGAGGAAACCAGAGCACCCACAGAAAACCCATGCGGTCACAGGTTGAATGTATAAAGTCCACACAGACGACACCCGTAGTCAGGTTCAAACCCGGGTCTCTGGCGCTGTAAGGCTGTGGCTTTACTGCTGCGCCACTGTGCCACCCTATATTGTGGACTGTATCTGCGACTTTCATTTTGCTTTAAAAACTGGTTCATTGGTTGTAAATTGGCATTGTAATTGTCCAAAACTTGTTGGGTTGGGTAAAGAAGTACTATATTGTAGATATTATCTCCAAAAGGAAGAATGCCGTTGATTTGTGCATTAGGATTTAGACATTAGAATATCACTCTCATTGCGATCAATGCCATACTATTACCAGAAACACACCCATCTATGTTCTCCAGAGATGCTGCCTGACCTGCTGAGTTACTCCTGCACTTTGTGTCTTTGCTTGTAAACCAACATCTGTGGTTCCTTGTAGCTCTATCCCAGCAATCTTGTCAGGTACCTCGAAAGGGGGAAATCTTTTAGGAATGAGATGAGAAAAACATTTTTCACACAGAGAGTGGTGAATCTCTGGAATTCTCTGCCACAGAAGGTAGTTGAGGCCAGTTCATTGGCTATATTTAAGAGGGAGTTAGATGTGGCCCTTGTGGCTAAAGGGATCAGGGGGTATGGAGAGAAGGCAGGTACAGGATACTGAGTTGGATGATCAGCCATGATCATATTGAATGGCGGTGCAGGCTCGAAGGGCCGAATGGCCTACTCCTGCACCTATTTTCTATGTTTCTATGCATATAGAAAGGTTCCACCCATGGTAGCTGACTGAACAAATGAGTGAAGTACCTGCTTTTGGTGTTGTTGCACCAACAAATGTTGGTAAAGGAACCTTGAGAAGAAGTTTGCTCACAAGGAATGGGACCACAGTTTCTCTATACAATTTAAATGGGCCTCCCAATTTAATGACTCGTCAAACCACAGTGGTTGCTGGTCTGAAATGCCAAGCTTAATATCTTCCCTGATGCATAGTGAGATTAGAAAGCGCCAACTGCATACTTCAAAAAGGGCTCGGACCCAAGGGCAAAAGTCGAATAGTAAAAGGCCTAGATAAAGTGAATGTCGAGAGGATGTTACCACTGGTGAGTGAGCCACAGTCTCAGAATAAAAGGGCACACCTTTAGAAAGGAGATGAGGAAGAGTTTCATTAGTCAGAAAGGGTTATGGGAGGAGGCAGGAGAATTGGGTTGAGTGGGGAAGATAGATAGAAACATAGGCACATAGAAAATAGGTGCAGGAGTAGGCCATTCGGCCCTTCGAGCCTGCACCGCCATTCAATATGATCATGGCTGATCATCCAACTCAGTATCCTGTACCTGCCTTCTCTCCATACCCCCTGATCCCTTTAGCCACAAGGGCCACATCTAACTCCCTCTTAAATATAGATCAGCCATGATTGAATGGCGGAGTAGTCCTGTTGGGCCGAATGGCCTAATTCTGCTCCTGGAACTGATGAAAAGCTTGACTTTGCAAATGTCCATCACCTCCATCAGCTCCCAACTCTGAAGTCTCCCAGACACCATTGTCCTTTAATATTCAGCAGATAGAAGGCAGCTCACCAGCCACCACCCACCCCTCTCTCAAAGCCAATTTAGAATTGGCAGTGAATGCTGATCTTGCCAGCATGATTCATGTACTAAATAAAAATTAGCTGTTGAGAGTGTCAAACTTCCAAAACAGATTGTTTTTTGATAGCCGCGGTGCAGCCCTGGTTTTGTTATGCAACAGGAGAGATCACATGACAAATGGTGAGTCATTCTGAGAAACTACAGAAACATAAGGTGGTCAGGATTGGAAAACAATTACCAACAAATGGGAGAAGTGTTCATGATATTGGCGCAGCGGGTAGAGCTGCTGCGTCACAGCGCCAGAGACCCGGGTTCGACCCTGACCTCCGGTGCAGACTGTGTGGATTTTTGCACATTCTCCATGTGACTGCATGAGTTTTCACTGGGTGCTCCAGTTTCTTAGTTCCAAATTACGTGCAGGTATGTAGGTTCATTGGCCACAGTAGGTTGCCCCCCTAGTGTGTAGGGAGTGGACACATAAGTACAATGAAGCCAAATACAAGTACAGCAGGTCGAGCTAAGAGAAAGATACCAGAGTGTAGAATATAGTTTTTCAGCATTGTTGCTCTCTAGTTCCAGGGAAAAGGATGGCTGGAAAAGATTCAGAAGACCATTGGCCACAGAACTCAGAGGGTCTCGAACCATAACGTTATCGGTCTCTGTTCTCCAGAGATGCTGCCTGACCTGCTGAGTAACTCCAGCACTTTGTGTTCTTTTGGCTACAGATCTCGCTGATCAAGTCTGCTCAAGTCCCTGGCAGTCACAAGATCGCCATACCTGAAATAAGATTAAAGAGAATATTAAGTGTGACAGCTAGAAATACTGATAGATTTACAAGTGGAAACGTGATTTAGAAGAGTCGGATGATTGTATTGCATTGTAGACCATCTTCTGGGACTGGAAATGTAATGCTACATTGATGGTAAACTATATTCTGTAGGCTGGTACTTTTCTCTTCACTCTACCAGTTGTATTTGTGTAGGGCTTGGTTGTTTTAGAGATACAACATGGAAACAAGCCCTTCGGCCCACTGACTTTGCACCAAGCAACATAGAAAAATAGGTGTAGGATTAGGCCGTTCGGCCCTTCGAGCCAGCACCGCCATTCAATATGATCATGGATGATTATCTAAAATCAGTACCCTGTTCCTGCTTTTTCCCCATATCCCTTGATTCCTTTAGCCCTAAGGGCTAAATCTAACTCTCTCTTGAAAACATCCAGTGAATTGGCCTCCACTGCCTTCTGTGGCAGAGAATTTCATAGATTCACAACTCTCTGGGTAAAAAAGGTTTTCCTCATCTCAGTCCTAAATGGCCTACCCGTAATGCTTAAACTGTGACCCCTGGTTCTGGACACCCCTAACATCGGGAAAATCTTTCCTGCATCTAGCCTGCCAATCCTTTAAGAATTTTATATGTTTCTATAAGATCCACATCTGTAACGATCACACATACACTTGTTCTATCCTACACACACCAGGGACAAATATAGCACAGCCAATTAAAATGCAAAATTGCACATTTTTGTAATGTTGGAAGAAACCGGAGCACCCGGTGATAACCCATACGATCACAGGGAGATCGTACAAAATTTGGACATATAGCACCCGTAGACAGGATCGAACCTGGGTCTCTGGCGCTGTGAGGCAATAACTCTACTGCTGCGTCTCCTGCCGCCGATGATATTCCTCTTCGGGGGCCAGTACGCAAAGAGTCGCCACACTCCTTCATTGACATGTCTCATAATTCTGGGAATTCGGTTCTGAGTGAGGGTTCTGAACCTGAAACATTCACTCCTTCTCGGACCTGAATTTTTTTAAAGCGGAGATTGACAGGTTAATAATCAGTAAGGACATCAAAAGTTATGGAGAGAAGGCAAGAGAAAGTGGTTGAGATGGAAACTAGATTAGCCAGGAGTAGACTCGATGGGCCAAATGACTCCTATGTCTTATGATCGAAACTAAACATTCCAATAGGTAATGTGTCCCTAGAGCCCATATCTACTTAAAGTTGGTATAAACATGGCAACACCCATTCAATTGAAAGGGCGTTATTGTCCCCTGGGAGAAAGGCAAGTGATTATTGTTTTCTTAACGTTTTGTTTTGTGGGGATGAGTTTTGGGTTTTAAATGCAAAACTTTTTGAATTTTACTTGTACGCAATTGAACATTTGTGCAAATCATTGCCTCGATGATCCACAATTGGTGCCACAGTCGTTCTGTGAGTCTGTTCGGCTATGTGTGTTGGCACTGACTGCTCTTGTCCACGGAGTTCTTGGGCTCCTGGATGGCGATCACACAGAGACCACGGTGGATTAAGATGGCAGGTTTGGCGGACTTTACGGTGAAGTGATATCTGGATAATATCATTAACGACATGATCTGATCTTGTCAGCTCCATACAGTTCGCCAAATATGACCTTACTTGAAGAATCTATCAGTTGCGAAACAATGGGATATCCTCCTGCTCAGATTCACTGGATGCTCAATGGAGAAATAAATCTCACCAATATAGCAAGAACCGACAGAGAAAACACAACCGAAGGTCTGTTTATAATCACCAGCAAACTTCCACTCAACCTATCCAAAGATAATCGAGAGGATATCTATACTTGTTCTGTATGGAATGAGGCAGAGGGAAGAATTGAAGTGAAGACATTCTCGTCAAGTAAGTTCATAACCTTTATCTCTCATGATTGGGGAAAAAAGAGATCTTTAAATAATTGCAGATAGACAAAGCGCTGGAGTGAACTCCATGGGTCAGGCAGCACCAGAGAAAAAGGATGGGTGACGTTTCAGGTCAGGTCCCTTCTTCAGACTGAAAGTAGAGGGGAGGGAACTGTAGGTAAGAAAAGGCAGGGTCGGCAACAGATAACCAAGAAAGAGTGGAGCTCACAATGGCCCATTGTTGGATGGGGTGGAGGTGATAACGAAGAGATACAAGGATGCAGTGGAATTGTATTGGAGAGGGGGGGAGAGAGAGAGGCAATGCAGGGGTTACTTGAAATAAGAGAACTTAATGTTCATACCGCTGGGTTGTAAGACGCCCAAGCGAAATATTAGGTGCAGTTCCTTCAACTCTGACAATGGAGGAGGCCCAGGACAGAAAGGTCAGTGTGGGCATGGGAAGAAGGGCAGTTAAAATGATTGGATCTGGGAGATCCCATAGGCCAAGGTAGATTGAGGGTAAGTGTACAGCAGGGGACATTTCCAGAGCAGGGGTTGGCCTGGTTGGGAAAGGATGAGTGAACCAGAGAGTTGCGGGAGTAACGGTCTCTGCGGAAGGCGGAAAGGGGTGGAGATGGGCAGACGTGACTAGTGGTGGGATCCCGTTGGAGGCGACGGAAATGTCGGAGCATGATGTGTTGTATGCGATGGCTGATGGGGTGACAGGTGAAAGTTGCAACAAAATAACTGTACTAACAAATGACACCAGTGTTCATTTGCTGAAACTTACTGTGCCATTTATTTCCTTCTAAACTTTTAGTTTCAAATCTTGTCCAACCGAGCCCAGAACCGATAAGAGAAGAAAAGAAGAAAACAGTTCTCACTGCAGTCTATGTCATTATTGGAGCTCTGCTCTCTGGAATACTTATCCTGGGTCTTTACCAACTCAGGAAAAGACACAGTCCAGGTACAACTATTCAGCAAATGATCCCATGAGAAGCCTTGTAATCTTTGTTACATGAAGTATTACCTGCATGAATCTTTGGTATTAAATTAGCCACGGATAACCAATTATTATTATAATATACACCAGTAATTAAGCGACCTATGTAATATTTTGTTCTATTGGTACAGTGCAAAGCTTTTGTTGCGTACCAACCAGTCAGCGGAAAGACAATACATGATTACAATCAAACCATCCACAGTGTACAAATGCATGATGAAGGGAATAACTCGAGTAATGTTTAATGCAAGCTAACATAGACAGAGACATAGACATAGAAAATAGGTGCAGGAGTAGAGGCCATTCGGCCCTTCGAGCCTGCACCGCCATTCAATATGATCATGGCTGATCATCCAACTCAGTATCCTGTACCTGCCTTCTCTCCATACCCCCTGATCCCTTTAGCCACAAGGGCCACATCTAACTCCCTCTTAAATATAGCCAATGAATTGGCCTCAACTACCTTCTGCGGCAGAGAATTCCAGAGATTCACCACTCTCTGTGTGAAAAATGTTTTTCTCATCTCGGTCCTAAAAGATTTCCCCCTTATCCTTAAACTGTGACCCCTTGTTCTGGACTTCCCCAACATGGGGACCAATCTTCCTGCATCTAGCCTGTCCAACCCCTTAAGAATTTTGTAAGTTTCTATAAGATCCCCCCTCAAACTTCTAAATTCTAGCGAGTACAAGCCGAGTCTATCCAGTCTTTCTTCATATGAAAGTCCTGACATCCCAGGAATCAGTCTGGTGAACCTTCTCTGCACTCCCTCCACGGCCAGAGCGTCTTTCCTCAGATTAGGAGACCAAAGCTCCAGGTGTGGTCTCACCAAGACCCTGTACAACTGCAGTGGAACCTCCCTGCTCCTATACTCAAATCCTTTTTTTTTTTTTTTTTTTTTTAAATTTATTAGAAGTACGGTAAATTACAATAACACACAACACATATATCTTAATACATTTTTTGTACCGCTTCATTTTTTTTTTTTTTAAAGCTTTAAGAAAAAGATAGAAGTAAGGAAAGTAAAGAAGGTGCGCAAGAGTTGTGAAGTGCAGGAGAGTGTTGGGAAAAGAAAGCCCCTTAGAAAAGAAGTTAGAGAAGGAAGTAAAGTAAGAAAGTAGACCCTAGAAAAGAAAGAAAAAGAAAGTAAGGACAATCGCTCTATTATAACATTAAACTCCGCAGAAAGACTACCAACCAAGTCTGTTTTTGTTGTTTTATCTCCCAATGCCAGGTCCTGATACCATTTATTTATTTATTTATTTTTTAAATTACTATTGCACCTCATGCTTGTAATAGGTCTCTATACTCAAATCCTAAAGCCAGTAAAGCCCGATTAAAGATAGTCCAAAGGTCTCAAATGAACCAGTTCAGGACTGCTCTCTAATTGTTGGTAGGATGATTCAGATGCCTGATAATAGTTGGAAAGCGTCCCTGAATCTGGAAGTGTGCATTTTCATAATTCTATTCCTTTTGCCCAATGGGAGAAAGAAAAAGAGTGAGTGGCCAGTATGCGACTCGTCCTTGATTGTGCTGGTGGCGTTGCCGAGGCAGCGTGTGGTCTAAATGGATTCAACGAAAGGGTTGGTTTGTGTAATGTTCTAGGCTACGTCCACAATTCTCTGCAATTTCTTGCAGTTTGAAACTCTTCCTTCCTCAGTTCATCTCACAGTCTTTTGTCTTTTCATCTCTGGCCTTTGACCAACCATTTGACAATGAAACCTCCCTCACCTGTATCCACCTGTCACTTGCCAGGCTTTGTCCTGCCCCCACCTCTCTACCAGCCTTCCCCCTCCTCCCTTTCTACAATCAGTCTGAAGAAAGGTTCTGACCCAAAATGTCACCTATTCATATCCTCCAGAGATGGCGCCTGACCCGCTGAGTTACTTCAGCACTTTTGGTACCATTATTTATTTTTTCAACCATGTTCGAAGTTCTTCATGGTGCAGCTAGAATTAATCTCAAAAGGACCATTCGACAAGATCTGCTGAACCAGTTATTTCTCAAATAATGTTCACATCACTGTAACATCCTCTTAAGTAAAAGAAGTGAAATATAAGTTCATCAACTTATGTTACTGGAGCAGAAATAGGCCATTTGGCCCATCAAGTCTTCTCCGCCATTCAATCATTAAAACACATAGTACTTGTGCTATAGCACCAGGATTAACTGTCTCAACCCCATTCTCCTGCCTTCACCCCATAACCCCTGACACCCATACTAAGCAACAGTCTATCAATCAATATTATAGGTAGGATTGTCCCAGTCTCAACATTTCCTCTATTATGTTGAAATAAAATTATTTTGAAGGTTGAAATTACTTGAATGTTATGGATAATCTATGATTGTTTATTTTTAATAGGCATTTTTTGGAGTTTAAGTGTAAGAAAAATGTACTGGAATATTTTACACAATTATCTTACTTCAAATGAATTAATAACAAATTATTAATATCAAATTATTTGTTTTTTCATTTTAGATCAAAGCCACGAACCAGAATATATGGTAGGTTTGATTTCAAATATTCGACTTATTTTTAACGACTTGCGTCACTATTCTTATAGTTTCTTTGTTCTTTTAACAGTAATATCCGGAACAGTGCAACTGGTAAATTCAATCCGCTGAGCCAGCGTTTTGCAACGCAATGTTTTATCGGTTTGCTCATCTTATTGTGCAACTGCTCAACTTCAGCATCCGCCACAGAGATTGCGAAAATCATTGTAACCTGAAAAGTAAAATTATGCTTTCACGATCCAGTGATTGGACCAAAGAACGATGGCACTTTGCTGAGCTCCTCCACTCGTTTCGTTTGACGTCACCAACATCATACATTGATTATTCACACTTAGTAAAACACAACGGCACGGTGGCGCAGCATTGGAGTTGCCGCCTTACAGCGCCGGAGACCTGGGTTCGATCATGACTATGGGTTCTATCTGCACAGTGTTTGTACATTCTCCCTGTGACTGTGTGGGGTTTTCCCAGGTTTTTCAGTTTCCTCCCACAGTCCAAAGACGTTCAGGTTGGTTGTAAAATTGTAAATTGTTTGTAGTGTGTAGGCAAGTGCTAGTGTACAAGATGATCGCTGGTCGATACAGACTCGCTAGGCCAAAATCAAAAGAAAGACTGGATACAAAAGAGGTCAATCTGCTTCCCTAAGGAATAACACTGCTTTACACATAGAATGCTTAATAAATCAATGCGCCAGCCACCATAAATGTATAATAAAAGAGAAGAACATCTTCGGCTCAGTTGCACTTTGAAAGTTTGCTTCCTGTGGGTTGGTAACGGAACAACCATGAAGAAGTTTTTCTGCAGGACTGCACTTCCCACAAAATAAAAGAGGAAACGTGATTTGCAAACAGCTACTCTGAATGAATCAACAGGACATGTATGTCGCCCAATTGCAAAGCTGTTTTGATCTGTGCAACACATGTATTAACATTTTAGAGAGTTTTTCAAAACTCATTTGTAAAACACGCATTCTTCTCTTTCCAACTAAAATTATTGTTGTCACTTTAATGGATGTTGAACCATCTCTGGTAAGTTTACCTACACTACTGCTTGTATGAGCCAAGCCAATGAATGTGAGCTGGTCATTTAACTATGTAAGATTTGTCATCGGTCCCTAACACTTAAGAAAATTTGGTGACACAGTTTGTAGCAGTCCTAAAATGCAAATAATATCCAGTGCATGCAGTATTTTTACAAGGGTCCACTATTTCATTGAAGTAACTGATTCAAACCCAATGGAATTTGTGGTCATGTATGCAATGTGAGATCTAACACAGGCTAGACTCAGAGTCTATGTTAGAATGGAGAAACAAGAAACTGCAGGTGCTGGTTTACAAAAAAATACACAAAATGCTGGAGTAACTCAACGGGTCAGCCAGCATCTCTGGTGAAGGTGGATAGGTGATGTTTTGGGTCGGATCCCACCTTCAGAATGAACTTTCCTCTGAAGAAGAGTCCCGTCCCGAAACATCACTGATTTACCTTCAGCAGAGTTGCTGCCTGACCCGCTGAGTTACTCCAGCATTTTGTGTCTTTCTTCTTCTTCTTCTTCTTTCGTGTGGCGTGCACAGCCTAAAGTTGTTGGACAACTTGTTCTATTTGATCTTACGTTTGTGCACGTCGAGTTGATTGCATTAGTCGAAACAGGGCGAAACAGGACCACGTGAAGGTTGCAATCTTCCACCCCTGTGTCTTTCTGTTAGAATGAATCTGGTTGAGTTTATTCTGCTTGTTTTATTGCCAGAAGAGCCAAAAAAAAAATGATGAACTAATTATTTTTGAACTGTTTGTAGAGTCTATGATGCATTGTTAGCGATTCGGGCCAGGAAATAAATAAGTTGTGACCTTTCCATTCTTTATCGCTTTCTTCCTCATGTGAATGCTTTGACTGCTGGTCAAATTGCACAATTTCCATCAGTCCTTGCCTTAGTTTTAGGATCGTCAGGGGGATTCATATGACTTCCATTTCAATGAGGGCCTGTGACTTAAATTGGTGGAGATTTAATCAACACAATCCAATTCTCAAACATCATCAGTGGGATTTATATTCGGTGACTCCACAGTGGTGCAGAACCGAGTTTCTGCCTCACAGCATCAGAGACCCAAGTTTGATCCTGACTTCAGGTGCTGTCTGTATGGAGTTTGTACGTTCTCCCTGTGACCGCGTGGGTTTTCTCCAGGTGCTCCGGTTTTCCCTCACACTCCAAAGACGTACAGGTTTGTAGGTTGATTGGCTTCTGTAAATTGGCCCTAGTTTGTAGGATAGAGCTTGTGTATGGGGTGATCGTTGGTTGGCGTGGACTCAGTGGGCCCAAGGGCCTGTCTCCGTTGTATCTTTCAATTAATTACAGAAGAGTGATATCATTTCTGAAAACGTTGGCAACACACCAGGTATTTTGTAGAGTGCAGTAGGACAGTATTTTTTCTGAGTTTATGTTTAACACAAGTCAATTATTACAGCAACATGATTTCACAATATTGAAATAGTTTCATTTAGACAAGCTTTTTAAAAAGCTCGCAGTGAAAACGGGGTGACTGAAGGTAAGGGTTTTAGTTATTCACAGTATATAGCAATGATACAGATGAGAGACATTTGTAATATTTTGCTGACAAACATCAAACTTGGGGCGATCGTGAATTATGTGCACATCTCCCCATTCTAACTGAAGAAGGGTCTCGACCTGAAACGTCACACATTCCTTCTATCCAGAGATGCTGCCTGACCCGCTGAGTTACTCCAGCATTTTGTGACTACCTCCCCATTCTAACCTCTTGTTCTATCCCTCTCTGTCTCCCTGCCCAGAACCATTCTTAGATTCACGCTCTGCCCCCTCCAATTGAAACCAAAACAAAGCATGTTCTGCTGTGAACATTGCTAGCCTTGGTTTCAAAGAACAGCAGAATTGTTTATAGACTTCTAAACGGTAACCTTTGCCCAGTGACTTTGCCAAGATAAAGAACAATACCATAAAGATAGAGCACACCTGCAAAGTGTGTAGGAAGGAACTGCAGATGCTGGTTTACACTGAAGATGGACACAAAATGCTGGAATAACTCAACAGGTCAGGCAGCAAGTCAGGAGAAAAGGAATAGGTGATGATTCAGGTCGAGACCATTGCTCAGACTGAGAGTCGGAGGGGAGAGGGAAACTAGAGGTATGCAAAGATTCAGAACAAATCAGAGCCGGCACCGATGACCAAGGAAAGGTCAAAGTACGTTCTCGACCCATAACGTCGCCCATTCCTTCTCTCCAGAGATGCTGCCTGGCCCGCTGAGTTACTCCAGCTTTTTGTGTCTATCTTCTGGAGCCCACAATAGTCCATTGTTGGCTGTGGAGCCAACAAAGCCATCAATTGTAGTTGATGTCATTTCAAGATAATTAGTAAAGGCAAATATAGAAGAATTCTATATTCGGTAGGGGGCGCTGCACTGGCAGCAGCCTGTCGGCAGCGCGTCCGTCTTTTTTTCAATTTTTTTATTTTTTTAGTATGTTTAAAAGTCTGTTTTTAATGTTTCTTTGTGTGTTAAGTGTGGGGGGTGGTGTGGGGGGGTAAGGGGGAAACCGTTTCGGCCGCCTCTTCCATGGAGAGGCGACTTTTTCAGGTCGCCTCCCCCGTGGCCTAACAGCATGGATCGGCGCCGACTTTCCCGGAGACGCGCCCGGAGCTTCAGCGGCGGGCACAGCGTGGACTCTCGGCGCGGAGCGGGTGAGACCTCGCTGGAGGGGAGCGCTCCGTTACGCTGGCCCGCGGCAGCCGGCAGCCTGAAGCAGCTGGTCTGCAGAACTCCAGCTGGTGCGGCGTCTACAGCCCGGGATCTCACGTGGAGGACCCGGGGGGAAGAAGAAGCTTCCACCGCCGGCCCGCGACCGTCTTCTACCGCGGGTGCGGCATGGACTTATCATCTCCCCTGGAGGGGAGCTTCGACCGCCGGCCCTGCAGACTGCGGTGCTTCTGGCTGCGGCACGGCAGGTACTTTAAAACTTTGACCGCCGGCCTGCGGCCTACACCAGCCTGAAGCCGCGGTCTCTGGTTGGGAAGAGCCGATCCTGGACTCACCTTGAATTTGACTTTGTCCCTTACCATCTGTGGAGGGTGGTGGTCCCGACCACGGGGGAAAATGGAGGAGGACTGGCCAAGCTCTGTGCCTTCCACCACAGTGATGAATGCTGTGGTGGATGTTTGTGTAAAATTTTTATTGCGGTTGTGTTCTTTATTATTGTACCGCTGCTGGCAACCCAAATACCACCGACCTTGGTTGTGTGGCAATTAAATTATTTCAAATTATTTCAATTATAAAATAGGAAAGGCAGTAGAAGTGAGTCGGAGTGAAAGGGAAGGCACAGAATTTACTCCTCAAATTCAGTCCATGAAAGATCGCCTCCCTGGGCCTTCATCACTGTAATGGACAATGTAGAGTAAAAAAAGGCCAGAATAATGTCCAACTCTTCCATGATGACCAAGCTAGCCCATCAAAGCTAGTGCCTCTTCACTGTGTTCGGCCATATCCCTCTAAACATTTCCTATCCATGTACCTATCCAAGTGTTTTTTATATGCTGTAGAACCTGCCTCACCTACCTCCTCTGGCAGTTCACTCCTTATACCAACCACCCTCTGAGTGAAAAAGTTGCTCCACAGTTTCCTGTTAAATCTTGCCCGCCTCAATTTAAACCTATGTCTTCAGGTTCTTGATTTCTCTACCCTGGGTAAAAGACACTGTGCATTCACCCCCGTTTATTCCCCTTGTGATTCTGTACACCTCTATAAGATCACCCCTCAGCCTTCTGTGCTCCAAGGAAGAAACTCCTAGCTTACTCAACCTTTTCCTTTAGCTCAAGCCCTCAAGATCTGTCAGCATCCTCGCAAATCTTCTCCGCATTCTTTCCAGCTTCATGACAGAACTTGTTTGTCTGCAACTTGGTGGTATGTTTTTTTCTCATGACTTATAAGATTTGTGCGTCCGTTTTGCAAATCCTTTGTAAAGTTAAAATCTCTGCTCAAATTGTTTTGTATAAATAAATGTGTTCCATTAAAAAATAAGATATCTGTGTTTAATCATCTTGGTTAGCTGGAGATATCTGCTCATTAGTCGGGAGACATCACTCAGACGGGACACATCACTCAGAATACTGATCATGAACAGCTAAAACCCTTTCAGAAAAGAGTAAATTAGCTTTTCAAATATTATAACCTCACTAAACTGAGGCTGCTAGTAGATTATTTATAATAGGCAAGATTTAAAGTTTTATCTTTAAAACTGGTAACTTTGGAGAGGCATGTTGGCGCAGCATTAGAGTTGCTGCCTTACAGCACCAGAAACCTGGCTTGAATGCTGACTACGGATGCTGTCTGCAATGAGTTTGTACCTTCTCCTTGTGACTACGGGGTTTCTCGGGGTGCTCCAGTTGCCTCCCACATTCCAAAGACATGCTGGTTTGTAGGTTAATTGGCTTCAGTAAATTGTGTAGGATAGAACTAGTGTACAGGAGATGCGGGTCGGCACGGACTCAGTGGGTCAAAAGGTCTGTTTCCACGCTGTGTCTCTAAAACTAAAAATCATCGCACGATCTCATTTGGACTACGCAGTTGCAGCATGGAACCCATACACAAATAAAAACATTTCTTCCATCGAACGTGTCCAAAGACAGGCAGCTCGATTTGTTACTAACACCTATGAGAGAGAAGCGAGTGTCACCAAACTTCTAAATTCTCTGGGGTGGAACGCTCTCCAAGACAGACAGACGTGAAGCTCACCATTTGACCTGTTTTTACAAAATGTTAAATGGTCAGCTCGACATAGACTACAAGACCTACACCAAACCCAAACCAATTAGGAGCAGACGAGGGCATTCGATCCAATTTGTGATCCCAGCTACAAAGACAGATGTGTACAGCAATTCGTTCTTCCCCCGCATAATTAAAGCATGGAATAATCTCCACCCAACTATAGTTACCCAACCAGATGCAACTACATTTAAAGTAGCTCTTTCTTCCCAATAACCCTTTCTGGCTTAAGCCCTCCCTTCACCACCTCCAGTTTAAATTCCATTTGGAATATTTTGGAGGACCAAGAAACCAAGAACCAAGATCTGATGTTCTCTCCATTCCTCTCTGATCCTCATTTTCCAACTTTGTTTCTCTTCTCTCTGCTTTCTGCTCATCCTCTGTCCTCTTTGATTCCTTTTCTTTGTTCTCCGTGAAACCAGCATCTGCCGTTGCGTTCCACACATTCCCACGGTGTGGCCATCAAAAAGGCCAAAGGGGGACCTCTGCTCCAAGCTGGAGGATGAGACGGACGTGTGACATTTGTGGCGGGGCCTGAATGCAATCCTACAAGGCAAAATCAGGAGGTAGCTCGAATGTCGGCGTAGCATCACTCTCTGACGAGCTCAATGCGTTTTACGCACGCTTTGATAGGGAGAATACTGATGTGCCTTCTCGAGCCCCCATTCGCTGTGATGGTATTTCAGTCACAGTCACAGAGGCTGGCATCAGAAAATCCTTCAGAGGGGTGAACCCTCGAAAAGTGCCTGGACCTGATGGTATACCCAGTCGTGTTCTAAAAACCTGTGCGGACTAACTGGCTGGAGTTTTTACGGACATTTTCAACCTCTCAATTCTGAGGGCTGAGGTCCCCACCTGCTTTAAAAGGGCATCAATTATACCGGTGCCCAAGAAGAGCAAGGTGACATGCCTCAATGACTATCAACCAGTGGCACTAACGCCTGTGGTGATGAAGTGCTTTGAAGGGTTGATCATGGCGCAAATCAACTCCTACCTCGACAAAAACCTGGACCCACTGCAGTTCACTTACCACCACAACAGATCAACGGTGGATGCGATCTCGCTGGCTCTCCACTCCGCTCTGGACCACTTGGACAACAAAAACTCATATGTCAGGCTAATATTCATTGATTACAGCTCGGCATTTAATACAATCATCCCCTCCAAACTGGTTACCAAACTCGCAGAACTGGGTCTCTGCGCATCCCTCTGCAACTGGATCCTCGACTTCCTCATCCACAGACCACAGACTGTTCGAATTGGTGGAAAGGTGTCAGCCTCAATAACAATCAGCACCGGAGCACGTCAAGGCTGCGTGCTCAGCCCCCTGCTGTACTCACTCTATACTCATGACTGCGTAGCCGGTCATAGTGCGAACTCCATCATCAAGTTCGCTGATGACACCACTGTTGTGGGACGTATCACTGATGGGGACGAGTCAGAGTATAGAAGAGAGATCGACCGACTGACCAAATGGTGCCAGCACAATAACCTGGCCCTCAACACCAGCAAAACCAAGGAACTGATTGTGGACTTTGGAAGAGGTAGGGTCGATAGTGGAAAGGGTCATGAGCTTCAAATTCCTGGGCGTGCACATCTCTGAAGATCTCTCCTGGTCCGAGAACACTGATGCAATTATAAAGAAAGCACATAAGTGCCTCTACTTCCTGAGAAGATTACGGACAGTCAGTATGTCAAGGAGGACTCTCTCTAACTTCTACAGGTGCACAGTAGAGAGCATGCTGACCGGTTGCATCGTGGCTTGGTTCTGCAACCTGAGCACCCAGGATCGGAAAAGACTACAAAAAGTAGTAAACACTGCCCAGTCCATCATCGGCTCTGACCTCCCTACCATCGTGGGGATCTATCGCAGTTGCTGCCTCAAAAAGACTGGCAGTATCATCAAAGACCCACACCATCCTGGCCACACACTCATCTCCCCGCTACCTTCAGGTAGAAGGTACAGGAGCCTGAAGACTGCAACATCGAGGTTCAGAAACAGCTACTTCCCCACAGCCATCAGGCTATTAAACTCAACTCAAACAAAACTTTGAACATTAATAGCCCATTATCTGTTTATTTGCACTTTATCTGTTTTATTTATTCATGTGTGTATACATTTATATTATGGTATATGGACACACTGATCTGTTCTGTATTCATGTCTTCTATATTCTGTTGTGCTGATGCAAAGCAAGAATTTCATTGTCCTATCTGGGACACATGACAATAAACTCTCTTGTATCTTATATCTTGTTTAGTAGGATTATGGCTACAGCTGTATTCAAATCACACTAACAACTTGGAATCAGATGACACAAGAATTGGACATTCAGAATTGGAAATTCTATTAATGTATATCGAGCTGATGGAGGCAGGCTGCTATTTATTGTTTATCAGGCAGCGCCCAGTAGCATTGAAACACAGAGTCAATAAAGCTGGGGGTGGTCCTCATCTAGTTGACAGAACCTGATAGCACAAAACAAGGAGAGCAGCTGGAGGAAGTCAATGGCTTTTCTTGAACTTGACAAGACCCGTTATTTTCTTTCCACAAGATATGTGGAAACAATCACAAAGTAACCCTATCACATTTGTAGGCAAGAATGCATTCATTCTTTTAGTTTCGTTTAATTTAGTGTTAGTTCAGTTGAGTTTGGAGATACAGCATGGAAATAGTCCCTTCAGCCCACCGAGTCCATGCCGACCCATTCACACTTGTTCTATGTTACCCACTTTCTCATCTACTCCCTGCACAGTAGGGAAAATATTTACAGAGACCAATTAATCTACAATCCCGCACGTCTGTGGGGTGAGGGAGGAATCAGGAGCACCCAGGGGAAACCCACGTTGTCCTAGGGAGAACGTGCAAACTCCACACAGACACCTGAGTGGGATTCTTTGCAGGAAGACATCTGAGGAAGGAAGGTTCTGTCCCAAACAGACCAAACGCAGGCAGACGGGGCTAGTGTAGATGGGACATGTTGGTCGGTGTGGGCAAGTTGGGCCGAAGGCCTGTTTACACGCTTTATGACTATGACTCTCTAAATCAAACCTCCTTACCTGCCACGGCAAATTTAGTGACAGGTTGCTCATTCCAGGGACATTGTGCCTCAGTTGGGTAGAAATCTGGAAAACAATAGTGTATTAGAGTAGAAACAAGGAAATGTAGATGCTGGTTTACATAATAGAACACAAAGTGCTGGAGTAGCTCAGCGGGTAAGACGGCATCTCTGAAGAACATGGATAGGGGACGTTTCGAGTTAGGACACTTCTTAGAATCATACAGCATACAAAATAAAATGCCTCCATAGTGGAGGAGTTACTGGAAGACTGGGATGTTAGTCATAGGGTCGTAATGCGATGCAGCACAGATGCAAGCCCCTTTTGCCCAAGTTGTCCATGCCGACCAAGATTATCTCAGCTAATCTCATTTGACCACGTTTGACCCATATCCCTCTAAACCTTTCATACCTGTCCAAATGTTTTGTCACCACAATTCAGCAGCAGAAGAGTTGTTTGCATTGGTCTCACACTCCACCTAGTGTTTATCTGTAAAGGAGTAGTTGGACCTCTGTCAATGTGGAGAAGTAGCGCCCCTTACTGGAACTAAAAGCAAGTGTCAACATAAATTCACCAGTGCAGTTAATTCATGTCTTTCTTGGCGGCACTCTTGCTGCTGAGAGTGACTGCCCACAAATAGTAAGATTAAACGAGAACTTACCAGTTTGAAGTTTGATCTGTATTTTATGAGGAGTTACGATGAGGGATTACGTGTAGAACCCGTTCAGCACGCATGCGCGGCATACTTCAAAGCAGCGGTGTGGAATCACAGATAGACACAGTTATTGAAGTAAACATAGTAAAGATAAGGAGACATCAGTTTATGAATTTGACCCATATTATTGAGGGTGGGTGCGGAGGGCACGTAATCCCTCACCGTAACTCCTCATAAAATACAGATCAAACTTCAAACTGGTAAGTTCTCGTTTAATCTTACTATTTTACTTCGGAGTCACGTGAGTGATTCCGTGAAGATTTCAAAGCTCTGTGATTTCAAACCGTGTAACAGTTATTACTACATCACTGCCGAAGTCTTTGAGGGAGGAAGTGTGTTATCGTAACCAACCAATTAATCTGTTTGTAGAAAAACACAATGGTATTTTAACAATAACAACAAAGAAATTAAATATTTGCAGTCTGTAAAGTCTTTCCTGCAAAAAAACAGGTTTTGCCAACGGCTTATTATAAAATTTCTGAACGGTCTTTCCCCCCACCATCCTGCTGTAGTCAGGATGTGGTTTATAGGCACGTCCATTTTTTTAGCCGTCGACGTGGATGCTGCCCTGGTGGAATGAAATTTGTACATGTTAGTTTTTATCCCAGCAGCTTTTAGCACCTGCTTGAGCCATCTCGAAATGGCTCGTCACCCGACCATAAGGTTTTCTATGACTGACCCACAATGCTTTTCATCTCCCTCGAATATTTTGGTTGTGTCTATGTAGGATAATAGGGTCATGGCACATAACCGTGTTTCTGGCGGGTAAGCCCGGAATTCCACAACTGGATTAGGTGTTCCTGGTCTGCTCTGTTTGATCATTCCCTGGATAACGACAGAGATCTGGTCTGGAGCTGTGAGCATGGTGTCCAGTCGCAACAGGTGTAGTGACTGGACCCTCTGTGCAGCTACAAGTGCCATCAACATGAGTGTTTTGAGCATGGATGGTTCCAGGTTGAGGGATCTGGCTGGTGGCCATCCCCTGAGGTATGTCAGGACCACACTGACATCCCATATATGGGTGTACCTTGATCTAGGGGGTTAGAGTTGTAAATACCCTTCATTAGTTTGACCACCAGCTGGTGGGACCCCATGGCCTGTTGTCCTGGAGCTGGTTTTAAATAGACAGGCAGGGCAATTCTAGCTGTGTTGATGGCTCTGTAGCTGAGTCCTTCATCGTGGTGAAGGTTCGCCAGGAATTCCAGTACGTTGGTAACTGTAGCGGTTGAGTAGGTGGTCCCTGTATCCAAGCAGTACTTCTCCCATTTTTTGATGCTGGACAAGTGCTGTTTTTTAGTGGATGTTCGGAGGGATGCTGACATGGTGTCGACGGTTTGTTCTGATAATCCCAGTCCCAGAAGTGGTTTGTGCAGAATCTGCAACCCAGGAGTTTGATTTTTTCATGGCACGGGTAGCTTGTGCCTGACACTGGGTGTTAACAACTCTGGGTCACTGGGGAATACCATCGGAGTTTCAACAACCATGTCATGGAGTATTGGGAACCATGGCTGTGTAGGCCAGTCGGGTACTATCAAAATACCTGAAGCAGAGTCCATTTGTACTGTGCGTAGTCCCCGACTGATGAGGCAGAAGGGAGGAAATGCATAGAAGAAGAATTTCCCCAATCCAGCGCGAACGCATCTACCGCTGCTGCCTCAGGGTCTGGTTCCCAAGCGACTTACATAGGTACCTGGTGATTTAGCCTCGATGCAAATAAATCGATATCTGGCGTGCCATATTGCTTGATAACTTTTGTGAGAAAAAATTTGGGGTTTTAACATCCATTCGATGTTGTCATTAAATTTACGTGACCTGGTGTCTGCCACTGTATTTAGCTTACCTGGCAGGTAAGTTACTGAAAGCCAAATATGTCTTTGGACACACCATTGCCAAATTGGTTGACCAACTTGTCGCATGATACCGATTTTATGCCGCCCATATGGTTAATGTAGGCCACCACCGTAGTATTATCTATTTATAACCGTACATGCAAGTGATGCATATTTATGCATATGCTTTTAAACCATAAAAGTCACCCAACAACTCTAGATAATTAATGCCCAGTGTAAGTGGTAACGATGATTCTGGGTTAGTCCATCTACTACTTGTGCTGGATATAGAGCTAGTTGCTCCCCAGTCTTGAACACTGGCATCTGTTTGGATAACTGACGTAGGGTTAGTGATGATAATAGGCTGAAACTATGTCAAACGTTTTTTGCCCACCACTGTAGTTCTGATATTACTTCAGTGGGTAACTTCATGAAACTGATCATAATGACCTGTATGTCGTTTTTGGTACAAAGGTCCGAATTATGTAGCCGGAAATGCTGCTACCATTTTCCCAATTACTCTGTTACTTGTCGAGTAGTTGGTAGTTTGTTGACCATTAAATTGTTGCATGATTGTGCCAATTCAACTATGTTGTCTCTTGGCAATGTTACAGTCACGTAGACTGAATTAATTGTGAAGCCCAAGTAGTCCATGATACAGGATGGCTTCAACTTAGATTTATCTGGATGTAAGACAACCTCAGGGTTTCGAATAACTGTTTGGTAGCTGAACAGCTAACATAGTCAAATTCATGGTCTTGCCTACCATTTAGGATATCATCAAGATATGCCATGACAATATGTTTTTGTCTTCTGAATATTGCCAGAGCTGGTTTTAGTGTCTTGGTGACACTCTTGGGCTGATGTGAACCAATTCGGTAACGCTTTAAACTGCTATAGCTGCCCCATCCAGGTAAATTTCAGGTATCTGCGATGATCCTTGTGAATGGTACTAAATAGTAAACATCTTTAAGATGAATGCTTGCCATGAAGTATCCTTTGGAATTTAGTTGTTTGGCAGTAACAACCGGTTCCATTTTGAAATGTATATACTTAACAAACATATTTAGTGAAGTTAAGTCAATGATGATGCGACATCCACCATCTTTTTTGGGTTTAGTGAATATATTTGATACGAATTGCAAGGGTTCAGGTTTTCCCATGATACCCTTTGTAATTATTCTCACCAGTTCAGCTTGTCCCTCTTGTTTCTTTAACGGAGAGGGGAAAAAATACCCTCTGGGGTGAATGTTGACCTGGTGGCAATTTTTCTAGTATGAATTGTATTTGTATTCACTAATGCCATTGAGTATATGCTGATCACTCGTGATAGACGCCCATGTGTTAGTATTACTCTATATACTGGTAGGAACCAGACCCACCTACCTCCATGGTTATGGGTATTCTTCTGTTTCCTGCCGGTCCAACGAGTGTTGCACGTCGCCTGACGTGGCGGTGACGTTGGGGGGTGGCCCATTTTCCATGGGGTCCGCTCTGGGCCCTGGTCTAAAGAAGACTTTCGGTGATAGAATGCGGACCCCGAGCTTTCATCAGTCCCATATGGTAGACGTTGACTGATGGACGCGATGGGGTGCTGCTGCGTAGGAATTACTGTTTTTGGTTACTCGTCCCGGCCCTGCCCTCATGAGCCGAAAGTTTTGTAAAACCTCTTGCATGTCCTTCATATGCTTTGTGAGGTTTTTGCCAAAGAGCAGTGGGTCTGGCTCAGTGGCTGGGGTATGCACAACCCCGCAATGTAGGATTTTATGGCAGGTCTTATGACTTGTTTACGAAGGTTGTGGTCATCTCTGTATTTGTCCATGGAACGAGGAAAAAACGATGTGATGGCTGTCGTCAGGCTTTTAACAGCCTCCTGCACGTGGGGTTTCCACTTAGCTGTCCACCACACCTAGCAGCTCTTCCTGTTCCTGCACTCCTTGCATACTCCCGAGATCTTCAGCCATTGCCCCTGTTCTTGACCAGCCCAGTCCTGGCCACCAAAGCTATCCTCTGGAAAGGAGGAAGCAATGGACAATGCACAAGGCACTGTGGAGGGAGTGCCTGACCCCCCTCTGCGAGAGCGCCCCTCCAGGGGTGCACCTCGCTGGGGCTCCTGCTCCAAGAGCCACTCCAAGCGGCTCAAGCGGCTGTCTCTCCCCCGCCTGGGTGGAGAGACGTCCCTGTCCGATAAGTCGAAGCCACTGGCCGGACGCCTCTTCCTTGGCTTTACATCCAGCCCGCTGCTCAGGCGCTAGCGGGCTGGGCTCGGCGCGGTGTCGGGGTAGTGGTCCGCCCGGTAAGCGGTCCTACCGCCTTGTTGCTGCCCCCCGCGAGATGGAACGCTCCTCCGTGGAGTCGAGCGGGGGGGCAGGTCTGTTCAGGCGGCTGTCTTTCCCCCCGGGCGGGTGGAAAGACGTCCCATCCGATAAGTCGGAGCCACCGGCCGGACGCCTCCGTGGCGTTACTTCCAGCCCGCTGCTTAGGCGCTAGCGGGGCTGGGCTCGGCATGGTGTCGGGATAGCGGAGCGCCGGGTAAGCGGTCCTACCGCCTTGATGCTGCCCCCCAGATGGAACGCTCCTCCGTGGAGTCGAGCGGGGGACAGGTCTGTTCTGTTGCTGCCCCCCCCAGATGGACGCTCCTCCGTGGAGTCGAGCGGGGGACAGGTTTGTTGTAGAGCCTTTCTTCTCTGCCGGACAGCAGAAGACTCCCTGTGAAAGATAAAGCCGATGTCAGCTTACCTGACGGTCCGTTCTTTCACCTCCATAGCGGGAGCTCACGTGACTCCGAAGTAAAATTCACCTCCAGAGACAACACTAAATGTACCAGTCTGCAAATGGTGTGTGTTCCATGCCGTTTGTGACCTGTTTGTTAGGAGTCACATCACACCAACAAGGGAAGCGCACTCACTCACTCAAAAGGGTACAAAAAGGAAACTCCCCCACCCCCTACTTTCTAGTCTTTTCCTACATCCAATTCCCCCTTCTAATTTCAACCTGAGGAAGGGTTCTGACCCGAAACATCACCTGGTCCTTTTCTCCAGAGATGCTGCCTGACCCACTGAGTTACTCCAGCTCTTTGTGTCTAATTTCCGTATAAACCAGCATCTGTCGTTCCTTTCCACACATTCCCACAGTTTAGTAGGATTATGACTACAGCCGTATTCAAATCACACTGACGACTTGGAATCGGGTGTGCAGAGTAGATGACACAAGAATTGGACATTCAGAATTGGAGATTCTATTAATGTAAATCAAGATGATGGAGGCAGGCTGCTATTTGTTGATTATCAGGCAGCTCCCAGTAGCATTTAAACACAGTCAATAAAGCTGGAGTGGTCCTCATCAAGTTGACAGAACCTGATAGCACAAAACAAGGAGAGCAGCTGGAGGAAGTCAATGGCTTTTCTTGAACTTGACAAGACCCGTTATTTTCTTTCCACAAGATATGTGGAAACAAACACAAAGTAACCCTATCACATTTGTAGGCAAGAACGCATTCATTCTTTTATTTTCATTTAATTTAGTGTTAGTTCAGTTGAGTTTGGAGATACAGCATGGAAATAGTCCCTTCAGCCCACCGAGTCCATGCTGACCCATTCACCACCGAGTCCATGCTGACCCATTCACATTTGTCCTATGTTACCCACTTTCTCATCTACTCCCTGCACAGTAGGGAAAATATTTACAGAGACCAATTAATCTACAATCCCGCACGTCTGTGGGGTGAGGGAGGAAACAGGAGCACCCGGGGGAAACCCACGTTGTCCTAGGGAGAACGTGCAAACTCCACGCAGACAGCACCTGACTGGGATTCTTTGCTGGAAGACATGGAAGATACATCTGAGGAAGGAAGGTTCTGCCCCAAACAGTTCTTTTCTACCAATGAAGAACTAATTCAAGTGGACTACAATGAACCACAAGCAATCATTTTGCTCATTCACACCAGCCCCTCCATTCTCTTCCTGCTGTCACTAATCATCATATCATTCTCTGGGACCCAAAGGAAAACATTAAAATCAACACACAATAAAATATCTACTTTGTTTTGTAAATGAAACCATAATGCGGCCAAACTTACTTTGACTGAATGAAAGATTCGCCTTTTGTAACAGGCCCTTCGACCCACCGGGTCCACACTGACTATTGATCACCCATTCACACTAGTCCATGTTATCCCTCTTTCGCATTCACTTACTGCAGACTGCACCACTATGCGTTTACTTTCAAATTTGTAATTGGAAACCTCAGCAGAATGACTTTTGAACAGTATTTGATGAGGCAGCTGCCCTATAAGCTGCACCACTGTGCTGTTTTATTAATCGTTTATCATCATTCTTGCTGATCAAATGTTCCTCTACAGTGCTACTCCAGTGGCTGCAGTAAGTGAGTCGAAAGCCCGTGGTTTTCTGTGTGGGATGACCCTGAACTACACGGAACCTTTAAGCCCAAGGTACGGACTGCATCAGCCCAGCCAATGAGTAGGAATTTCTTTAACGAAAGGGTGGTGAATCTGAGGAATTCATTGCCACAGACGCTGTGTATTTTTAAACGGAGATTGAGAGTAAGGATGTCAAAGGTGATGGGGAGAAGGCAAGAAAATGGGGTTGAGTGGAAAAATATAAATCAGCCATGATCAAATGGTGGAACAGACTCAATGGGCTGAATGGTCTCATGATCGTAGGATTATGATCTTATGAGGTGGCTGACTGACTGATGGGCTATAACAAGGACGCAGGAGGACTGATAGGTATGAGAAGGCACACCAAGAAAGAACAATGGACGTGCTCAATGGAGCTACTACCTCTTCCCAGGGCAGTGCCTCAATGCCTCAACAATCCTTGGTGGTTAGAAGTTGCCATTCCTTTTGCCCACAGCAGTCCCCTCACCTTAGGTCTTGGTGCTAGCATGCACAGTAGTGCAAGAGGCAGGGAGAGCCGCAGAGGTCAGGATCATAAACATGCTTAACGTGAAGATTTACTAGGATCTTACCAGGACTCCAGGGCCTGAGCTATAGGGGGAGATTGGGCAGGCTACGACTTTATTTATTGGAGTGCAGGAGGCTGCGGGATGATCTGATAACTATGTGTATAAAATCAGGAGGGGAATAGGAGGGCGAATGCGCAGAGACTTTCACCTGACCCATCCTTTAAGGTGAGGGGGGGAAGATTTAATAGAAACCTGAGGGGAAATATTTTCACACAGAGGGTGAAATAAATCAATCAAATGACTATTATTGTTGCTGAGGCAGCTGCACATCATGAGCAGTGGACAGAAATCAGTTGCCATCTGACCTTCCAAACTAACGCAGTATCACAGATCATCAATAGATGGCGATAGATTAAAGTAGATATTCAGAGGACGTGACTTCACCAGGTGTAACTATTGTTTTTACCATTGTTGAGAAAAAGACCAAGTGCTGGAAGAACTCAGCAGGCCAGGCATCATCTTTGGAGGGATTGGACAGGCAACGTTTCAGGTTGGAGCCTCTCTTCAAACCTAAAACATCCTCCGTCCATCCCCTCCAAAGATATTCCTGGTCAGAGGAAGCGTTCCAACCCGAAATGTCACCGATTCCTTTTCTCCGCAGATATTGCCTGACCCAGCTGAGTTTTAGTTTAGATTAGTTTAGAGATATAGCATCGAAACAGGCCCTTTGTCCTACTGAATCCGAGCCAACCATCACTGGCACTATCCTACACACTGGGGATAATTTGCAATTTTTTACTGAAGCCAATTAACCTACAAACTTGCACGAGTTTGGAGTGAGGGAAGAAACCGGAACACCTGGGGAGTTCTTCCAGCACTTTAGCTTTTGCTCAGGATTCCAGCATCTGCAGTTCCTTAAAACCGAGATGAGAAGAACTTTTTTCACACAGAGAGTGGTGAATCTCTGGAACTCCCTGCCACAGAGGGTAGTCGAGGCCAGTTCATTGGCTATATTTAAGAGGGAGTTAGATGTGGCCCTTGTGGCTAAGGGGATCAGAGGGTATGGAGAGAAGGCAGGTACGGGATACTGAGTTGGATGATCAGCCATGATCATATTGAATGGCGGTGCAGGCTCGAAGGGCCGAATGGCCTACTCCTGCACCTAATTTCTATGTTTCTATGTTTCTATATCTCCAATTGTTTGTACTTAAATTAGTTTGTTATTGTCACATGTACCGAGGTACAGTGAAAGGCATTTCTGTTGGGTGCTAGTCAGTCAGCTAAAAGACTACACGTGATTACAACAGTGTACTTGATCATGAGATGTGTTGTCTCCAAAGTCAGCATTCATTGTATATTTCTAATTGTCTATTGACTGTGCAGAAAACTAAGAGTCTATTTTAATACTTGATCAACTATTTTAATACTTGATGCAGAATTTGAAGACTCAAGCCATTTCCATCAAACATTGGATGTGCCACTTATTGCATGTCCATAAATTTCATTTGAGGACACAGAGTGCTGGAGTAACTCAGCGGGTCAGGCAGCATCTCAGGAGAACAAAGATAGGTGATGTTTCAGGTCAGGACCCCTCTTCTAACTCTAACAGGGGTCTGAACAAGGGCCCCTCTGATCCTTCTAAACTCCAGAGTATACAAGCCCAGCCACTCTATTCTCTCAGCATATGACAGTCCTGCCATCCCGGGAATTAACCTTGTAAACCTACGCTGCACTCCCTCAATAGCAAGAATGTCCTTCCTCAAATTAGGGGACCAAAACTGCACACAATACTCCAGGTGTGGTCTCACTAGGGCCCTATACAACTGCAGAAGGATCTCTTTACTCCTATACTCAACTCCTCTTGTTATAAAGGCCAACATGCCATTCGCTTTCTTCACTACCTGCTGTACCTGCTTGCTTACTTTCATTGACTGATGAACAAGGACCCCCAAATCCCATTGCACTTCCACTTTTCCCAACTTGACACCATTTAGATAGTAATCTGCCTTCCTGTTTTTGCAACCAAAGTGGATAACCTCACATTTATCCGCATTAATCTGCTTCTGCCACGCATCTGCCCACTCCCCCAACCTGTCCAAGGCACCCTGCATTGTTATAGCATCCTCCTCACAGTTCATACTGCCACCCAGCTTTGTGTCATCTGCAAATTTGCTAATATTAGTTTAAATCCCTTCATCTAAATCATTGATGTATATTGTAAATAGCTGTGGTCCTAGCACCGAGCCTTGCGATACCCCACTAGTCACTGCCTGCCATTCTGAAAGGGACCCGTTAATCCCTACTCTTTCTTTCCTGTCTGCCAACCAATTTTTTATCCATGTCAGTACCCTACCCCCAATACCATGTGCCCTAATTTTGCCCACTAATCTCCTATGTGGGACCTTATCAAATGCTCTCTGAAAGTCCAGGTACACTACATCCACTGGCTCTCCCTTGTCCATTTCCCTAGTTACATCCTCAAAAAATTCCAGTAGATTAGTCAAGCATGATTTCCTCTTCGTAAATCCATGCTGACTCGGACCGATCCTGTTACTGCTATCCAAATGTGCCGCTGTTTCATCTTTCATAATTGACTCCAGCATCTTCCCCACCACCACTCTCTCCTTAAGTAATGCTACATAGAGGCAGTCATTCCTGTTCCCGCTCTGTCACAGTATCATAGGGTCAGACAGCATGGAAACAGACCATTCCATCCAACTCGTCCATGGCAACCAAGATTTATAACTGAGCTAGTCCCATTAGTCTGCATTTGGTCATATCACCTCTAATCTTTCCTATCCCTGTACCCTTTAAACATTGTCATTGTACCTGCCTCTACAGCTTCCTCTGGTAGCTTATTCCAAATACACACTCCTTCTGTGTATAAGGTCTATTTTTAAATCTTTCCCCATTCATCCTAAACTCATGGCCTCTAGTTCTAGATTCCTTGGGAAAAAGACTGTGACCATTTAGTTTATCTGTACCTCTTTGGATTTTTTCCATCCTCTGCTCTGCCATTCAAACACCTTTCCCACTCTCCTACCTTCTCCCAATAACCCCTGACACCCGTTCTAATCAAGAATCTATCAATCTCCACCTAATAAATATCCATTGACTTGACCTCCACAGCCGACTGTGGGAATGAATTCTACAGATTCACCGCCCTTGTGACTAACAAAATTCCTCCTCATCTTCTTTCTAAAGGTACGTCATTGTATTCTGAGGCAAAAGCCTCTGGTCCTAGATTCTAAAGGTACCTTTCTAAAGGTACATCTTTTTTACCTGAGGCTATGGCCTGTTGTTCTAGACTCTCCCACTAGTGGAAACATCTTCTCCACATGCACTCCTTTCACTATTCCACATCCAGTCCTTTCATTATTCGATAAGTTTCAATGAGGTCCCCCCCTCATCCCTCTAAACTCCAGCGAGTCCAGGCCTAGTGTTGTCTAACATTCATCATATGTCGACAGATGGCACAATGGGCTAAGTGTTCGGCTGGCGACCGGAAGGTAGCCGGTTCGAATCCCGCTTGGAGTGCATACTGTCGTTGTGTCCTTGGGCAAGACACTTCACCCACCTTTGCCTGTGTGTGAATGTGTGTGAGTGATTGGTGGTGGTCGGTGGGGCCGTAGCCACAGATTGGCAGCCACGCTTCCGTCAGTCTGCCCCAGGGCAGCTGTGGCTACAGAAGTAGCTTACCACCACTGAGTGTGACTGAGGAGTGAATGAATAATGCGATGTAAAGCGCCTTGAGTATTAGAAAGGCGCTATATAAATCCCATCCATTATTATTATTATTATTATAACCTAATCATTTCTGGGATCATTCTCGTCAGGACCCTTCTTTAGACTTGTACTTTGTTTACCCTTTTTCCATTCCACCTGATGAGAAATCTTTGTTCACGCCTCCTCTCCTGGAGAGTAATGACTGTTCATCGTGGTTTACTTTCCTGTTTACGACTTGTGTTACATTTTCAGAGGGTTGCAGATTAAAGTGTTGTCTGCACATTGTATTGCAGATTGACAGAAAGCATTTGACTAGAAGCATTAGTTCTGTTTCCCTTCCTACAGATCTGCCCTGACCTGATCTGCTGAATATTTCTGGAATTTTCTGTGCGTGTTATTGCGACATTATCAAATCACTTTTACTTCAGATCTCGAAGTGTGTGTGGGTGGGTGAAGGAGATAACGCTGTGTTGTTTAGAAATTATGTCAACGATTGCAATTTGGTTCTCATAATTAAAACTGACATATCAATAACTTAGAGCAATGATCTCAGAAGTTTTTAGCTTTTTAGTTTTAAAGATAGAGCTTGGAAACAGGCGCTTTGGCTCACCGAGTCCACGGCGACCATTGATCACCTGGGGTCATGGAAAGACCGTTCACGTCGCAGCCCTGTTTCCACCAATCTTTCCACCAACACGCCTAAGAAGCACAAGCAGCGCAAGACAGACACCATTGTATGCAGATGCCGAGAAGTGTGTTCAGCTCTGGCTGAACAACCTCTAATCTTGTGTGGGGACACGATCAGAAGAAGATTGATGACCTGTACACTAATTCTATCCTACACACAAAGGAACAATTTTACAGAAGCCAATTAACATACAAACCTGCACGAATTTGGAATTCAGAAGGCATTATAATCTGTAAATTAAGCAAGATTGTTGTTGTCTAACTCTCATTCAGTGCATAATCTTTCCATGGCCTGAGAGTACTGTGATCATTTTTTAAACCCTGTTACTGTGCTTTGTAATGCCCCTGCCCAACTTAGGAAACCTGAATGGAAACCTCTGGAGACTTTGCGCCCCATCCAAGGTTTCCGTGCGGTTCCCGGAGGTTTTTGTCAGTCTCCCTAATGGTCGAAAGTGGTTTCCGCTTCTTTTAGTTCCGGCGAGTATTTAAAAAAATTAAAAACCGGCTGCGACTAAAAATAGGTTGCCGTTTTAAAAATCGGTAATTTTTTAGTCGAAGCCGGTTGCGATGCTAGTTGAAGTTGGTTGCTGGAGGTTGCAGGTAAGACCTTCCACTACTTGCAACCTCCGGCAACCACTTCCAGCGGGCGGGCGGCGCTGACTTCAACATCGCGGAGTCCTGGGGCCCTTTGCCGAGGGCCGCCAGCATTGAATCTCCACCCAGCGTGACCTGTGGACTTCGGGAGCCGTGGACTCCGGTAGCAGGTGGCCAATTCGGATGTCCAAGCTGAGCGGGCCTGAACATCGGGCCGCCCATAGCTGCGGGGCGACAACAGAGGAGGATGACTGAATTTTGGAGCCTTCCCTCACAGTGGGAAACTTTGATCCCGCTGTGTGGGGATGTCTGTGTTAAAGACTATCGTGTTCTGTGCTCTTTATTATTCGTATGGCTGTATGGCGACCACATATTTCACTGTACCAATTGGTACATGTGACAAATAAATGTATCTTGTAATCTTGTCAGAGTATTGTAGTCTTCTCCAAGTTCCAAACTCAAGGCCATCCTTTACAATACTTGTCCCCTCGTTGTTGCTGCTGATGTCTTGATGCTCCTTCCATTTTACGTTCTCCCCTGATCCTCCAGAATGGCCTGGACTTACACTGACGGACCTCTGAACAACCCTTTATGAGATGTGGCTGCATATCTGATAAATGTTATGTATTTATATTGGACTTAAGCTTATGTCTTCAGTCTCAAATGTCACCTATCCATTTGTGTCTTTCATTTAAGAGACTATTGATTAGGCACATGGATACACAGGGAATGGAGGGATATGGATTATGTGCAGGAGATAGTTCAAGTGAGTTTATTGTCATGTGTCCCTGTATAGGACAATGAAATTCTTGCTTTGCTTAAGCACACAGAAAATAGTAGGGATTTACTACAAAACAGATAAATGTGTCCATATACCATGATATAAATATATACACACATGAATAAATAAACTGGTAGTGCAAATAACAGAAAGTGGTTGCTAATAATCAGAGTTTTGTCCGAGCCAGGTTTAATAGCCTGATGGCTGAGGGGAAGTAGCTATTCCTGAACGTGGTTGTTGCAGTCTTCAGGCTCCTGTACCTTCTACCTGAAGGTAGCAGGGAGATGAGTGTGTGGCCAGGATGGTGTGGGTCTTTGATGATACTGCCAGCCTTTTTGAGGCAGCGACTGCGATAAATCCCCTCGATGGAAGGAAGGTCAGAGCCGATGATGGACTGGGCAGTGTTTACTACTTTTTGTAGTCTTTTCCTCTCCAGGGCGCTCAAATTTCCGAACCAAACCACGATGCAACCGGTCATTGCTCGGGGGAATGAAGGGCATTTGTTGGTATTGGCCTCATGTTCAGCATGAGCATTGTTCCTGTACTGTACTGTTCTATGTTCCATGTTCAGTGTTATTTGGACTGTGGTCAGCAACTTTTGTTCTGATTTTCAGAGATGTTCAGTCAACTTCATTACCTTTAGACTTTACTTTCGACTTTGGAGATACAGCCCTTCACAGAAACAGGCCCTTCATTCCACCGAGCAATCACCAGCGACCAACCCCGTACACTAGCACTCTACTACACACTAGGGACAATTTACAATTTTCCCAAAGCCAATTAACCTACAAACCTGTATGTCTTTGGAGTGTGAGGGGGAACCAGAGCATTGGGAGAAAACCCACCCAGTCACAGGGAGAATGTACAAACTCTGTACAGACAGCACCCGTACTCAGAATCAAACCCGGGTCTGGTGAGGCAGCAGATCTACTGCTGTGCCACCATTTAGCGGGTATTGGCATCATGTTTGGCATAGATATTGTGGACTGAAGGGCCTGGTCCTGTGCTGTACTGTTTTATGTTCTATGTTCTGTGTTCTTTGGATTGTGATCAACAACTTCTTCTTGGTTTCCAGTGGTGAAAAGCCAAGTATATTACCATCTGTGTGCAGAATGCAACAGAAACATTCAGGTTACAGGTTCAGAAATAATAATAATAATAATGAAAGATATATAGATATAGAAGATTGGTGCCACCTGCCCACATCCTTGATGGGCTCCATTTTATTGTGCTCAGTTCAGTTTATCTTTCTGAGCTCTACCCGAAACTATTCTTGTTGATAGAAGCAATTAAAATTTAAAGGTCACAATGTTGCTTCTCAATCTTTTCTGAAACCTGCTTTGAAGGAAATCACCTGCGGATGTTCTACTAACCTTAAGTCTGCACGTAGTCTTCAGATGAAAAGATAACAATGATAGAAAAGGGTGAAAGGCTAGAAACAGCAGATGTTTAAAGAGTCCCGGGGAAGTGGAAACTTAACTCTGATCCGTAAAATAAAATGAGTATGTATGGAAGCCTTCATCTGAAGCAGTCTCTTTCATAATGTGGCACAGAGCCACTGCCTCACCCTACTAGGGACCATATCCAATCCTGACCTCAGGTGCTGTTTGTAAGGAGTTTGCATGTTTTTCCTGTGATCACGTGAGTTCCTTCCGGGTGCTCCGATTTCCTCCCATATCCCGAAGACGTGCGGGTTTGTAGGTTAATTGGTCTCCGTGAAATTTCCCCTAAAGTGTAGGGAGTAGGTGGAAAAGTGGGATAACATAGAATGAGTGTGAACGGGCTATCGATGGTGACCATGGTGGGTCGAGGGGCCTGTTTCCATGTGTGGCTCAAAATATAAAATTAAATGACAAATCCACTCCAGGTTGTGGCATCTGAACTGGCCAATGGGACCAATATCATAATCACTGCCTCTTTCACAGGGCTGGGATGGAAGTAGTGCATTCCTTCCACTGCTTACACTAGTTCATAAGGTCATAAAAATTATAGGACCAGAATTAGACCATTCGGCCCATCTAGTCTATTCCGCCTTTCATTCATGGCTAATCTATCTTTCCCTCTCAACCACATTCTCTTGCCTTCTCCCCATAATCCTTGACACCTGTACTAATCAAGAATCCATCAATATCTGCTTTAAAAACATCCATTGACGGACTCCACAGCCATCTGTGGCAATAAATTCCATAGATTTACTATGGCTTACTCCTGAACCTATTGTCTATTGTCTATTGTCCATTACACACTGACTAAATAAATTCCTTCTCATTTCCTTTATAAAGGCATGTCCTTTAATTCTGAGTCTGTGGCCTCTTGTCCTAGACTCTCCCACTGGCGGAAACATCCTCTCCACACCAACTCTATCAGGCCTTTCACTGTTCGGTAAGTTTCGATGAGGTGCCCCCTCATCCTTCTAAACTCCAGTGAGAGCAGTGCTGTCAAACGTTCATCATATGTTAACACAATCACTTCTAGGATCATTCTCATTAACCTCCTCTGGACCCTCTCCAACACCAACATCATTCTTCCTTGGATACTATATTCTCAAGGCTTCTTTCTGTTTGGTCCTGATGCATGGATACCAACAACATCCTGAATGCTTCTTTTCCACCTGAGCATATTTGGACTAGAGGTTCCCCGGGTACAGTGGGATTCCTGTTTTTTGGCTCTTCATCAGGAAGGCTTTAAGGAACGCACCTTTGATCCTTCTCCTTTGTCCACCTGATGCTCACCTCCATCAACAGAGCACAGAATAATATGTCTACAATGGTACGATAGGTTCTACCAGCGATCTGTCATGAACCAACTATATTGATGCGACAGCCAATAAGAAACACTAATGCCTTCACTTCCTTAGGAGACTGAGGAATTTTGGCAGCGGGCTGGAACACTCTGGTGAGCATTGGGCTGGGACACTCTCAGCAAGCAGTGGGCTGGGACACTCTGGTGACCATTGGGCTGGGACACTTTCAGCAAGCACCGGGCTGGGACACTCTGGTGAGCATTGGGCTGAGACACTTTCGGCAAGCAGCGGGCTGGGACACTCTCAGCAAGCAGTGGGCTGGGACACTCTGGAGACCATTGGGATGGGGCACTCACGGTGAGCATTGGGCCGGGCCAATCGCAGAAAACAGGCCTAAAGCCCCTAAAGATCTGGTGCCGACCTGTAGGGGGTATGGCTGCCTAGCCTGCAGCTGTCTGTTTTTCATCTCTTTTTCTTATTTTTAGTCAGTTTAGTATTTTGTTTTTAGGAGTTCTAGCTTTTTTATGTGTGGGGGAGGGGGAAACTAATTTTCAGGGTCCCTACCTGGTCGGAGATACAGCTTTTCTCCGGGCTGCACTTGCGACCCGTCCTCGCAGCCTACCAGCGGGCCTGGAGCGGCTTTTCCTGAGGGGACCGCCCAGAACCTTGGCATCGGCGGCACCGGCATCGGCGGAACTGCGGGTCTGAGGACGGCGGTGCTGCGCTGGAGCGCCATTGCGGGGCGGGCGGTGCCTTGCCTGGGTCGCTGCGCTGGAACTCCGGTGAGCTGGGTCCGTTGCGGAGCTGCGGGTCTGTGGAGCGGCTGCGGGCGGCAGCGCTGAACTTTTCATCGGGAGCCTGGGATCTCTCTGCGAGATTGCCAGTTGAGCTCCATTGGGCGCGGCCTTGTCGGCTCCGGAAGCCACGGTCTCGAGTAGGGAGGCGGCCGTTCCAGGGTTCCCAGGCCGCTGAGAGGACTCTCCCGACGCCGGAACAACATCACCCGGCGAGAACGGCCTGGTACATCGGGCCTCCGTAGAGGCAACTGTGGAGGCCTCAATAGGCCCGACTATGGGTGAACTGGGGTTGGGGACTGGACTTTGTGCCTTCCCTCATAATGGGAACCATTGTGGGGGGATGTTTTTATGTTAAAGCTATCTATTATTGTCATGTTTGTATTCTTTTTTTATGTGCTGCATTGTCAACAAGAATTTCACTACACCTAGGTGTACGTGACTAATAAATTTGAACTTTGAACTTTGTCCCACTCTCACGACCTAATTGGCGACCTCTGCCGAGTTTGTCCTTGACTCATACTCGCAGCATGGTCGCCACGAGGTCGTGGGAGGTCTCCGTAACTCTTCCTCATGCTCGTGAGTGGTCTCCGCGTACTCGTGGCTTCAAGTAGGTCGTGGCATTTTTTCCAGCCTGATAAAAATGTCCACGAATAAAAAAAAGGCCGGCATGGAAAAAAATTATACTTTTTACTAGTAGGTAGGTCGTAGTAGGTTGTGATGGTAGTCGTGGGTCGGTAACTGGCCCGAGAAAAAAAATGCAAACATGACATTATTTTATCATGTGATCATTTTCCATTCGTAGCTAGTCGTAGGTGGTCTTAGGTGTGGAAGACTGAGGTCGAGGGGGGTCGCAGGAGGTCGTAGACATAGTCGTAGGAGGTCATAGGAGGTCTTTTACTTTGGCGAGTCAACACGACCTTGACATATTTTTCAACTCGTCTAGGGTCTTCTAAACTCGTGGATTAGGTCATCCAAGTGGGACAAGCCCTTAACTCACACACCGAGGACCAACCTGAGAGGAGGTCTTGTCCGCCACGGACCGACAACGGGGGACCCGCCTGGTCGGGCAGGCGCAACCATCGCGGACTAATCATCCCCAAGCCGTGCCACTGAGAGTGCGATGGACCAGTGAGAGCAATAGGGGACCCCGGTAGACGGCCACTGAGAACAGGAGGAGAACCCGGCGAGGGGGGACCGGCGAGAACAAGGGTGAGGGCTGGGGCAGGGCTGCTGCCACGCGCAGCAGCAGGCAGTAGACAGGACTCTCCGATACTTTTCTAACTTTGTCGATGCCAACACGTGCATGTACTGCCTCGGTCGTGTGCAAAATAAAGCTTTTCACTACACCTAGTGTGAGATGTGACAATAACATATTATTAATTCAGTCATGTCTACGGTGACTGGAAACATCTATGATGCACCATAGAGAGCAAACTGTGGCTTGCTTGGTTTGGGAACAGCTCTGCCCGAGACTGCAAGGAGTTGCAGCAAGTTGTAGATGTAGTCCAGTTCATTCCACAGACCTTCTGAAGGCAGTATGAGGTGGAGCTGGAGTCAATGGTCTGCGTGATGGGCTGGGCTACATCCACAACTTTCTACAATTTCTTCTGGTCTTGTGCAAGCTATTCCCTGAGGGTTTTGACTGTCTGTCCTATCTATGAGTAGGAAGATAACTGCAGATGCTGGTTTAAAGCGAAGATAGGCACAAAAAGCTGGAGGAACTCAGCGGGCCAGGCAGCATCTCTGGAGAGAAGGAATGGGAGACGTTTTGGGTCTTAAGAAGGATCTTGACCAGAAACGTCACCCATTTCTCCTCCAGAGATGTTGCCTCTCTCGCTGAGTTACTCCAGCTTTTTGTGTCTATGTCCTATCTATGACATGCTACAGGTCTCCACTCAAACTCCAGCTTTCTAGGGAAAACAAGCTAAGCTAATACTCTCTAATCCTGGTAAACCGCACCTGCACCGATTACAAATCCTTCCTGTCGTGGGGTGACCAGAAAAGCATGCAATGCCCCAAATATGGTCTAACGAAGTGGGCAGGAAGGAACTGCGGATACTGGTTTATACTGAACATAGATATCTTTGATCAGACTTTGCTTGCTTTACCTTCCACCTTACACTAAACGATATTCCCTTATCATGTAGCTGTACACTGTGTATGGCTCGAATGTAATCATGTATTGCTTTTCCACTGGCTGGATAGCACGCAACAATACCTTTCCACTCTACCTCAGTACACGTGACAATAAACTAAACTAAATTAAACTAAACTAGATGCAAAGTGCTGCAGTAACTACCACTAATATCTTTCACTAAATATTTAATTTATTAACTTATTTAATCAGTCCACTTTTCTCTAACACTTGTTTTAACTCGATGTGAAATCATTTTGCAGACCATCATACACCATTAACATTCAAGTATATTTTACGTACTCAGTCTGTTTTTTGTGAAATTGTGACTCAGAAATGATTTCAAAATTCACACAAAGTGCTGGAGTATTTCAGCGGTCAAGCAGCATCTTTGGAGAATATGGACAGGTGACATTTCAGGTCGGGACCCTTTTTCTGTCTGCCCATTTATATTCTCCAGACATGCTGCCTGACCCACTGAGTTACTGCAGCATTTTGTGTTTTTATTTGTAAACCAGCCTCTGCTCTTCCTCGTGTTTACATAATTCACAGGTTTTAAGCAAATAAGATCAATTCATATTTTTTCCGTTTCATTTTCCCTTGCATTGTGCAAAAACAGAATGTAAAGCATCAATAATAATAATAATAATAATATATCTTTTATTGTCATTGCACGTCAGTGCAAGTAACTATTTTCAAAAGGACACAAAGTGCTGAAGTCCAGCTTTCTTCTCCCCTCTATAATCAGTCGGAAGAAAGGTCCCGACCCATTATATCACCTCCATGTCCTCCAGTAATGCTGCCTGACCTGCTGAGCTACGCCAGCATTGTGTGGCCTTTAGTGTATTACCCAACACCTGCATCTCTTTATTTCTACCAGCATCTAATCTTCCTGTCAGCGTCATCTAGTGTGGTTTCAAAAGTGGCTTCAAAGTGAAACTTGCTTAGAACACCAGCTCAGATATTAAATGTTTTGACAGAAGCAGCCAGCAAGGAAGAAATATGGCTGCGCAAATATTCCTCTGCCTTTCGTTTTTATTCTTTCCAACGATAACTGCAGGTAAGAAACAACTTCCAATGAAGTCTCGTGAATTTTAAATAATAACTGCACACCAGAAATGTTTTGCCGCACTTGTTTGTTCCTCTACAGGCTTGAATGTACAATGGTCAGAAGTGATCGTATATGTTCAATCTTCCTTTGGGATAGCCTTTGACAAATATTGTCCCTGCACTGTAGAAACAAGGAATTGCAGATGCTAGTTTGCAACAAAAATGACACAGAGGGCTGGAGTAACTCAGCGGGTCAGGCATCAGCCCTGGAGAACATGGATAGGTGATGGTTCGTGTCGGGACCATTCTTCTGTCCCAACCTGAAACATCACCTATCCACGTTCTTCATTGCCAAGGAACTAATCCCTTCATCTACGATTCTTCTTAAATCCCAGAGTTTAGGATAGATTTTCCAAATATCTTTATAGGAATATAGAACATTCAAGCACCTTTATATTTATAGGTGGTCTAATGTTTAATTTTCTCACTCTTGTGGTACATTTTGGGATGTGTTTCTATATTGGTAAGAAATTATAAAAATGCATGCTATCCTTTTCTTGTGCTATCTTGAACCGTGATCTTTATTAGAGCATTTCAACTTGTTCTTTCCAGTGTAAATAGAGTTATAGAGTTATAGAACCATAGAGTCTTACAGCATGGAAACAGGCCCTTCCGTCCAACTTGCCCACACCGGCCAACGTCCCATCTACACTTGTCCCACCTGCCTGCAGGTAGCCCGCATCCCTTTAAACCTGTCTTATCCATGTACCTGTCTATATAATTCTTAAACATTGTGATAATGCCTGCCTCAACTATCTCCTCTGGCAACTTGTTCCATACGCCGACCACCTTTTGTGTGAAAACGTAACCCATCAGGTTCCTATTCAATCTTTCCCCCCTCACCTTAAACCTATGTCCTCTGGTTCTCAATTCCCCTACTCTGTACAAGAGACTCTGTGCTTTTGCCTCTCATGTACAGCTCTATAAATAAGAACATCCCTCATCATCCTGCAGTCCAAGAAATAGAGTCCGAGCCTGCCCAGCCTCTCCCTTAAGCTCAAGCCCTCGAGTGCTGACAAGCTTATAAATCTTATCTGCACCCTTTCCAGTTTGACAACATCTATCCTATAACTTGGTGCCCAAAACTGAACACAATACTCTAAATGTGGCTTCACCAATGTCTTACACAATTGCAGCTTGATCTCCCAACTTCTATACTTAAATATTGATATAATCCCAATACTAACCAATCAACATTGAAGCAGTTGATGTTCTTCTGTCTGAAGAAGGGTCTTGACCCAAAACGACGCCTATTCCTTCACCATAGATACTGAGTTGAGCAGTCGAGGACTCTATTTCTTGGACTGTAGGATGATGAGCATTCTCCAGTATTTTTTGTCTATCTTTGATTGTTCCGGCATCTACAGTCCTTTCTAAAACATGAAAGCAATGATACCTAACTATGTTTTACAATCCTTGGTCGTTAAAGCTGCAAATAATTGAACTCATTTCAAAGTTTTAAACAAAAGATAAATTCTGCAATACCGATAAGGAATCTATCAGGTGAGAAATCAAGCTAATATTTAAAGAATTAGTTTTTATATATTTGTGACCTTCAAAATGATGTTGGGTTTGAAAGTGTTGTATTAAAATACATTACATACAAAAAATGAACGCTGTAAACCAAAATCTCATTGGAACACCCAAAAATATATATTTTAAACTTCTATAGTGAGGAATAGACTTTGGAGTCGCAAATAATATATTGCATTTGCTGGGAAATAAATTGCTGGGATCGTCCGCAAGACAGGTCGTATATGTAAAGAGAAAAACAAATTCAAGTTTCAGATCAAGAATTATTCAATTTCCTGGCTCCTCTTTTAAGAAATATCAACTTATCATCTATAAAAATTGAAATGTAGGCACAAAAGAAGGGCCTGTATCCGTTCTGTAATCCTTATATGTTTACATATGTTTATATCAAAGATTAAGAAATAAATGAGCAAAAACAGTGGTGGAGGAACTCAGCGGGTTAGGCAGCATCTCCAGAGGGAATGAACGGACAACATTTCAAGACATAGAAACATAGAAAATAGGTGCAGGAGTAGGCCATTCGGCCCTTCGAGCCTGCACTGCCATTTGATATGATCATGGCTGATCATCCAACTCAGTATCCCATCCCTGCCTTCTCTCCATACCCCCTGATCCCTTTAGCCACAAGGGCCACATCTAACTCCCTCTTAAATATAGCCAATGAACTGGCCTCAACTACCTTCTGTGGCAGAGAATTCCACAGATTCACCACTCTCTGTGTGAAAAATGTTTTTCTCATCTCGGTCCTAAAAGTCTTCCCTCTTATCCTTAAACTGTGACCCCTAGTTCTGGACTTCCCCAACATCGGGAATAATCTTCCTGCATCTAGCCTGTCCAACCCCTTAAGACCCTTCCTTCGACTGAGTGAAACAAATGTTCTTTTGCCCCTCAAACCCGTACTGTTTCAACAAATCTTATTCGACATTTCTTTAATTTTAAATATTTAGGTTTAAGAAACTGTCTCAAAATTAGATTATTTTATTCTTGAACATTTTATTTGCATGCTTTAATTCTTAGATTCTAAGCATCTTAATATGTTTCAATTACATTTAAATATTTGAAAAGTAAAAGTGGGAGTTCTTATGGTTTTGCTGTAATCATTGTAAATGATTGCAGTTCCCACAACCCAGGTTTGGCAATGTCAAAGGCTAGAGGACATTGCTTTAAAGTTAGAGGGGCAACATTTAAACAAGACAGGATTTTTACACAGAGAGTGGTGGCTGCCTGGGGCAGTGGTGGAGGTAGATATGATAGTGGCATTTAAGAGGCTTATTGATAGGCGCATGGAGGGATATAGATAATGTGCAAGCAGCGGAGATTAGTTTAACTTATTGTCATGTTCGGCAGGGACATGATGCCCAGTGGAGAATTGTGGACGCAGCTCTGACTATCACACAAACCAACCTCCCTTCCATTGACTCCATCTACACCTCACACTGCCTCATCAAAGGCCAGCAGCACAATCAAGGACAAGACGCACCCCGGCCACTCCCTCCTCTCCCCTCCCCCATTGGGCAAGAGGTACAGAAATGTGAAAACGCACACCTCCAGATTCAGGGACTCTTTCTTGGTTTCTTGGTTCTCCAAAATATTCCAAAATGGAATTTAAACTGGAGGTGGTTTCTTCCCAGCTACCATCAGGCATCTGAACCATTCTACCAACAACTAGAGAGCAGCCCTAAGCTACTATCTACCTCATTGGAGACCCTCAGAATATCTTTGATCCAACTTTACTGGATGTTATCCTGCTTTAAACATTATTCCCATTTCCCCTTTATCTTGTATCTATGCACTACGGATAGCTTGATTGTAAGCATGTATTCTCTTTCCGTTGACTTGTTAGCACGCAACAAAACATTGGTACACTTGACAATAAACTAAACTAAAAAAACAAATCCATTGATTGTGAAATCAATTCTGTTCATTGCATATCATTTTACTGTGTAACATGTATGGAGACATGCACACCTTAATGTTGAGTATGCATGGTACTTTGTCCAGCATGACCTTCTGTATTCCTCAATGGACCAGAGTGGATCTTATTGCTTAGAAGTAACAATATCTTGAGGGATAGGCCATGCTTTGAGGTTACAAATTATGGCAGCAATGTCAATGTGAAGCAAAATGTGCGCACAATGTTTTGGGGATATGATGAAATTTCATCAGTGACCACAGCTATCACCTGCTAGACTCATGAGACTTGAGAGAAACAGCGTGGAAACAGACCCTTCAGCCCACCGAGTCCGCACTGACCTGCGATCATCTCATATATTAACATTTTCCTACACACTAGGGACAATTTACAATTTACAGAAGCCAACTAACCTACAAACCTGTACGTCTTTTGAGTGTGGGAAGAAACTGGAGCACTCAGAGAAAACCCACGCAGTCACAGGGCAAATGTACAAACTGTATTCAGACAGCACCCGTAGTCAGGATCAAACCCAGGTCTCTGGTCTGTAAGGCAGCAGCTGTACAATTGTGCTACCATGCCACCCGCCTCCTTTGATAAAAACAGAAGTTGCCCAAAATACTCAGCAGATTGGGTAGCATCTGTGGGAGAAGAAACAGAGTGAGCATTTCAGGTTGGGAACCCTTCCTTAGAGCTGGTCTTCCTACTTCTTCCTAATCCTAATGAAAGGTCTTCAACCTGAAACGTTAATTTTGCTTCTCTTCCCATGGATGTTGCCTGACCTGCTGAGTAGCTCCAGCATTTTCTGTTTATATTTCAGGTTTCCCTCACCTGCAATATTTTGTTTGTTTTTGTAGCCTCCTTTGATTTGAAGACCAAAAAAGTAGATACATACCACGAGCAGGAGGACTGCAGAAAGAAATTATATTCTGGACAATACTGCAGTCAATGATAAGTCAATAGATTTTTTACTGCAACTTTTGCTGCAGAACCAAAGATCAGACCGCAACTTTGCAAAATAATCTGCAGCCAGTGAATAAAAGAAAAGGGAGAGCATAGATCATAGAACAGAGAACACAGAACAGTGTTGTATAGTATAGGAACAGTTCATTTGGCCCACAATGTCTGTGCCGAATATTATGCCTAGACAAACTCTTATCTGCCTGCACATGTTCCTTATCCCTCCTTCTTTTCTTAGGCCCCCTTGACCATTGCTGACCATGGGTGTCTGTAGGGTGTTATTCCCTATATGGAGGATGCCTGTGCGTGATTTTATTTAACGTGGGGAAACAGCCACCCCACAGTCCTTGACAAATCTGGGTCAGGATCCAGTGGCATGGAATCCAAGATGACTGGAGACCCTTTTCTGCTGCAACCGTCATCCGCCTTCCCAGCCGTTGTGAAGCTCCACAAAGCTCCATCATCCTCCGCTTGTTCCACTGTTGAGGTCTTGGTTGGATTGCTCTTTGTCAGAGACCTCCCCCTCGACCTTAGCGTGTTGGGTGGCCCTCCCGGGACTATAGCTCCAGGCGACATCGCTCTCAGGTTCTCAGGTCACAAGCTTCTCCACCACGACAAGGGGACAATCCACGGAGAATCCCTCCATTCCCTGCATATCTATGTGCCTATCCAAAAGCCTCTTAAACACCATCATCTTATCTGCGTCCACCACCACCCCTGGCAGTGCGTTCCAAACATCCACCACCCTCTGTGTTGAAAGCTTGCTCCTCACATCTCCTTTAAACTCTCCCCCTCTCATCTGAAAGCAATGCCCTTTAGTATTGGATATTTCCATCCTGGGAAAAAGGTTCTGACTGTCTTCCCAAACTATTCCTCTCATAATTTTATATACTCTTATCAGATCTTTCCTGGTCCGAGAACACTAATGCAATCATCAAGAAAGCTCATCAGCGCCTCTACTTCCTGAGAAGTTTACGGAGAGTCGGTTTGTCAAGGAGGACTCTCTCTAACTTCTACAGGTGCACAGTAGAGAGCATGCTGACCGGTTGCATCGTGGCTTGGTTCAGCAACTTGAGCGCCCTGGAGAGGAAGAGACTACAAAAAGTAGTAAACACTGCCCAGTCCATCATCGGCTCTGACCTTCCTTCCATCGAGGGGATTTATCGCAGTCGCTGCCTCAAAAAGGCTGGCAGTATCATCAAAGACCCACACCATCCTGGCCACACATTCATCTCCCTGCTACCTTCATGTAGAAGGTACAGGAGCCTGAAGACTGCAACGACCAGGTTCAGGAATAGCTACTTCCCCTCAGCCATCAGGCTATTAAACCTGGCTCGGACAAAACTCTGAACATTAATAACCCATTATTTGTTATTTGCACTTTATCAGTTTATTAATTCATGTGTTTTGGAGTCAATGACTATTATGTTCTATTGTGCTGAAGCAAAGCAAGAATTTCATTGTCCTATCAGGGACACATGACAATAAACTCTCTTGAACTCTTGAACTTGAACTTGAGGTCTTCCCTTAGCCGCCAGCATTACGGAGAAAACATTCCTAGTTTGTCCAACCTCTCTTTGTAGCTAATAACCTCTATTCCACGCATCATCCAATTGTATCATCCTATCACCAACTAGAGTGTGATTCTGAGCTACTATCAACGTCACCGGTGACCCTTAGACTATCTTAAAGTGAACTTTACTGGACTTTATCTCACACTAAATGTTATTTATTTTATCATATATCTGTACACTGTGGACGGCTTGATTGTAATCATGTATAGTTCTTCCAATGACCGGATAGCACGCAACAAAAAAGCTTTTCAATGTGTCTCGGTACATGTGACAATAAACTAAACTAAACTAAACTAAATTTGGGCCTCGATTGAGTTACTCCAGCATTTTGTGTCTATCAATTCTTGATTGTTGCATGAAACAAACTTCCTCCAGGGATATATCACTAATTGTATGATATTCGTACCTTCTCCATCTCTGTTTTTAAAGTATGAAAATGTGCTTATTGCTGACTGATCACTTGATGCATGCACTGACATTATTTTTGTTTGTGCAATTTTACAGGACAGTCTGTTTCCCAGTCTCCACGTACCATATATGCAGAAAGAGGAGAATCAGTTTCAATGACCTGTGAAATCACAGTTACACAAGGAAAGATAGTCGGCACTAATTTACTAAGGAATCCTTTAAACCCAATGGATCTGTGTTATGTCCGCGTAACATCTGTGTTCATAGCTGACACGCATAGGCCTCGTCTGGAGTGCAATGGGACACAAGATGCAAAAAGCATCAACATTACTCTCAGAAATCTTCAGAAAAATGACACTGATATTTACTATTGTTCTTCTGGGATAGAGAATGGTAGATTAGACAACTTCAAATCTAATGGAACAATGCTTATTGTAACAGGTACGTGAGTTTTATGCATCAAATATTCATGCAATATTATATACTGAAGTGGAGCTGATAATTAAATACTATGTGTGGGAACTCACTGCAGATGCTGGTTAACATTAAACTATCATACCATATCTATCTATCTATACTGTAATATAAAAGTGTGTGTGTGTGTGCGTGTGTGTGTGTGTGTGTGTCTGCCTGCCTTTGATTCGTTGCTACGCCAACACCAGACGTTGAATCGCCGAGATCTTTTCCATTTCAGGAGAGATTTCACTTTTCATTCTAAGTATCCACTCCTGATTAAATTTCGTCGTGTTTAAGTACACATTTTTAATAAAATCCTTCTCCCCCACCCCCCCAAAATTTCAAAAGAAAACAGCATCTCACCCATAGAATGTTGGTGAACGTTCCATCGTGTGATGTCACAATGCCCAATGCTCACAGATGTCCAATCGGAATGGATCCATTTACATATGCCTTTGCAGCAGCCCCAGCCCCTCCCCCCCTCCCCCGCAGCCTGTGTCGAAGCGCGTCATCACATGTGTGGGAATAGAGAAAGAGGATTGGGGGTGATAGGGAATGCGGAACAGATGGACTGTCCCTACCCCTCCCCCTTCCACTTTCCCTCCCCACTATTTCCCCTCTCTCCCCCCCACCCCTCTCCCCTCCCTCCACACTCTACTCCCTCTTCCCTACCCCATCTCCCTCCTCCTCCCCCCCCCACACCTCTCCCCCCATCCCTCTCTCCGCCCCTTCTCCCTCTCCTCACCCCTCTCCCTCTCCTCCTCCCACCCCCATCCCTCCCTCCCCACCCTTTCCCTCTCTCCCCCACCCCCTTCCCCTTCCCCACTCTTCCCCCTCTACCCCCTAACCCATCTCCCTCCTCGCCTCCCTCCCCTCTCCCCCACCCCACTCTCCCCCACCCTCTCCATCTCCCTCTCCTCACCCCTCTCCCGCTTCTCCCCCTCCTCCTTCCAACCCCATCCCTCCCTCCCCACCCCCTTCCCTCTCTACCCCTCCCTTCCCTTTCCCCCCGCCCCATTCCCCCTACCCCTCTGTCCCTCTTCCACCACTTCCCCTACCCCTCCACACTCTTCCACTTCTCTCCCCCTTACCCCACCCCTCTCCCTCCCCACCCCTCCCTTCCCCCTCCCTCCCCCTTCTCCCCCCACCCCTTCCCCCTACCCCTCTGACCCTCTTCCAACACTCCCCCTACCCCTCTCCCCCTCCCTCCCCACTACCACTTCTCTCCCCCCTCTCCCCTCCCCCTCTCCATTTCCCTCTCCTCACCCCTCTCCCTCTCCTCCCCCTCCTGCTCCCACCCCCATCCCTCTCTCTCCCACCCCCCTTCCCTCTCCCCCCCACCCCTCTCCATCTCTCCCCCCACCCCCTACCCCTGTCCCACCACCCCTCCACTCCCCGCTCCCCTCTCCCACCCCCTACCCCTCTCCCCCCCCTTCCTGCCCTCCCCGCTCTCCTTCCCATCCCCCTCTCTCTCCCCCTACCCCGCTCTCCTCTCCCTCCCAAATCTCTCCCATTTCCTCTTCCTCCTCTCCACTCCCTCCTCGTCTCACCCTCCCCTCTCTCCCCCCTCCCCCACCCCTCTCCCCCACCCCCATCCCTCTCTCCCACCCCCTTCCCTCTCCCCCCCACCCCCCTCCATCTCTCCCCCCACCCCCTACCCCTGTCCCACCACCCCTCCACCCCTCTCCCCCACGCTCCCCACTCTTCCCCTTCTCTCCCCCTTATCCCACCCCTCACACTCCCCAACCCTCTCTCCCCCCTCCCTTCCCCCTCACTCCCCTCTGTCCCTCTACCCCCACTTCCCCTACCCCTCTCTCCCTCCCTCCCCATTCTTCCACTTATCTCGCCCCACCCCCACCCCTCTCACTCCCCACTCTTCCCCCTCTCTCTGCTCTTCCCCTCCCTCCACACTCTTCCCCTTCTCTCCCCCCTACCTCTCTACCCCTCCCTCCACTCTTCTCCCTCTCCCTACCCCCTCCCCTCCATCCTCCCCTCCCTCTCTCCCCCTCCCCCACCCTCTTTCCCCCCTCTCCCCACCCTCTCTCACTCCCTCCCACATCCCTCTCTCCTCCTCCATTTCCCCCCTCTCCCTCTCTCCTCTCCCTCCTCCCCTCCCCCTCTCTCTCCCCCTACCCCACTCTCCTCTCCCTCCCAAATCTCTCCCATTTCCTCTTCCTCCTCTCCACTCCCTCCCCTCGTCTCACCCTCCCCTCTCTCCACCCGGTCTCCCCCTCCCCCCCTCCCCCCCACCTGTGTGTTTGGGTGGTGGTTAGTGTGAGTGTGATGCCGCCCCCCCTCCCCCCCCCCCCGTAAACGCGCGTTTTGGAAACAGACCCCAACTGAACACAGTACTCTAACTGTGGCCTCACCAATGTCTTGGACAGCTGTAACATATCCTCCCAACTTATATACTCGATGCTCTGACTGATGAAGGCTAATGTGCTAAAAGCCTTCTTGATAACCTTGTGATGCCACTTTCAAGGAACATTGTACCTGTAATCCCAGATCCCTCTGCTCTACAACACGCCACAGGGCCTTGCCATTCACTGTTGGTTCTGCCCTGGTTTGAATTCCAAAGATAGACATAATTGCTGGAGTAACTAGGCGGGACAGGCAGCATCTCTGGATTGAAGGAAAGGGTTGCGTTTCGTGTCTAGACCCTTCTTCAGATGGTCTCCTAAGGGTCTCGACCCAAAATGTCACCCATTCCTTCCAACTAGGGATGCTGCCTGTCCTGCTGAGTTACTCCAGCATTTTGTGTCTATCTTCAGTATTTGCAGTTCTTTCCTACACACTTGACTTCCAGAGATGCTGCCTGAGTTCTTCCAGCACTTTGTGTTTGTTGAAGCTTGCAGCATCTGCAGTTCCGCGTGCTTCCATACTTACACTTGTTAGATTCTCATGCTTTGAAATGTGATCCATTTTGTGTGAACTTTGAAACCACCACTGCATCTAACTGCATCTATATTGTGGGATGAAACTCCTGAGGGGTTTGGCCTTATAAACCAATCTGCTGGATCTGTAAACAGTTTTGTTTTTCCTCCCTAAACACTTGTAAACTTGAGCTTATATATCTTTTTTCAAAAAGGCTCTCATATTTGTGATTTAGTTATTAAAATCCTTGCTAATTTTCAATGTGCAATTTAGTAACTCAAGCATGCTGACCTCATGTTTAAAGGTCTTTGTTCAAGATCCTTAGAATTACTTCTTTGAAGAGTTCATACGTTCATGTTATAGGAGCAGAGTTAGGCCATTCAGCCCATCAAGTCTACTCTGCCATTCAATCATGGCTAATCTATCTTTCTCTCTCAACCCCATTCTCCAGCCTCCCCCCAAAAACCCCTGACACCCGCACTAATCAAGAATCTGCCAATCTCCACCTTAAAAAGATCCATTGACTTGACCCACCACAGTCATCTGTGGCAAAAAATGCACAGATTCACCGCCCTCTGACTAAATAAATTCCTCCTCATCTCCTTTCTAAATGTACGCCCTCTTATTCTTAACGGCTGTGCCCTCTGCTCCCACACCCTCATACTAGTGGAAACATCATCTTCATGCCCACTCTATCCAGTTCATGAGATAAGCACTGGAGATTAATGTAGCGACTGGTGTTTTGCCACCAGACACTAATATTCCATCCGATAACTCATGTTTCCTCTTTTTTAAGGGGTTTGTGAACATTTTATGAGAAGATAATGATGTAATGGACAAATTAAGACAAACGTATATGTTTTTATATTTTATCTTCTCTGACAAAACCTCGCAACCTTGTGATGATAACTGTACCGAAGAAGAAAAATGCAAAGTTGCTGTTTTTAAGGATCCGCTGATGATTGCAATGATTATTCTTGCAGCTACTAGCTGCCTTTGTGCATTGGTTCTGTTACTTCGACATGTAAGTTCCTAATTTATATTCATCAAATATTATGCCTTGAAGTATAAAAAAAATAACAAGATTCTTAAACTGATTGAAGAAATTGATTTGAGGGCAGCAGATAGAGTCGCTCCCTCACAGCGCCAGAGACCCGGGTTCGATCCTGTCTCTGTCAGCATGTGATCCATATCCCTCCACTACCTGCATGTCTGAATGCCTCTTAAATGCTGCTATGGGTGTACATGGGAGTGGGCAAGAGATGGTGGGTGCTCTGAGGCACAACAGATTGCAGATGCTGGAATCTGATGGATGGAAAGGAGAACAGCTGGAGGAACTCAGCAGGTCAGGCAGCATCTGTGGAAGGAAATAGGCAGCCTGGATGAAGTGTCCTGACTCGAAACATCGACCATCAATTTATGCATTTGATGGTTTTAGATATAAAGGGAGGATGGGCAAACTTGGACAGTTTTTTTCTGGAACTTTGGGGGTTGAGGGGAGAACTGCTGGGAGTATATAAAATTATGAGAGGCATAGATAGACAGTCTGACAGTCAGAACCTTTATTCCTAGGGTGGAAATGTCAGAGACGAGTGGGTACAGTTTAAAGGGCGAGGGTGGCAAAGCTTAAAGGAGATGTGTGAGGCACATTTTTTACACAGAGTGGGGTGAGTGCTTGGAATGTGTTGTCAAGCGTGATGTCGGAGGCAGATATGATAGTGGCCTTTAAAAGCCTTTAACATGGGAATGTGGATAGGCAGGGAGTGGAGGAATATGGATCACTGTATCTATACACTGATCAATTGTCATCATGTGTAGTCTTTCCCCTGGCTGGCTAGCACGTGGCAAAAAGCTTTTCACTGGACCTCGGTACATGTGACAATAAACAAAACTAAACTGAACTAAATTAAATGTGCAGGCAGAGGAAATTAGTTGTACTTGGTGTCATATTCGGCATGGACATTGTGGGGTGAATATTCCTGTGCTGTACTGTTCTATGTTCTTCCCTTCCAAGTTACAATCCACCCTGATTTGGGGAAATAGTGCTATTCCAGATTCATTGCTAGCTGTAAACCTTGGACCCTCTCTGCCCAACAACACCATGGGATTACTTATATAGATTCTCTAATTCAGGAAGCCGACCCACTACGATCAGCCATGATCACAATGAATGGCGGTGCTGGCTCGAAGGGCCGAATTGCCTCCTCCTGCACCTATTTTCTATGTTTCTATGACTTGTTAGGGGTATTAACAGCATGTATGTCCACTATTCACCTTTCCAAAATTCATTAGGGGAATTGATAGGATAAATGCACAGAGTTGTTATACCCTGAGGAACCAGGGGGTTTAAGGCGAGGGGAGAAGATGTAAAGGAACGTGAGGGACAACATTTTCACTCAGAGGGAAGTGGGTATATGGAATGAGATGCCAGAGGAGGTAGTTGAGGCAGATATAATAACAGCATTATAAAGCACTTGGACAGGTACAAGGAAAGGAAAGGTTTAATGGGATATGGCCAAATGGGACTCGCTTACATGGGACACTTGGTGTTAGCATGGATGAGTTGGACTGAAAGGCCTGTTTCCATGCTGTATGCCTCGATGACTGTAAAGACATTTGCTAGAATTCTGAAGGCTCTCAGGCTGAAGAAGGATCTCAACCCAAAACATCACCTGTTCTTTTTCCCCAGAGTTGCTGCGTGACCGTTGAGTTACTCCAGCTTCGGTTTAAACCAGCATCTGCAGTTCCGACCTTCTTTGATAGAATTCTCTCTTGTAACTTTGCAAGAAGCGAGATATGAATAGACAATATGGCAGAAGATGGCCTATCATTGCGCAAATAATGTCAACCAATATTCATTCCAAAGACCTTTATGCTTAATTAGGATTAATAAGGATTAGCAAGAATGTCTGTGTTGAAAGTTGTAAATTTAGAGAAAAAATAACGTTTAAAAATTGTCTTAATTTTTAGGGGAAAAATCACTATCAAGAGGCACAATCTGAACGAAAACGAGTTCCAAATTCAGTGTATGAAGATATGAACTTGGTACGATCGCAAAGCATGGCTCGTTAGTGCTCAAGTAAAATGAGCCTTAAACATTTGATTCAATTATCTATGAAAGGTAAAATGCACCATCAGAGTAGGATAGGACCTGATGGAATCTGCAAAGTTCTTAAACATTTTCTTCACTGTTTTGTTTCTGTGACGTAAACTTTTATGGATTAAGATGGAATGCTGAAATCTTGAGCAAAACACAAGATGCTGGAATAAATCAGCAGGTCAGGCAGCATCTGTGGAGGGAATGGACAGGAGACGTTTTGGGTCGGGAACTCTTGATCAGTCTTAAGAATGGTCCCAAATCGAAACGCTACCTCTCCATAGTCTCCACAGATGCTGCCTGATCTGCTGAGTTACTTCAGCACTTTGTATTTTGCTGTGGTATAAATTGGGTGTGTTTTTTTGATGGCTGGTGTTGGAACAGAACATCATGTATATAATCTACATGATGTTCTACAGTCTCACCGATGTAGAATCTACAATTCTACATCGGTGAGACTAAGCGGAGGTTGGGCGATCGTTTCGCCGAACACCTCCGCTCGGTCCGCAAGAACCTACCTGACCTCCCGGTGGCTCAGCACTTCAACTCCCCCTCCCATTCCCAATCCGACCTCTCTGTCCTGGGTCTCCTCCATTGCCAGAGTGAGCAACACTGGAAATTGGAGGAACAGCACCTCATATTCCGCTTGGGGAGCCTGCATCCGGCGGGCATGAACATTGAATTCTCCCAATTTTGTTAGCCCTTGCTGTCTCCTCCGCTTCCTTAGCCCTCGAGCTGTCTCCTCCCATCCCCCAGCCCTCGGGCTCCTCCTCCTCCCTTTTTCCATCCTTCTCCCCGCCACCCCCTATCAGTCTGAAGAAGGGTTTCGGCCGAAACGTTACGTATCTCCTTCGCTCCATAGATGCTGCTGCACCCGCTGAGTTTCTCCAGCATTTTTGTGTACCATAATGTATATAATGTACAGACTCACTGTTCCATTACAATGTACATGCAATATACATTGTACATATATATTTTAGCTTTCATTTAAAATAAATCTCTATGTTTCACCCCACCTTCAGTGTTTTTCAATATCTGTTCCACACAATGGAACTGTGTGAGCTGTTCCACACAATGGGGAGGAAACTCATTCTTCAATCTGTGTTGCACTTGCAACAGAAGTGTGAAAAATTTGTCACATTTGTTTCTTTGAGTGGCTTCTGATCTTCAGTTATCGTTCCCACCCTTGATTGAAAAAGGATCTTTATATCGAAGAAAACAGTGAATGCAAATCTTTACAACAATGCGTCCACATCATTGTGTCAATTATTTTCGTCTTTCTTCCTCACTCCTGGTGTGTGAATGCTGCTGGCAGTGTCGAAGCTGAACTCTGAACTGAGTTGTCAAATGCCAACAACATTGGTGGGTCAGGAATCACACTTGTAGGTCTAACTAGGTAGAGGGCAGTAGATGGGCACGCAATGAAATGTAGATGCTACAATCCTGCTGAGAACATAAAGTGCTGGAGTAAGCCATTAGGTCAGGAAGCCCGAGAGCAGATAGAGAGAGCTGGATGAAGACGGCATGAGTACTGGGCTCATCCCTGGTGCATTGCATGTCGGGCCGGGGCTCTGCGGCTCCGCGGCTCCCCTGCCTGTGAAGTCTCGCTGATTTTAAACCCCCCCACCCCGTACTTTGCCTCCCTCACGGTTATAGTGGACAATTGACAATAATGGACACTATCCCCCTCCCCCATCCCCCGCACATGGTTTGTTATTGCAGGGATTTCTTGTACAACATGGAAACATCAAGTCCATGCCGCCCATTGATCACCCGATCACACTAGTTCTATGTTATCTCACTTTTGCAGCCACTCCCTGCACACTACGGGGAATTTAGAGAAGCCAATTAACCTACAAACCTGCACATCTTTGGAATGTGGCAGGAAACTGGAGCACCCGGAGAAAACCCAGGCAGTCACAGCGAGAACGTACAAAATCCGTACAGACAGCACCCGTGTCCAGATTGAACCTGGGTCTCTGGCACAGTGAGGCAACAGTTCTACCGCTGTGCTACTGTGCTGCCCTTAATTGTTATCCAACAACTAATTAGTATTATCCCTACCACCTCTGAGACCAGCTTTCAGAAGTACCAGCATCAAACAGAAAGAAAAACAGTTTCTCTCAATTCCTTTCTTTATGCCCCAAAGCTATTATTTTGGTGGAACAGGAAACTGCAGATGCAGAAATCTAGACCACAAAACAAACTCAAAAAAAGGAACTCAGCGGGTTGGGCAGCATTCAGATTCAACTTTCATTGTCATTGTCAGTGTACAGTACAGAGACAACAAAATGCAGTTAGCATCTCCCTGGAAGAGCGAGAGAATATGATTTCTGTAGAGTGCAGAGCATTCTGTAGAGCATCTGTAGAGTGGGGGGATGGTAGGAAACGATGATGTTTTGTGTTGACACCTTGCACATAGTCCTGATGTAGGGAACACCGAGTCCTCACCGGAAAGGTCCCGACCATAAATGTCACCCATCCTCTTTCTCCACAGATGCTGCCTGACCAGTTGTGTTACTGCACCACTTTGTGTGTATCTTTTCATGTCTTGCATTGCTGTCCTTGTGGCATCAAACAAATGCATACTCCTTAAAAACAGACGTTACTTGAGTTTCCTCTTGCATCCACACATTGATGAAGTAAGTGGTTGAGGCTGTAAAATATAGGTCACGCACCTCATTGTGCAATGACAGCAGAATGGGTAAACAGTGATCTAATCCACAAAGGGTTTATGGCTGCTGTACAGAGCTTCAGTACATACTTCAGCAGGTACAGGATACTGAGTTGGATGATCAGCCATGACCATATTGAATGGCGGTGCAGGCTCGAAGGGCCGAATGGCCTACTCCTGCACCTATTTTCTATGTTTCTATGTTTCTATGTACACCTACAGGCTGGGTTGTGACAGTCAGATGGATTCACTTGCACCGGGACACCAGTATTGTGATGTTCTACCAGCCATGCCACTGTGCCACCCTAAGGATGCCACCATTACACGTCCCAATTCTTAATGCAAATTCCAATTTACCATTCTTGGACCTTAACACTGGTCTATATTCTATTCAGCCTTTGTACTTGTTGGATGAAACCTTTCAGGAGCCTGCCCTGTTCCCTGAAAGGAAGTCTTGAAAATCTATATCATAATTCTGACCATTTTGAATTTACAGAATTCACAAGTTTATCTTGAAGTTTCCAAGTAACAGGGACAGTGACTAGATCTAATGAAATAGAAATAATTGTACAAGTTCAAAGATAGGAGCAGTTGAAAGTGTGTATTAACGCTGACTTGTGGCACTTCTTGTTATCTCTATCACGCAGATGTCACAATTCGAATCAGTTTCTGTCTGTCTCTTTGGATCTATCTTTCCATCTGTCTGTCTCATTCTCTCTCTCTGTCTCTCTCTCTCGGCCTCAAAAAAGCACCATTTCACTGAACCATGCGATCAAAACAAAACTACAACAATATGCAAATGAATTCCACTGAGTTCTTGATCTATAAGACTAAACAATATGTTATCTTTTAGGAAAATATTCTTGATGTAAAACTGAATTTTGAATCAACGTCTCACGATCTTTCTGAAATGCTGTTATGAATTGAAAAAACCTGTAGCAGTGATTTTATAAAAACATATTCAGAAAACAAAATGTTAAAGGTGATATTTCAATGTGATGTGAGAAATATAATAATAATAATAAATTTTATTTTTGGGCGCCTTTTAGACATCTCAAGGACACCTTACAGAGATTAACAGGAATAAAAAACATATAATCAGAATAAAATAAATAATAAAGACATCACAGAAACACAAATTAAAGACAGAATTCAGTCCAAAAACAAAAAATCAAAAACACAATGTGAAAAGAGAGCAGCGGCAGCTAAAGCGCGCCAACGTCCACTCTCTCTTCACGGCAGCCAACTTGGACAAATACTAACATGATTACGTACAGACAAAAAAATCATCCCCCCACAATGGTTACCACTGTGGGGGAAGGCACAGAGTCCAGTCCCCAACCTCAAGTTCACCCAAAGTCAGACCTATTGAGGCCACCGCTATTGCCTCTACGGAGGCCCGATGTTCCTGGCCGTTCTCACCGGGTGGTGTTGCCCCGGCGTCGGGAGAGTCCTCTCAGCAGCTGGACCACCTGGAACGGCCGCTTCCTAGCTGGGGACCGCGGCTTCCGAAGCCGACAAGGCAGCGCCGGTTTGGAGCTCCCAGGCTCCCGATGTTGAAGTCGGCGCCGCCCGCTCCGCTCCGCAGACCCGCAGCCCGGAGGTGTTGAACTCGGCGGTCCTTCCACTGCTTACACTAGTTCATAAGGTCATAAATTAGAGGACCAGAATTAGACCATTCGGCCCATCTAGTCTATTCCGCCATTCATTCATGGCTAATCTATCTTTCCCTCTCAACCACATTCTCTTGCCTTCTCCCCATAATCCTTGACACCTGTACTAATCAAGAATCCATCAATATCAAGAGGCACAAAAAGCTGGAGGAACTCAGCGGGCCAGGCAGCATCTCTGGAGAGAAGGAATGGGAGACGTTTTGGGTCTTAGGAAGGATCTTGACCAGAAACGTCACCCATTTCTCCTCCAGAGATGTTGCCTCTCTCGCTGAGTTACTCCAGCTTTTTGTGTCTATGTCCTATCTATGACATGCTACAGGTCTCCACTCAAACTCCAGCTTTCTAGGGAAAACAAGCTAAGCTAATACTCTCTAATCCTGGTAAACCGCACCTGCACCGATTACAAATCCTTCCTGTCGTGGGGTGACCAGAAAAGCATGCAATGCCCCAAATATGGTCTAACGAAGTGTGCAGGAAGGAACTGCGGATACTGGTTTATACTGAAGATAGACTATCTTTGATCAGATTTTGCTTGCTTTACCTTCCACCTTACACTAAACGATATTCCCTTATCATGTAGCTGTACACTGTGTATGGCTCGATTGTAATCATGTATTGCTTTTCCACTGGCTAGATAGCACGCAACAATACCTTTCCACTCTACCTCAGTACACGTGCCAATAAACTAAACTAAATTAAACTAAACTAGATGCAAAGTGCTGGAGTAACTACCACTAATATCTTTCACTAAATATTTAATTTATTAACTTATTTAATCAGCCACTTTTCTCTAACACTAGTTTTAACTCGATGTGAAATCATTTTGTAGACCATCATACACCATTAACATTCAAGTATATTTTACGTACTCAGTCTGTTTTTTGTGAAATTGTGACTCAGAAATGATTTCAAAATTCACACAAAGTGCTGGAGTATTTCAGCGGTCAGGCAGCATCTTTGGAGAATATGGACAGGTGATATTTCAGGTCGGGACCCTTTTTCTGTCTGCCCATTAATATTCTCCAGACATGCTGCCTGACCCACTGAGTTACTGCAGCATTTTGTGTTTTTATTTGTAAACCAGCCTCTGCTCTTCCTCGTGTTTACATAATTCACAGGTTTTAAGCAAATAAGATCAATTCATATTTTTTCCGTTTCATTTTCCCTTGCATTGTGCAAAAACAGAATGTAAAGTATCAAGTAACTATTTTCAAAAGGACACAAAGTGCTGAAGTCCAGCTTTCTTCTCCCCTCTATAATCAGTCGGAAGAAAGGTCCCTTTGAGACGGTAATCCACGCCTTTGTTACCACTCGGCTGGATTACTGCAATGCACTGTATGTGGGGGTTAGTGGGTCCTCCATCGCCCGTCTCCAGATGGTACAGAATGCAGCTGTACGTCTTTTAATTGGCACACGTAAACATGAGCACATTTCGCACATTTTAGCCTCACTCCACTGGTTGCCTATTCAGTTTAGGATCCATTTTAAAATTATTTTATTCACTTTTAAATCCATAAATGGTCTTGCCCCGCCCTACCTATCTGAGCTTCTACACCCTTATACACCCGCCCGCTCTCTCAGGTCAGATAATCAGCTGCTCCTGAGTGGGCCTAAAACTAAGCGGAAGCTCAGAGGGGACCGTGCCTTTGCTGTGTCGGCACCCAAATTATGGAACGATCTGCCTCTCCACATTAAACAGGCCTCTTCTCTGTCTGTTTTTAAATCTCTTCTTAAAACCCATCTCTTCTCTGTGGCCTTTGATACACAGTAAGATGTCGACTTTATTTGCTTGATTGGTTTCCTATTTTGATTGCTTATTGCATGGCTATTATTTTTACTCATGTTTTATGTCTTTTGATTTATTGTTGTATTTCATATGTGATTTATGCGCCTTATGTGAGCTGTTATGTTATGTTCTGTTATGTTGTCTGTTTATGATGTCTTGTTTTTTCTTCTGTACAGCACTTTGGTCAACATTGGTTGTCTTAAAGTGCTTAACAAATAAAGTTGGATTGGATTGGATTGGTCCCGACCCAAAATATCACCTCCATGTCCTCCAGCGATGCTGCCTGACCTGCTGAGCTACGCCAGCATTGTGTGGCCTTTAGTGTATTACCCAACACCTGCATCTCTTTATTTCTCCCAGCATCTAATTTTCCTGTCCACGTCATCTAGTGTGGTTTCAAAAGTGGCTTCAAAGTGAAACTTGCTTAGAACACCAGCTCAGATATTAAATATTTTGACAGAAGCAACCAGCAAGGAAGAAATATGGCTGCGCAAATATTCCTCTGCCTTTCGTTTTTATTCTTTCCAACGATAACTGCAGGTAAGAAACAACTTCCAATGAAGTCTCATGAATTTTAAATAATAATGCACACCAGAAATGTTTTGCCGCTCTTGTTTGTTCCTCTACAGGCTTGAATGTACAATGGTCAGAAGTGATCGTATATGTTCAATCTTCCTTTGGGATAGCCTTTGACAAATATTGTCCCTGCACTGTAGAAACAAGGAATTGCAGATGCTAGTTTGCAACAAAAATGACACAGAGGGCTGGAGTAACTCAGCGGGTCAGGCATCAGCCCTGGAGAACATGGATAGGTGATGGTTCGTGTCGGGACCATTCTTCTGTTCCGACCTGAAACATCACTAATCCATGTTCGTCATTGCCAAGGAACTAATCCCTTCATCTACGATTCTCCTTAAATCCCAGAGTTTAGGATAGATTTTCCAAATCTAGGTTATATGGTCTAATGTTTAATTTTCTCACTCTTGTGGTACATTTTGGGATGTGTTTCTATATTGGTAAGAAATTATAAAAATGCATGCTATCCTTTTCTTGTGCTATCTTGAACCGTGATCTTTATTAGAGCATTTCAACTTGTTCTTTCCAGTGTAAATAGAGTTATAGAGTTATAGAACCATAGAGTCTTACAGCATGGAAACAGGCCCTTCCGTCCAACTTGCCCACACCGGCCAACGTCCCATCTACACTTGTCCCACCTGCCTGCAGGTAGCCCGCATCCCTTTAAACCTGTCCTATCCATGTACCTGTCTATATAATTGTTAAACATTGTGATAGTGCCTGCCTCAACTATCTCCTCTGGCAACTCGTTCCATACACCAACCACCTTTTGTGTGAAAACGTAACCCATCAGGTTCCTATTCAATCTTTCCCCCCTCACCTTAAACCTATGTCCTCTGGTTCTCAATTCCCCTACTCTGTACAAGAGACTCTGTGCTTTTGCCTCTCATGTACAGCTCTATAAATAAGAACATCCCTCATCATCCTGCAGTCCAAGAAATAGAGTCCGAGCCTGCCCAGCCTCTCCCTTAAACTCAAGCCCTCGTGTGCTGACAAGCTTATAAATCTTATCTGCACCCTTTCCAGTTTGACAACATCTATCCTATAACTTGGTGCCCAAAACTGAACACAATACTCTAAATGTGGCTTCACCAATGTCTTACACAATTGCAGCTTGATCTCCCAACTTCTATACTTAAATATTGATATAATCCCAATACTAACCAATCAACATTAAAGCAGTTGATGTTCTTCTGTCTGAAGAAGGGTCTTGACCCAAAATGACGCCTATTCCTTCACCATAGATACTGAGTTGAGCAGTCGAGGACTCTATTTCTTGGACTGTAGGATGATGAGCATTCTCCAGTATTTTTTGTCTATCTTTGATTGTTCCGGCATCTACAGTCCTTTCTTAAACATGAAAGCAATGATACCTAACTATGTTTTACAATCCTTGGTCGTTAAAGCTGCAAATAATTGAACTCATTTAAAAGTTTTAAACAAAAGATAAATTCTGCAATACCGATAAGGAATCTATCAGGTGAAAAATCAAGCTAATATTTAAAGAATTAGTTTTTATATATTTGTGACCTTCAAAATGATGTTGGGTTTGAAAGTGTTGTATTAAAATACATTACATACAAAAAATGAACGCTGTAAACCAAAATCTCATTGGAACATCCAAAAATATATATTTTAAACTTCTATAGTGAGGAATAGACTTTGGAGTCGCAAATAATATATTGCATTTGCTGGGAAATAAATTGCTGGGATCCTCCGCAAGACAGGTCGTATATGTAAAGAGAAAAACAAATTCAAGTTTCAGATCAAGAATTATTCAATTTCCTGGTTCCTCTTTTTAGGAATATTACCGTATCATCTATAAAAATTGAAATGTAGGCACAAAAGAAGGGCCTGTTTCCGTTCTGTAATCCTTATATGTTTACATATGTTTATATCAAAGATTAAGAAATAAATGAGCAAAAACAGTGGTGGAGGAACTCAGCGGGTTAGGCAGCATCTCCAGAGGGAATGAACAGACAACATTTCAAGACATAGAAACATAGAAAATAGGTGCAGGAGTAGGCCATTCGGCCCTTCGAGCCTGCACTGCCATTTGATATGATCATGGCTGATCATCCAACTCAGTATCCCATCCCTGCCTTCTCTCCATACCCCCTGATCCCTTTAGCCACAAGGGCCACATCTAACTCCCTCTTAAATATAGCCAATGAACTGGCCTCAACTACCTTCTGTGGCAGAGAATTCCACAGATTCACCACTCTCTGTGTAAAAAATGATTTCCTCATCTCGGTCCTAAAAGTCTTCCCTCTTATCCTTAAACTGTGACCCCTAGTTCTGGACTTCCCCAACATCGGGAATAATCTTCCTGCATCTAGCCTGTCCAACCCCTTAAGACCCTTCCTCCGACTGAGTGAAACAAATGTTCTTTTGCCCCTCAAACCCGTACTGTTTCAACAAATCTTATTTGACATTTCTTTAATTTTAAATATTTAGGTTTAAGAAACTGTCTCAAAATTAGATTATTTTATTCTTGAACATTTTATTTGCATGCTTTAATTCTTAGATTCTAAGCATCTTAATATGTTTCAATTACATTTAAATATTTGAAAAGTAAAACTGGGAGTTCTTATGGTTTTGCTGTAATCATTGTAAATGATTGCAGTTCCCAAAACCCAGGTTTGGCAATGTCAAAGGCTAGAGGACATTGCCTTAAAGTGAGAGAAGCAAAATTTAAACGAGACTTGCAGGCAGGATTTTTACACAGAGTGGTGGCTGCCTGGGGCAGTGGTGGAGGTAGATATGGTAGTGGCATTTAAGAGGCTTATTGATAGGCGCATGGATAGGCAGGGAATGGAGGGATATAGATAATGTGCAAGCAGCGGAGATTAGTTTAACTTATTGTCATGTTCGGCAGGGACATGACGCCCAGTGGAGAATTGCGGACGCAGCTCTGACTATCACACAAACCAACCTCCCTTCCATTGACTCCATCTACACCTCACACTGCCTCATCAAAGGCCAGCAGCACAATCAAGGACAAGACGCACCCCGGCCACTCCCTCCTCTCCCCTCCCCCATTGGGCAAGAGGTACAGAAATGTGAAAACGCACACCTCCAGATTCAGGGACTCTTTCTTGGTTTCTTGGTTCTCCAAAATATTCCAAATGGAATTTAAACTGGAGGTGGTTTCTTCCCAGCTACCATCAGGCATCTGAACCATTCTACCAACAACTAGAGAGCAGCCCTAAGCTACTATCTACCTCATTGGAGACCCTCAGAATATCTTTGATCCAACTTTACTGGATGTTATCCTGCTTTAAACGTTATTCCCATTTTCCCTTTATCTTGTATCTATGCACTACGGACAGCTTGATTGTAAGCATGTATTCTCTTTCCGTTGACTTGTTAGCACGCAACAAAACATTGGTACACTTGACAATAAACTAAACTAAAAAAACAAATCCATTGATTGTGAAATCAATTCTGTTCATTGCATATCATTTTACTGTATAACATGTATGGAGACATGCACACCTTAATGTTGAGTATACATGGTACTTTGTCCAGCATGACCTTCTGTATTCCTCAATGGACCAGAGTGGATCTTATTGCTTAGAAGTAACAATATCTTGAGGGATAGACCATGCTTTGAGGTTACAAATTATGGCAGCAATGTCAATGTGAAGCAAAATGTGCGCACAATGTTTTGGGGATATGATGAAATTTCATCAGTGACCACAGCTATCACCTGCTAGACTCATGAGACTTGAGAGAAACAGTGTGGAAACAGACCCTTCAGCCCACCGAGTCCGCACTGACCTGCGATCATCTCATACATTAACATTTTCCTACACACTAGGGACAATTTACAATTTACAGAAGCCAACTAACCTACAAACCTGTACGTTTTTTGAGTGTGGGAAGAAAGCGGAGCACTCAGAGAAAACCCACGCAGTCACAGGGCAAATATATCAACTGTATTCAGACAGCACCCGTGGTCAAGATCAAACCCAGGTCTCTGGTCTGTAAGGCAGCAGCTGTACAATTGTGCTACCATGCCACCCGCCTCCTTTGATAAAAACAGAAAATGCCCAAAATACTCAGCAGGTTGGGCAGCATCTGTGGGAGGAGAAACAGAGTGAGCATTTCAGGTTGGGAACCCTTCGTTAGAGCTGGTCTTCCTTCTTCTTCCTAATCCTAATGAAAGGTCTTCAACCTGAAACGTTAATTTTGCTTCTCTTCCCATGGATGTTGCCTGACCTGCTGAGTAGCTCCAGCATTTTCTGTTTATATTTCAGGTTTCCCTCACCTGCAATATTTTGTTTGTTTTTGTAGCCTCCTTTGATTTGAAGACCAAAAAATTAGATACATACCACGAGCAGGAGGACTGCAGAATGAAATTATATTCTGGCCAATACTGCAGTCAATGATAAGTCAATAGATTTTTTACTGCAACTTTTGCTGCAGAACCAAAGATCAGACCGCAACTTTGCAAAATAATCTGCAGCCAGTGAATAAAAGAAAAGGGAGAGCATAGATCATAGAACAGAGAACACAGAACATAGAACAGTGTTGTATAGTATAGGAACAGTTCATTTGGCCCACAATGTCTGTGCCGAATATTATGCCTAGTCAAACTCTTATCTGCCTGCACATGTTCCTTATCCCTCCTTCTTTTCTTAGGCCCCCTTGACCATTGCTGACCATGGGTGTCTGTAGTGTGTTATTCCCTATATGGAGAACGCCTGTGCGTGATTTTATTTAACGTCCACCCCACAGTCCTTGACAAATCTGGGTCAGGATCCAGTGGCATGGAATCCAAGATGACTGGAAACCCTTTTCTGCTGCAACCGTCATCCGCCTTCCCAGCCGTTGTGAAGCTCCACAAAGCTCCATCATCCTCCGCTTGTTCCACTGTTGAGGTCTTGGTTGGATTGCTCTTTGTCAGAGACCTCCCCCTTGACCTTAGCGTGTTGGGTGGCCCTCCCGGGACTATAGCTCCAGGCAGCATCGCTCTCAGGTTCTCAGGTCACAAGCTTCTCCACCACGACAAGGGGACAATCCACGGAGAATCCCTCCATTCCCTGCACATCTATGTGCCTATCCAAAAGCCTCTTAAACACCATCATCTTATCTGCGTCCACCACCACCCCTGGCAGTGCGTTCCAAACATCCACCACCCTCTGTGATGAAAGCTTGCTCCTCACATCTCCTTTAAACTCTCCCCCTCTCATCTGAAAGCAATGCCCTTTAGTATTGGATATTTCCATCCTGGGAAAAAGGTTCTGACTGTCTTCCCAAACTATTCCTCTCATAATTTTATATACTCTTATCAGATCTTTCCTGGTCTGAGAACACTAATGCAATCATCAAGAAAGCTCATCAGCGCCTCTACTTCCTGAGAAGATTACGGAGAGTCGGTTTGTCAAGGAGGACTCTCTCTAACTTCTACAGGTGCACAGTAGAGAGCATGCTGACCGGTTGCATCGTGGCTTGGTTCAGCAACTTGAGCGCCCTGGAGAGGAAGAGAGTACAAAAAGTAGTAAACACTGCCCAGTCCATCATCGGCTCTGACCTTCCTTCCATCGAGGGGATTTATCGCAGTCGCTGCCTCAAAAAGGCTGGCAGTATCATCAAAGACCCACACCATCCTGGCCACACACTCATCTCCCTGCTACCTTCATGTAGAAGGTACAGGAGCCTGAAGACTGCAACGACCAGGTTCAGGAATAGCTACTTCCCCACAGCCATCAGGCTATTAAACCTGGCTCGGACAAAACTCTGAACATTAATAACCCATTATTTGTTATTTGCACTTTATCAGTTTATTAATTCATGTGTTTTGGAGTCAATGCCTATTATGTTCTATTGTGCTGAAGCAAAGCAAGAATTTCATTGTCCTATCAGGGACACATGACAATAAACTCTCTTGAACTCTTGAACTCGAACTTGAGGTCTTCCCTTAGCCGCCAGCATTACGGAGAAAACATTCCTAGTTTGTCCAACCTCTCTTTGTAGCTAATAACCTCTATTCCACGCATCATCCTGACCTGTTTCTCCCAGTTGTTTTCAGGCAATTGTATCATCCTATCACCAACTAGAGTGCGATTCTGAGCTACTATCAACGTCACCGGTGACCCTTAGACTATCTTAAAGTGGACTTTACTGGACTTTATCTCACACTAAATGTTATTTATTTTATCATATATCTGTACACTGTGGACGGCTTGATTGTAATCATGTATAGTTCTTCCAGTGACCGGATAGCACGCAACAAAAAACTTTTCAATGTGTCTCGGTACATGTGACAATAAACTAAACTAAACTAAACTAAATTTGGGCCTCGATTGAGTTACTCCAGCATTTTGTGTCTATCAATTCTTGATTGTTGCATGAAACAAACTTCCTCCAGGGATATATCGCTAATTGTATGATATTCGTACCTTCTCCATCTCTGTTTTTAAAGTATGAAAATGTGCTTATTGCTGACTGATCACTTGATGCATGCACTGACATTATTTTTGTTTGTGCAATTTTACAGGACAGTCTGTTTCCCAGTCTCCACGTACCATATATGCAGAAAGAGGAGAATCAGTTTCAATGACCTGTGAAATCACAGTTACACAAGGAAAGATAGTCGGCACTAATTTACTAAGGAATCCTTTAAACCCAATGGATCTGTGTTTTGTCAGGGTAGAATCTGTGTTCATAGCTGAGACGCATAGGCTTCGTCTGGAGTGCATTGGGACACAAGATGCAAAAAGGATCAACATTACTCTCAGAAATCTCCAGAAAAATGACACTGATATTTACTATTGTTCTTCTGGGATAGAGAATGGTAGATTAGACAACTTCAAATCTAAAGGAACAATGCTTATTGTAACAGGTACGTGAGTTTTATGCATCAAATATTCATGCAATATTATATACTGAAGTGGAGCTGATAATTAAAAACTATGTGTGGGAACCCACTGCAGATGCTGGTTAACATTAAACTATCATACCATATCTATCTATCTATGATATAAAAGTGTGTGTGTGTGTGTGTGTGTGTGTGTGTGTGTGTGTGTGTGTGTGTGTGTGTGTGTGTGTGTGTGTGTGTGTGTGTGTGTGTGTGTGTGTGTGTGTGTGTGTGTCTGCCTTGGTTTCGTTGCTACGCCAACACCAGACGCAGAATCGCCGAGATTTTTTCCATTTCGGGAGAGATTTCACTTTTCATTCTAAGTATCCACTCCTGATTTTACTTTGGAGTCACGTGAGTGACTACGTGAAGAACCCGCTCAGTGCGCAGGCGCGGCATTACGCCAGCAGTGCAACAGCGGCTGCAACGGGAGTTAGGCTCCCCCGCTACAGAATGAACCGGACCGTCAGGTGAGTATCCTGAGGTCGGGTTTCTTTTACAGGTGAGCCTTTTTCTGCTTATGTTTTTTACAGGCAGAGAAAAAGGCTCTGGAACAAAACTGTCCCCCGGTCAAGGAGGAACGTTTTCCCGTCGGGGAGGGGGGCAGCAACAGGCGGTAGGAGCGACCCAGTGTTCCTCTAATTCCCCGACACCGTGCCGAGGCCAGCCCGCTAGTACCTGAGCAGCGGGCTGGACGCATAGCCACTCGAGAGGCATCCGGCAGGTGTTCCCGATTTCGGACGGGACGTCTCTCCACCCGCACGGGGGGAGAGAGAGCCGCCTGAGCCGCTGGAGCGGCTCACGGAGCAGGTGCCTGCGAGACGCGCTGCTTGAGGGGCGCTCTCGCTACTACAAGGCACAAAAGCTCCAGAAGAAGGCGGTAGGAACAATTACCGGGCGCTCCGCTATCCCCATCACCGCGCCGAGCCCAGTCCCGCTAGTGCCTGAACTGCAGGCTGGATGTCTAGCCATCCGAACAGGCATCCGGCCGGTGGCATCCGATTCGTCGGACGGGGACATGTCTCCACCTAAATGGAGGAGAGACAGCCGCCTGAGCTGCATCCAACAGCTATTGGAGCAGCTCCAGCGAGATGCACAGAAAGAGCGCTCTCGCGGAGGGAGGTCAGGCACCCCCTCCACAGTGTTCTGTACACTGCCCTCTGCTCCCTCATTACTGGAGGCTAGCATTGGTGACCAGGGCTGGGCTGGTCTGGAACAGGGGCAGGCGGACGAATTCGGGAGTATGCCAGGGGTGCAGGAACATGAAGAGCTGTTGGGTGTGATGGACCGCTTGTAGCAACCCCACGGGCTGGAGCACCGCTGGAACCAAGAATGGCGGCCAGCATCAACCATTACTGGAAAAGGTGCTCGCTGAGGTGCTGAAACAACACACAACACCAGAAAACTGTGAGGCCCTCAAAGTAAAAAGTGTCAACAGCCAAATCTGGGGGCATGTGGGGTCACACATCCGGTCCCAAGAACTCAAGCTACAGCGGATCCTAAGGCTCCTGACGTCGGCCATCACAGCCTTTGCTCGTTCCGTGGAGACCACGGAGATGGATACCTGCCAGCAGGATGTGCTGGCATTAATGTGTACCACACAATTTGAGATCAACAATCTCCGGAGGGAAACATAAGACCTGCCCTCAATCCCAAATTTGCTGGCTTGTGTAAAGCCCCAGCTGCGGAGACGGACGCGCTGCTATTTGAGAAAGATTTCAATAAAAAACTGAAGGAGATGCAGGAAGCATCAAAAACCTTCGGCCTAATGAGGGCAGGCCCCGGGACGAGCAAACCAAGACCTCCGATACCCAAGCGGCAGCACCCCACGGCATCCACCAGTCGACGTCCGCAATATGGGACTGGTGAACGCTTGGGGTCCGCACATTATCCCCAAAGATCTTTTTAGATCAGGGCCCGCAGCGGACCCTCTGGAAAATGCGCCTCCCCCCAACATCGCCAGCACGTCAGAACAAAATCTTCAGGAAAATGAAGAAACAGAATCGCCAATAACCATGGAGGTAGGTGGGTCTGGTCCCTACCAGCATATAGAGAATAAGGATGCTGTATTAACAGGGGGGAGATTACACTTGTTTAAAGAAGCATGGGGTATGGTCACGAGTGACAAGTATATACTCAACAGCATTAGTGGATATAAAATACAATTCATGTCAGAAAAAACGCCGCCAGTTCAACAATGGCCCCAAAGGGTATTTCTCCCTCCGTCAAAGAGAAACGTGAGGGACAAGCTGAACTGGTGAGACTTATCACAAAGGGGGTCATCGAAAAGACCAAACATGAACCTTTGGAATTTGTATCGAATATATTCACTAAAACCAAAAAAGATGGTGGCTGTCGCATCATCATTGACTTAACATCACTAAACAAATTTGTTAAGTATATACATTTCAAAATGGAGACATATGTTACTGCCAAACAACTGAATTCCAAAGGACACTTCATGGCAAGCATTTATCTTAAAGATGCTTACTATCTAGTACCCATATACAAGGATCATCGCAGATACCTAAAATTTATCTGGATGGTACAAAGCATTGCCCTATGGGCTAACTTCAGCCCAAGATTATTCACCAAAATATTGAACCCAGCCATGGCAATACTAAGAAAACAAAAACATATTGTCATGGCATATCTGGAGGATATTCTGATAGTAGGGAAAACGATGGAATTGGCTGTGGCAGCAGTATCAGCTACAAAACAGCTCCTCGAAACTCTGGGGTTCGTCCTACATCCAGATAAATCTAAGTTGACGCCATCCACTATCATGGACTACCTGGGCTTCACAATTAACTCAGACCATATGACTGTTACCTTGCCAAAGGCAAAAATGGTTAAATTAGCACAATCATGCAACAATTTAATGGTCAATGAGCGACCAACTATTCGACAAGTAGCAAGAGTAATTGGGGAAATGGTAGCAGCATTTCCGGCTACACAATTCGGACCTTTGCACTATCAAAAAATTTACAGAGAGCAAAGGTACGGGCAATAAAACGACATACAGGTCACTATGATCGTGTCATGAACTTACCCACTGAAGCAATATCAGAGCTACAGTGGTGGGCAGCCCTATCTTTATCACTAACCCTACTTTAGTTATTCAAACAGATGCCAGTGCTCAAGGCTGGGGAGTGACTAACTCCATATCCAGCACAAGTGGTAGATGGACTAACCTAGAGTCATCATTACTACTTACACTGGGCATTAACTATCTAGAGATGTTGGGCGCCTTTTATGGTTTAAAAGCATATGTATCTAATATGCAGCACTTGCATGTTCGGTTACAAATTGATAAATACTACGATGATGGCTTATATTAACCTTTATGGGTGGCATAAAATCATTATCATGCGACAAATTGGTCAACATGATTTGGCAATGGTGTGTCGAAAGACATATTTGGCTATCAGCTACTTACCTATCAGGTAAGCTAAACACCCATGCCATGAGAAAATTAAACGCCTGGGTTGCAAGTTTGAACAGACCTTACCTGGAACTGGGATTGTCCAAACAAACCATCACCACCATGTCAGCATCCCTTCGAACATCCACCAAGAGGCAGTACTTAACCAGCATCAAAAAAGGGAGAAGTACTGCCAGGAAACAGGGACAACATATGCAACAGCTACAGCCACCAACATACTGGAGTTCCTGGCCATAACTACACCACGATGTAGGGATCAGCTACAGTGCCATCAACACAGCGCAGAGTGCTCTTTCTGCTTATCTCAAACCAGCGCCAGGACAACAGGCGATGGGATCCCATCCAATGGTGGTAAAACTGATGAAGGGCATTTACAACATCAAGCCCTAAGCCCAGGTATACCCATATTTGGGATATCAGTGTGGTCCTGACATATCTCAGGGAATGGCCACCAGCCAGATCCCCCGGCCTCGAGCAAGCTACACTAAAGACGCTCATGTTGATGGCACTTGTATCTGCTCAGAGGGTCCAGTCACTACACCTATTGCGACTGGACAACATGATCACAGCTCCAGACCAGATCTGTCGTTATCCAGCGACTGGTCAAACAGAGCAGACCAGGAACACTTAATCCAGTCGTGGCTTACCCACCAGAACCATGGTTATGTGCCATGACCCACCTACTAACCTACATAGACACAACCAGAATATTCGAGGGAGATGAAAAGCCTTGTGGGTCAGTCACAAAAACCTTATGGTGGGGTACGAGCCAAACCATTGCGAGATGGCTCAAGCAGGTGCTAGAAACTGCTGGGATAAATACTAACATGTACAAATTTTATTCCACCAGGGCAGCATCCATGTCGACGGCTAAAGAATGGACATGCCTATAGACCACATCCTGGCTACAGCAGGATGGTGGGAAGGGAAAAGACCGTTCAGAAATGTTATAATAAGCCGTTGGCAAAACCTGGTTTATTTGCAGTAAAGATTTACGAACTGCAAATATTTAATTTAAGCCCAGGGGAGCAACTTAATTCTTTGTTGTTATTGTTTAAAAAATACCATTGTGTTTTTCTACAAATAGACTCATTGGTTGATTACGATAACACTTCCTCCCTCAAGAACTTCGGCAGTGAGTGAAATGAAACTGTTACACGGTTTGAAATCACAGAGCTTTGAAATCTTCACGTAGTCACTCACGTGACTCCGAAGTAAAATAGTAAGATTAAACGAGAACTTACCAGTTTGAAGTTTGATCTGTATTTTATGAGGAGTTACGATGAGGGTATTACGTGCCCTCCGCTCCCACCCTCATTATATGGATCAAACTAATAAATTGATGTCTCCTTATCTTTACTGTTTACTTCAAAATAACTGTGTCTATCTGTGATTCCACACCGCTGCTTGGAAGTATGCCGCGCCTGCGCACTGAGCGGGTTCTTCACGTAATACCCTCATCGTAACTCCTCATAAAATACAGATCAAACTTCAAACTGGTAAGTTCTCGTTTAATCTTACTATTAAATTTCGTCGTGTTTAAGTACACATTTTTAATAAAATCCTTCTCCCCCACCCCACCAAAATTTCAAAAGAAAACAGCTTCTCACCCATAGAATGTTGGTGAACGTTCCATCGTGCGATGTCACAATGCCCAATGCTCACAGATGTCCAATCGGAATGGATCCATTTACATATGCCTTTGCAGCAGCCCCAGACCCTCCCCCCCACCCCCGCAGCCTGTGTCGAAGCGCGGCATCACATGTGTGGGAATAGAGAAAGAGGATTGGGGGTGATAGGGAATGCGGAACAGATGGACTGTCCCTACCCCTCCCCCTTCCACTTTCCCTCCCCACTATTTCCCCTCTCTCCCCCCCACCCCTCCCCCTCCCTCCACACTCTACTCCCTCTCTTCCCTACCCCATCTCCCTCCTCCTCCCCCTCCCCCACACCTCTCCCCCCCATCCCTCTCTCCGCCCCTTCTCCATCTCCCTCTCCTCACCCCTCTACCTCTCCTCCCTCTCCCACCCCCATCCCTCCCTCCCCACCCCTTCCCTCTCTCCCCCACCACCTTCCCCTTCCCCACTCTACCCCCTACCCCATCTCCCTCCCCTCTCCCCCACACCTCTCCCCCACCCCTCTCCTCCCCCTCTCCATCACCCTCTCCTCACCCCTCTCCCACTCCTCCTCCCTCCCCACCCCCTTCCCTCTCTACCCCACTCCCTTCTCTTTCCCCCCGCCCCATTCCCCCTACCCCTCTGTCCTTCTTCCACCACTTCCCCTACCCCTCCCTCCACTTCTCTCCCCCTTACCCCACCCCTCTCCTTCCCCACCCCTCCCTCTCCCCCTCCCTCCCCTTTCTACCCCCACCCCTTCCCCCTACCCCTCTCCCCCTCCCTCCCCACTACCACCTCTCTCCCCCCCTCTCCCCTCCCCCTCTCCCCTCCCCCTCTCAATTTCCCTCTCCTCACCCCTCTCCCCCCCTCCTGCTCCCAACCCCATCCCTCTCTCCCACCCCCCTCCATCTCTCCCCCCACCCCCTACCCCTGTTCCACCACCGCTCTCCCTCCACACTCTTCCCCTTCTCTCCCCCCTACCTCTACCCCTCCCTCCACCCTCTTCCCCCTCTCACTCCCCCCTCCCCTCCATCCTCCCCTCCCTCTCTCCTCTCTCCCCCACCCTTTCCCCCCTCTCCCTACCCTCTCTCACCCCCTCCCACATCCCTCTCTCCTCCTCCATTTCCCTCCTCTCCCCCTCTCCCTCTCTCCTCACCCCTCTCCCTCCTCCCCTCCCACCCCCAAGCCAACCCCCTCTCCCCCTACCCATCTCTGCCTCTTCCACCACTCCCCCTACCTCTCTACCCCTCTTCCGCACTCTTATCATCCCCCCTCCCTCACCACTATTCCCCCTCTCTCCCCCCACCCCTCTCCCCCTCCCATCCCACTCTTCCCCTCCCTCTCCTCCTTCCCCTCCCTCCTCCCCCTCCTCCCCCCTCCTCCTCCCTCTCTCCTCTTCCCCCACCCCTCTCCCCCCTCCCCCACCCCTATCTCCCCCTCCCCCACCCTCTCTCATCCCCTCCCACCCCCTCCCCTCTTCACCCCCCTCACTCTTGCACCACTCCCCGCTCCCCTCTCCCACCCCCTACCCCTCTCCCCCCCTTCCTGCCCTCCCCGCTCTCCTCCCCCTCCCCGCTCTCCTCCCCCTTCCCCTCCCCCTCTCTCTCCCCCTACCCCGCTCTCCTCTCCCTCCCAAATCTCTCCCATTTCCTCTTCCTCCTCTCCACTCCCTCCCCTCGTCTCACCCTCCCCTCTCTCCACCCGGTCTCCCCCTCCCCCTCCCCCCACCTGTGTGTTTGGGTGGTGGTTAGTGTGAGTGTGATGCCACCGCCCCCCCCCCCGTAAACGCTCGTTTTGGAAACAGACCCAAAGTGAACACAGTACTCTAACTGTGGCCTCACCAATGTCTTGGACAGCTGTAACATATCCTCCCAACTTATATACTCGATGCTCTGACTGATGAAGGCTAATGTGCTAAAAGCCTTCTTGATAACCTTGTGATGCCACTTTCAAGGAACATTGTACCTGTAATCCCAGATCCCTCTGCTCTACAACACGCCACAGGGCCTTGCCATTCACTGTTGGTTCTGCCCTGGTTTGAATTCCAAAGATAGACATAATTGCTGGAGTAACTCAGCGGGACAGGCAGCATCTCTGGATTGAAGGAAAGGGTGACGTTTCGGGTCTAGACCCTTCTTCAGATGGTCTCCTAAGGGTCTCGACCCAAAATGTCACCCATTCCTTCCAACCAGGGATGCTGCCTGTCCTGCTGAGTTACTCCAGCATTTTGTGTCTATCTTCAGTATTTGCAGTTCCTTCCTACACACTTGACTTCCAGAGATGCTGCCTGAGTTCTTCCAGCACTTTGTGTTTGTTGAAGCTTGCAGCATCTGCAGTTCCGCGTGCTTCCATACTTATGTTTCATGTTTTGAAATGTGATCCATTTTGTGTGAACTTTGAAAACTACCAGTGGTGCATGGAAACCACCACTGCATCGAACTGCATCTATATTGTGGGATGAAACTCCTGAGGGGTTTGGCCTTATAAACCAATCTGCTGGATCTGTAAACAGTTTTGTTTTTCCTCCCTAAACACTTGTAAACTTGAGCTTATATATCTTTTTTCAAAAAGGCTCTCATATTTGTGATTTAGTTATTAAAATCCTTGCTAATTTTCAATGTGCAATTTAGTAACTCAAGCATGCTGACCTCATGTTTAAAGGTCTTTGTTCAAGATCCTTAGAATTACTTCTTTGAAGAGTTCATACGTTCATGTTATAGGAGCAGAGTTAGGCCATTCAGCCCATCAAGTCTACTCTGCCATTCAATCATGGCTAATCTATCTTTCTCTCTCAACCCCATTCTCCAGCCTCCACCCAAAAACCCCTGACACCCGCACTAATCAAGAATCTGCCAATCTCCACCTTAAAAAGATCCATTGACTTGACCCACCACAGTCATCTGTGGCAAAAAATGCACAGATTCACCGCCCTCTGACTAAATAAATTGCTCGTCATCTCCTTTCTAAATGTACGCCCTCTTATTCTTAACGGCTGTGCCCTCTGCTCCCACACCCTCATACTAGTGGAAACATCATCTTCATGCCCACTCTATCCAGTTCATGAGATAAGCACTGAAGATTAATGTAGCGACTGGTATTTTGCCACCAGATACTAATATTCCATCCGATAACTCATGTTTCATCTTTTTTAAGGGGTTTGTGAACATTTTATGAGAAGATAATGATGTAATGGACAAATTAAGACAAACGTATATGTTTTTATATTTTATCTTCTCAGACAAAACCACGCAACCTTGTGATGATAACTGTACCGAAGAAGAAAAATGCAAAGTTGCTGTTTATAAGGATCCGCTGATGATTGCAATGATTATTCTTGCAGTTGCTAGCTTCCTTTGTGCACTGGTTCTGTTACTTCGACATGTAAGTTCCTAATTTATATTCATCAAATATTATGCCTTGAAGTATAAAAAAAATAACAAGATTCTTAAACTGATTGAAGAAATTGATTTGAGGGCAGCAGATAGAGCAGCTGCCTCACAGCGCCAGAGACCCGGGTTCGATCCTGTCTCTGTCAGCATGTGATCCATATCCCTCCACTACCTGCATGTCTGAATGCCTCTTAAATGCTGCTATGGGTGTACATGGGAGTGGGCAAGAGATGGTGGGTGCTCTGAGGCACAACAGACTGCAGATGCTGGAATCTGATGGATGGAAAGGAGAACAGCTGGAGGAACTCAGCAGCTCAGGCAGCATCTGTGGAAGGAAATAGGCAGCCTGGATGAAGTGTCCTGACCTGAAACACCGACCATCAATTTATGCATTTGATGGTTTTAGATATAAAGGGAGGATGGGCAAACTTGGACAGTTTTTTCTGGAACTTTGGGGTTGAGGGGAGAACTGCTGGGAGTATATAAAATTATGAGAGGCATAGATAGACAGTCTGACAGTCAGAACCTTTATTCCTAGGGTGGAAATGTCAGAGACGAGTGGGTACAGTTTAAAGGGCGAGGGTGGCAAAGCTTAAAGGAGATGTGTGAGGCACATTTTTTACACAGAGTGGGGTGAGTGCTTGGAATGTGTTGTCAAGCGTGATGTCGGAGGCAGATATGATAGTGGCCTTTAAAAGCCTTTAACATGGGAATGTGGATAGGCAGGGAGTGGAGGAATATGGATCACTGTATCTATACACTGATCAATTGTCATCATGTGTAGTCTTTCCCCTGGCTGGCTAGCACGTGGCAAAAAGCTTTTCACTGGACCTCGGTACATGTGACAATAAACAAAACTAAACTGAACTAAATTAAATGTGCAGGCAGAGGAAATTAGTTGTACTTGGCGTCATATTCGGCATGGACATTGTGGGGTGAATATTCCTGTGCTGTACTGTTCTATGTTCTTCCCTTCCAAGTTACAATCCACCCTGATTTGGGGAAATAGTGCTATTCCAGATTCATTGCTAGCTGTAAACCTTGGACCCTCTCTGCCCAACAACACCATGGGATTACTTATATAGATTCTCTAATTCAGGAAGCCGACCCACTACGATCAGCCATGATCACAATGAATGGCGGTGCTGGCTCGAAGGGCCGAATTGCCTCCTCCTGCACCTATTTTCTATGTTTCTATGACTTGTTAGGGGTATTAACAGCATGTATGTCCACTATTCACCTTTCCAAAATTCATTAGGGGAATTGATAGGATAAATGCACAGAGTTGTTATACCCTGAGGAACCAGGGGGTTTAAGGCGAGGGGAGAAGATGTAAAGGAACGTGAGGGACAACATTTTCACTCAGAGGGAAGTGGGTATATGGAATGAGATGCCAGAGGAGGTAGTTGAGGCAGATATAATAACAGCATTATAAAGCACTTGGACAGGTACAAGGAAAGGAAAGGTTTAATGGGATATGGCCAAATGTGGGCAAATGGGACTCGCTTACATGGGACACTTTGTGTTAGCCTGGATGAGCTGGGCTGAAAGGCCAGTTTCCATGCTGTATGCCTCGATGACTGTAAAGACATTTGCTAGAATTCTGAAGGCTCTCAGGCTGAAGAAGGATCTCAACCCAAAACATCACCTGTTCGTTTTCTCCAGAGTTGCTGCGTGACCGTTGAGTTACTCCAGCTTCGGTTTAAACCAGCATCTGCAGTTCCGACCTTCTTTGATAGAATTCTCTCTTGTAACTTTGCAAGAAGCGAGATATGAATAGACAATATGGCAGAAGATGGCCTATTCGGGACGACAGATGGCACAATGGGCTAACTGTTCGGCTGGTGACCGGAAGGTGGCCGGTTCGAATCCCGCTTGGAGTGCATACTGTCGTTGTGTCCTTGGGCAAGACACTTCACCCACCTTTGCCTGTGTGTGAATGTGTGTGAGTGATTGGTGGTGGTCGGAGGGGCCGTAGGCGCAGAATGGCAGCCACGCTTCCGTCAGTCTGCCCCAGGGCAGCTGTGGCTACAGAAGTAGCTTACCACCACCGAGTGTGACTGAGGAGTGAATGAATAATGCGATGTAAAGCGCCTTGAGTATTAGAAAGGTGCTATATAAATCCCATCCATTATTATTATTATTATTATTATTGCGCAAATAATGTCAACCAATATTGATTCCAAAGACCTTTATGCTTAATTAGGATTAATAAGGATTAGCAAGAATGTCTGTGTTGAAAGTTGTAAATTTAGAGAAAAAATAACGTTTAAAAATTGTCTTAATTTTTAGGGGAAAAATCGCTATCAAGAGGCACAAACTCAACGAAAACGAGTTCCAAATTCAGTGCATGAAGATATGAACTTGGTATGATCGCAAAGCATGGCTCGTTAGTGCTCAAGTAAAATGAGCCTTAAACATTTGATTCAATTATCTATGAAAGGTAAAATGCACCATCAGAGTAGGATAGGACCTGATGGAATCTGCAAAGTTCTTAAACATTTTCTTCACTGTTTTGTTTCTGTGACGTAAACTTTTATGAATTAAGATGGAATGCTGAAATCTTGAGCAAAACACAAGATGCTGGAATAAATCAGCGGGTCAGGCAGCATCTGTGGAGGGAATGGACAGGAGACGTTTTGGGTCGGGAACTCTTGATCAGTCTTAAGAATGGTCCCAAATCGAAACGCTACCTCTCCAGTCTCCACAGATGCTGCCTGATCTGCTGAGTTACTTCAACACTTTGTATTTTGCTGTGGTATAAATTGGGTGTGTTTTTTTGATGGCTGGTGTTGGAACAGAACATCATGTATATAATCTACATGATGTTCTACAGTCTCACCGATTTAGAATCTACAATTCTACATCGGTGAGACTAAGCGGTGGTTGTGCGATCGGTTCACCAAACACCTCCGCTCGGTCCGCAAGAACCTACCTGACCTCCCGGTGGCTCAGCACTTCAACTCCCCCTCCCATTCCCAATCCGACCTCTCTGTCCTGGGTCTCCTCCATTGCCAGAGTGAGCAACACTGGAAATTGGAGGAACAGCACCTCATATTCCGCTTGGGGAGCCTGCATCCGGCGGGCATGAACATTGAATTCTCCCAATTTTGTTAGCCCTTGCTGTCTCCTCCCCTTCCTTAGCCCTCGAGCTGTCTCCTCCCATCCCCCAGCCCTCGGGCTCCTCCTCCTCCCTTTTTCCATCCTTCTCCCCGCCACCCCCTATCAGTCTGAAGAAGGGTTTCGGCCGAAACGTTACGTATCTCCTTCGCTCCATAGATGCTGCTGCACCCGCTGAGTTTCTCCAGCATTTTTGTGTACCATAATGTATATAATGTACAGACTCACTGTTCCATTACAATGTACATGCAATATACATTGTACATATATATTTTAGCTTTCATTTAAAATAAATCTCTATGTTTCACCCCACCTTCGGTGTTTTTCAATATCTGTGAGCTGTTCCACACAATGGGGAGGAAACTCATTCTTCAATCTGTGTTGCACTTGCAACAGAAGTGTGAAGAATTTGTCACATTTGTTTCTTTGAGTGGCTTCTGATCTTCAGTTATCGTTCCCACCCTTGATTGAAAAAGGATCTTTATATCGAAGAAAACAGTGAATGCAAATCTTTACAACAATGCGTCCACATCATTGTGTCAATTATTTTCGTCTTTCTTCCTCACTCCTGGTATGTGAATGCTGCTGGCAGTGTCGAAGCTGAACTCTGAACTGAGTTGTCAAATGCCAACAACATTGGTGGGTCAGGAATCACACTTGTAGGTCTAACTAGGTAGAGGGCAGTAGATGGGCACGCAATGAAATGTAGATGCTACAATCCTGCTGAGAACATAAAGTGCTGGAGTAAGTCATTAGGTCAGGAAGCCCGAGAGCAGATAGAGAGAGCTGGATGAAGACGGCATGAGTACTGGGCTCATCCCTGGTGCATTGCATGTCGGGCCGGGGCTCTGCGGCTCCGCGGCTCCCCTGCCTGTGAAGTCTCGCTGATTTTAAACCCCCCCCCCCCACCCCGTACTTTGCATACCTCACTTGGTTATAGTGGACAATTGACAATAATGGACACTATCCCCCTCCCCCATCCCCCGCACATGGTTTGTTATTGCAGGGATTTCTTGTACAACATGGAAACATCAAGTCCATGCCGCCCATTGATCACCCGATCACACTAGTTCTATGTTATCTCACTTTTGCATCCACTCCCTGCACACTACGGGGAATTTACAGAAGCCAATTAACCTACAAACCTGCACATCTTTGGAATGTGGCAGGAAACTGGAGCACCCGGAGAAAACCCAGGCAGTCACAGCGAGAACGTACAAACTCCGTACAGACAGCACCCGTGTGCAGATTGAACCTGGGTCACTGGCACAGTGAGGCAACAGCTCTACCGCTGTGCTACTGTGCCGCCCTTAATTGTTATCCAACAACTAATTAGTATTATCCCTACCACTTCTGAGACCAGCTTTCAGAAGTACCAGCATCAAACAGAAACAAAAACAGTTTCTCTCAATTCCTTTCTTTATGCCCCAAAGCTATTATTTTGGTGGAACAGGAAACTGCAGATGCAGAAATCTAGACCACAAAACAAACTCAAAAAAAGGAACTCAGCGGGTTGGGCAGCATTCAGATTCAACTTTCATTGTCATTGTCAGTGTACAGTACAGAGACAACAAAATGCAGTTAGCATCTCCCTGGAAGAGCGACATAGAATATGATTTCTGTAGAGTGCAGAGCATTCTGTAGAGCATCTGTAGAGTGGGGGGATGGTAGGAAACGATGATGTTTTGTGTTGACACCTTGCACATAGTCCTGATGTAGGGAACACCGAGTCCTCACCGGAAAGGTCCCGACCATAAATGTCACCCATCCTCTTTCTCCACAGATGCTGCCTGACCAGTTGTGTTACTGCACCACTTTGTGTGTATCTTTTCATGTCTTGCATTGCTGTCCTTGTGGCATCAAACAAATGCATACTCCTTAAAAACAGACGTTACTTGAGTTTCCTCTTGCATCCACACATTGATGAAGTAAGTGGTTGAGGCTGTAAAATATAGGTCACGCACCTCATTGTGCAATGGCAACAGAATGGGTAAACAGTGATCTAATCCACAAAGGTTTTATGGCTGCTGTACAGAGCTTCAGTACATACTTCAGCAGGTACAGGATACTGAGTTGGATGATCAGCCATGACCATATTGAATGGCGGTGCAGGCTCGAAGGGCCGAATGGCCTACTCCTGCACCTATTTTCTATGTTTCTATGTTTCTATGTACACCTACAGGCTGGGTTGTGACAGTCAGATGGATTCACTTGCACCGGGACACCAGTATTGTGATGTTCTACCAGCCATGCCACTGTGCCACCCTAAGGATGCCACCATTACACGTCCCAATTCTTAATGCAAATTCCAATTTACCATTCTTGGACCTTAACACTGGTCTAAATTCTATTCAGCCTTTGTACTTGTTGGATGAAACCTTTCAGGAGCCTGCCCTGTTCCCTGAAAGGAAGTCTTGAAAATCTATATCATAATTCAGACCATTTTGAATTTACAGAATTCACAAGTTTATCTTGAAGTTTCCAAGTAACAGGGACGGTGACTAGATCTAATGAAATAGAAATAATTGTACAGGTTCAAAGATAGGAGCAGTTGAAAGTGTGTATTAACGCTGACTTGTGGCACTTCTTGTTATCTCTATCACGCAGATGTCACAATTCGAATCAGTTTCTGTCTGTCTCTTCCGATCTATCTTTCAATCTGTCTGTCTCATTCTCTCTCTCTGTCTCTCTCTCTCGGCCTCAAAAAAGCACCATTTCACTGAACCATGCGATCAAAACAAAACTACAACAATATGCAAATAAATTCCACCGAGTTCTTGATTTATAAGACTAAACAATATGTTATCTTTTAGGAAAATATTCTTGATGTAAAACTGAATTTTAAATCAACGTCTCACGATCTTTCTGAAATGCTGTTATGAATTGAAAAAACCTGTAGCAGTGATTTTACAAAAACATATTCAGAAAACAAAATGTTAAAGGTGATATTTCAATGTGATGTGAGAAATATAATAATAATAATAAATTTTATTTTTGGGCGCCTTTTAGACATCTCAAGGACACCTTACAGAGATTAACAGGAATAAAAAACATATAATCAGAATAAAATAAATAATAAAGACATCACAGAAACACAAATTAAAGACAGAATTCAGTCCAAAAACAAAAAATCAAAAACACAATGTGAAGAGAGAGCAGCGGCAGCTAAAGCGCGCCAGCGTCCACTCTCTCTTCACGGCAGCCATCTTGGACAAATACTAACAGGATTACATACAGACAAAAAAATCATCCCCCCACAATGGTTACCACTGTGGGGGAAGGCACAGAGTCCAGTCCCCAACCCCAAGTTCACCCAAAGTCAGACCTATTAAGGCCACCGCTATTGCCTCTACGGAGGCCCGATGTTCCTGGCCGTTCTCACTGGGCGCTGTTGCCCCGGCGTCGGGAGAGTCCTCTCAGCAGCTGGGCCACCTGGAACGGCCGCTTCCTAGCTGGGGACCGCGGCTTCCGAAGCCGACAAGGCAGCGCCGGTTTGGAGCTCCCAGGCTCCCGATGTTGAAGTCGGCGCCGCCCGCTCCGCTCCGCAGACCCGCAGCCCGGAGGTGTTGAACTCGGCGGTCTCAGCTCACCAGAGCTCCAGCACGTCGATCCAGCACGGCGACCCAGTCAAGGCATCGCCCGCTCCGCTCCACGATGGCGCTCCAGCGCTGTGCCGCCACCGAGGCCGAGGTGCTGGGCGGTCCCCGCCAGGAAGCGGCGCTCCAAGCCCGCTGGTAGGCCGCGAGGACGGGTCGACGGGCAGCCCGGAGAAAAAGCTGCCTCACCGACCAGGTAGGCTTGTGCCATGTGGCAGCAGTTCCATTAGTTCAGAAAAACTATTCTAAAAAAAAAACGACAAGCATTCAACCAGTGTCTCTTTTGGACTCAGAAACCACTTTGTAATCGTTAGAAGCGCACTTGAATCTTACCTGTCTACAGTTCACCAAACAGTACATGTTACTGGCTATGTATACACGATCCCTGAATGACAATCATCTTTAGAATACGCACCTCTGCTTTTCTAATATTTGATGCGTTAATATACCTTGCTATAATTGTTTTCTTATATTGACTGGTGAGCAGAAATGCTTTCATGTGTATTGATAGATATTTAGTTAAAGTTGGAGAAACTACCATTGAGAATACTTTGGTGGCAATTCGTAATTTTTTTTGTGTGGATACAATACCTCCTCGTTTTTATGGTTCACTTATTATGTATTGATATTCAATAAAAAGTATTGAACAAAATGATTTTGTGGCTGTCCTTTGGAGTATGTTTGCGCAAGCATTAATACTGAAACATGGCTCACAATGGTTAACTTAACATGCCATCAGCTGCGATTGCTTTCAGCCACATACATCACGTACATGACCTTTCCAGCTGGCATTTGCAAAGTGGATTTTTTTTTTTTCAGAAAGCTCGTCTTTCTAAACCAAAAGGTTTGTGGTTCCACGTCAAATGCATTTACGGCACAGCCGTTCACATCTGTCATTACTAGCATAAAAATAGACAAACCTTCCCAATATGTGAAACAGGTTGGGTACTTGACTGATGGAAGAATTATAAAAAGGATTTGAAGGAGCTGTTTTAATGGGATTATGTTTATTTCTCTGCTAATTAGTTGAATAACTTCTGCATTTGTAATACTCAACGGTTCAATGGTGCTTTATTTGTGACATGTGCAACTGCACAGTGACATTGTTTTTGCATATATTACATCGCTATGTTTGGCAACATTATTCAAGTATTCATTATTCAAAGTCTGATCGGCCCGCACGCTCGATGTTCTTTGACTGGAATGCCAGAGGTTGTGTCGAGACCTGATAGAGGTATAGAAAATGATGAGAGACATAGATAGGGTAGACAGTCAGAACCTTTCTCCCAGGAGGGAAATATCAAATACTAGAGGGTATATCTTTAAAATCAGAAGGGCAACGTTTAATGGAGATGTGTAGGAAAAGTACTTTACACAGAGGGAGGTGAGTGCCTGGAACACGTTGTCAGGGGGGGTGGTGGGGACAAATATGATAATGGCATTTAAGATCATTTTGGATATGCACATGCAGAGGAAGAAGGGATATGGATTATGTGCAAATAGATAAGAGTTGGTTGTGGCATCATATTCAGCACAGATATTAAGGGGTGGAGGGTCTGTTCCTGTGCTGTACTGTTATATATTCAATGTTCCCACAGATTGAATTATTCAGCTGTTTATATACTCATAATCCTTAAATACTTTTATTTTCTTTGGTTACTAGAATTTTTTCTGCACAAAAACATTAATCTCAGGACCGATGAACTGCAATGGCAGCCTCACCAACAGTCTGTGTCGACTATTCCTTCTTTGTTGTTTCTAGTATGTGTTAAATGTATGTTTTAGTGTTCTTCAGCTTGTTTTATACGTGGTGGTGGTGGTGGTGGTGGGGGGGGGGGGGGGGGGTTGTGGGGAAACCTTTTTTAATCTCTTACCTCGACTGAGATGCGATTTCTTTCCGCATCGTATCTCCGTCCACAATGCAGCCTAACATCATGGCGGCGGATGGTTCGACTGCTCCGACCGCAGGAGAATAAGAGGAAGAAGTTTACACTTTATTGCCTTCCATCACAGTGAAGAATGTGGGGAATCCACTGTGATGGATGGTAACTATTATGTAGTTGTGTGCCTTGTTGCTTTTTTTAGTATGGCTGTATGGTAATCCGAGTTTCACTATACCTTAATAAGCGAGTTCGGTATCTCAATAACCGCAAGGAATCATGAGATTTGTCAAGGGTCATTCGGGATAAAATGAAAGCGAACGCAGCGCTGTATAAACTGTGTATAAATTGTTAATTATTCTACCAAGGAATTAATCTAGAATTCTGTCAACTCAATAGCTTCCTTTCTTGTTCTGCTGTTCACACACCACTTACACAGTCCCAGTTCTAGTTCAGTTCATTAATCTGCAATTATGAGATATTCAAAAAGTTAAAGAATTTATTATTTTCATTTTATCCTTAACGTGTTTGCTATTGGAATAAGAAAGTATTACTTGTGTTTGAAACATTTTTTTATCTTTATTCATAATATTTGTTTAAAAATATATTTAATCTGAGGCAGGCAGCGACTGTATCAGTGTGATGTGGGCTGATGCTTTACTTACACGTGTGAATGTACCGTTAAGGCAAAGATTCATCTCCGAGGAAAACCGAGTACAGGGTTGGCCCTGTGAAGGAGCCGCCAATCCGATATATGACATTTAACTGTGAAATGCCTGCCCTTTAGTATTGGATAGATTGAGTGGAGGGTCTGTGCTGTTCCAAGTTGGCGGTGGTTGCGGTGCATTTTCCCAGCCATCTCGCCCAGTGCACGTTGACCAGCACCGTTTGCCAGCTCTTGTTAGCAGAGGCTCTTTGTGCAGGTGTTACCCGAAGCCCAAAGGTTTTGTGGAGGTTCTGCGTTAGGATCGGGCACGCATCGAGCTAGCGAGAGGGCTGTCAGATCAGTTCAGCCCAGGTTGCCGAGTGGCCGAAGGGCAGATATTAATGGGTCGTTATTAAACTGTTCCGTCTGTGCGGCATCGGCAGCTCTCTCTCTCCGATATCCCCCACCCCAACTGTCGACAAAGTCTGACTGAGAAAATGCTCCCACTCATATTACGGGTTGGCTCCGCATTTGCCCACTCGCTGAGGTGGGCAGCGCCTCCTTCAAAGAGCAAGAACAGGTCCCATCAGCTGGTGAGCTGCGACCCACTCCTGAGTGAAGCCTCTAGTTTGGCTGCGGTTCAAATGGCTGCAAATTCCCATAATTATCACCGCCCGGTCACCCGGACCCGGTTCCCAACTGTGTGTCCTGACGGACTGGAACCAACCCCAGAGGTTAAAGTGACAGCATCTATATTTAAGCCAACCCACCTCGAAAGTTTAACCAGCCTGTTTGAATCCAACCTGAACTTTCCAACACAGCACATTCTCCTCGTTTCCTTCAATCCAGGTAGGTTGTTTAGATAAGAATGTAAGGACTGTCTCAAATTGGTTGACCACACAACTTGTAATTTGTGTAAATCAATATCGAATTTGAATGGCTGTGACTCAGGCTAATGCCAGGGATTTGATAATTGACAGGTTTGTTCCAGGTATTCTTGCGTTTTCAAGGCTGGTGCTGTATTGAGTAAATAATTTAAATAGATACAATTGTGGATTTGTGCAGCCTGCAGTACGTTGTGGCCTACAGCTGACATATTTGACGGATACATTTATTTATAAATCGCATTGAAATGAATACGCAGGTCCGTACACACACAGTAGCTCAGCTGGCGAGAATGTTTATCCCGAATGACCCATGACCTGGGTATGCGCAGTTGTAATACCGAACTCGCTTGTTGGTACATGTGACAATAAACAGACCTTTGAACCTTTGAACCTTTGATTCATTGTTTTGTCGGGCTTCTGTCACTGTTGTGGCTGAACCCACACTCCAGGTCCGGTTGTATTTCTGGTCAATGTTGACTCAAAAATGTTGTGGTTGGTCAATTTTACACGTGTTGTTTATCCAGAGTCTCTGCTCGTAATCGACTCATACACATGACGTTCAAGGTTGTGATTAAACTTTAGAGATACAGTGGAAAAACAGGCCCTACAGCCCACTGATCATACCGCACACTAGCACCATCACACACCAGGGACAAGTTAAACAGATCATGTCTACCTGCAAGTGATCCATATTTAGTTTGGTTTAGAGATGCTGCGGGGAAACAGACCCTTCGGCCCACCAAGTTTGTGCTGACCAGTGATCCCCATGCACTAGTACCATCCTACACACCAGGGAAACTTTATAATTTTGACCAAAGCCAATAAACCTACAAAACTACACGTATTTGGAGTGTGAGGAATACCGGAGCACCCGGAGAAAACCACGCGGTCACAGGGAGATCTCCGTACAGACAGTACCTGCAGTTGGGATTGAACCGGTTCTCTGGCGCTGTAAGGCAGCAACTCCAGCACTGTGCCACTGTGCCAGCCTAGTTGCTGGATAATTGTTTGCCTAAATGAGCCACATAAAATCCCACTAGTGCATTCAAATGACAACATTATGGAGAACCATGGGAAAAGCATTTTCTTGAATAACCTGAATTTTAATGTACTTTAACATTTACCCACTTTGTTTGGACTTAGGTCATTTTACCTTTGTACGATTGGACCCTGGTTGATAGTTTGGGAATAGGTACACTGTTAAAAGATCTTGATGGATTTGAACTGATCAGGTCTCGAGTTAGGTGGCAAGGATTACTGCCTTCTGATTTTTACTAATCTCTTCTCTTTAGAGATACAGCACGGAAACAGGCCCTTCGGCCCACCGATTCCTCATCGACCAGCGATCACCCCGGACAATTGCACTTTCCTGCACACCAGGGGCAATTTACAATTGTTTTTACTGAAGCTAATTAACTTACAAACCAGTACATTTTTGGAGTGAGATCGCAGGGAAAGCATGTAAACTCTGTACAGACAGCACCTGTAGTCAGCATCAAACCCAGGTCTCTGGCGCTCCAAGGCAGCAACCCTACCACTGCGTCACTGTGACGTCCTGTTTATCACAGCTCAATCCAGTTCAATCGCACATATTTGACTTTATTTTTCCAAGAGCATATTTTACGCTGCTCCAAATGATATTTGCAACTTTGAACTAGACTAAGTGGTCACCTAGTGTGACCTGGGGCTGAGTAGCATAAACATGCAACATAGGACATAGATCTGTACAGCACAGGGAAAGCCTCTTCAACCTACAATGTCTGTGCCGAGCATAAAGGCAAGTTAAACAAATCTTCTCTGCCTGCACGTGATCCATATTTAGTTTAGATATGCAGTGCCCAAAGAGGCCCTTCAGCCCACTGAGTCCACACCAACCAGGGATCCCCTATACTAGCACTGTCGTGCACACTAGGGACAATTTACAATCTTTACCAAGTTCTAGTTCAAGTGAGTTTATTGTCATGTCCCCGATAGGACAATTAAATTATTGCTTTGCTTCAGCACACAGAACATAGTTACCATTCACTACAAAACAGATCAGTGTGTCCTGTTTTGTAGTGAATGGTAACTATGTTCTGTAACTGATCTGTTTTGTAGTGAATGGTAACTATGTTCTGTGTGCTGAAGCAAAGCAATAATTTAATTGTCCTATCGGGGACATGACAATAAACTCACTTGAACTAGAACTTGGTAAAGATTGTAAATTGTCCCTATGCCAACCTTAATTCCACCAAGGACCTTAAATGATCCCGACTCCAGGCCGCTCCCGACGCCTACACTCCGCGACTCGACCGCCCGCAGACTCCGGGCCCCAACTCTGGCCCGCATCGCATCGCATCGCATCGCCTGCCCGAGTCCCGCGACGCCCGCCATCTTGGCCACTAGGAGCGACTTCCATACTCACCGGGACGCCGCCTTCACCGACCTCTACATCGATGCCGCCGCCGACCCTCACCTGCCGATCGATGACGCCCAGCCTCGCAGCCTCTACGGTAACTCGGACTCCCTCCCCATCGCCGATTCCTCCGACGTCGCCGCCGGACCGGGGCCCCCTCAACATGGCCGCCGCTACGCACCCGATTCATCTCGCCGCCGACCTTCCGCCCACCGGGCCCACCCTCGCATCGCCCGCGGACCCCGACTCAACCACCACTGGACTCCGACCATCGGGTCCGGTGACCCGCGCCACTGGACTCCGACCATCGGGTCCGTTGACCCGCGCCACTCCACCCCCCTCCAGCAACCCACAGCCGTCGCCTTACCTGGAGCCTGGACTCTGCACTGGGCCTGGAGCCTTCACGCTGCTTACTCCCACTCTCCTGGACTTAACTCCACCGGGTCCTAGCGCCCGTCTGCCCAGCCTTGCCAACCTCAGTGGCTGCTCCACTGACCCTCCCCCATCCCCCCCCCAACCATGTCACCCCCGCTCTTCCCCACCCACATTACAGCCCTCTCTCCCCCCCACCCCCTGACCACCCACCACTCCTCCAACACCCACAACCCCCCCCCCCCCACACATCGCCCCGTCCCCAGTCTACCCACCTGCCTTCCTCTGGCCCCAACTCCCACCCCTGCTGGGTGTTCACCATCCCCCCCCCCCGACCTCCCCCTCTCCCCCACCCAACGGTCTGTCCTCAGCAGAGGTCTCACCTTTGTCCCCCTCCGTCCCCATCTCAATGAGTTCCGCGCCCACCATGACTTGGAGCGCTTCTACCGTCGTCTCCGCCTCACAGCGCACTTCCATGGGAAGGAGTCCTCGCCCCCCAATGATGACCCCTTTTCCCGTCTCCAACGCACCCCCTCCTCGTGGAACCCCCCTCATAAAGTCCCGGCTCTGGAACTCTTCATTCAGAACTGCCGCCGCGACGTCAACCGCCTCAACTTCTCCACTCCCCTGTCTCACTCTAATCTTTCCCCCTCTGAACGCACTGCCATCGAATCACTCCGCAAAAACCCAGATTGGGTCATCAAACCAGCCGACAAGGCAGGTGCTGTGGTAGTCTGGCGCGCCGATCTCTACAAAGCTGAGGCCACGCGCCAACTCTCGGACACCTCCTCCTACTTACCCTTGGACCATGACCCCACTGACGAGCACCAGGCCACCATTTCTAGCACCATCACCGACTTCATCAATTCCCACGCCCTACCTGACCAAGCTTCCAACCTCATCGTTCCCCAGCCCCGCATGGCCCGTTTTTACCTTCTCCCCAAAATCCACAAACCCGGCTCTCCCGGCAGACCCATTGTCTCTGCGTGTTCGTGCCCCACCGAACTCATCTCCACATACCTTGACTCCATCCTATGCCCCTTGGTCAAATCCCTCCCCACCTATGTTCTAGACACCTCAGACACCCTCCGCCGCCTCCACGCATTCCACTCTCTGGGCCCTCACCCCCTCATCTTCACCATGGATGTCCGGTCACTCTACACCTCCATCCCCCACCAGGATGGCCTCGGAGCCCTCCGGTTCTTCCTCGACCAGAGGAGCAACCTATACCCAGCCACTGACACTCTCCTCCGCTTAGCGGAGTTGGTCCTCACCCTCAACAACTTTACATTTGACTCCTCCCATTTCCTCCAAACACAAGGCGTAGCTATGGGCACACGCATGGGCCCCAGCTACGCCTGCCTCTTTGTCGGGTACGTTGAACAATCCTTGTTCGAGACGTACCAGGGTCCCATCCCCGACCTCTACCTCCGTTACATTGACGACTGCTTTGGTGCCACCTCCTGCACCTACACACAACTGACTGACTTCATCCACTTCACCACCAACTTCCATCCGGCACTCCAATACACCTGGACGATTTACGACACTTCCCTACCATTCCTTGACCTCAATATCTCCATCACAGGGGACAGACTCCTGACCGACATACATTACAAACCCACTGACTCACATGGCTATCTGGACTACACGTCTTCCCACCCTGCCCCCTGTAAAGACTCCATCCCCTACTCCCAATTCCTCCGCCTACGCCGCATCTGTTCTCAGGATGAGACATTTCATACCAGGGCATCGGAAATGTCCTCGTTCTTCAGGGAACGGGGATTCCCCTCCGCCACCATAGATGAGGCTCACACCAGGGTCTCATCCATACCCCGCAACACTGCTCTCTCTCCCCATCCCCGCACACGCAACAAGGGCAGAGTCCCTCTGGTCCTCACCTTTCATCCCACCAGCCGGCAAATACAACACATAATCCTCCGCCATTTCCGCCACCTCCAACGTGACCCCACCACTCGCCACATCTTCTCATCTCCCCCCATGTCTGCCTTCCGCAAAGACCACTCCCTCCGCAACTCCCTCGTCAATTCTTCCCTTCCCTCCGCCACCACCCCCTCCCCGGGTACTTTCCGTTGCAACCGCAAGAAATGCAACACCTGTCCCTTCACCTCCCCCCTCGACTCCATTCAAGGTCCCAAGCAGTTGTTCCAGGTGCGACAAAGGTTCACCTGTATCTCCTCCAACCTCATCTACTGCATCCGCTGCTCTAGATGTCAGCTGATTTACATCGGTGAGACCAAGCGTAGGTTGGGCGATCGTTTCGCCGAACACCTACGCTCAGTCCGCAATAACCTACCTGACCTCCCGGTGGCTCAGCACTTCAACTCCCCCTCCCATTCCCAATCCGACCTCTCTGTCCTGGGTCTCCTCCATTGCCAGAGTGAGCAACAGCGGAAATTGGAGGAACAGCACCTCATATTCCGTCTGGGGACCTTGCGTCCTTATGGCATAAACATTGAATTCTCCCAATTTGGCTAGCCCTTGCTGTCTCCTCCCCTTCCTTAACCCTCTAGCTGTCTCCTGCCACCCTCCCATCCGCCCGCCCTCGGGCTCCTCCTCCCCTTTTCCTTCTTTCTTCCCCCCCCACCCCCCATCAGTCTGAAGAAGGGTTTCGGCCCGAAACGTCGCCTATTTCCTTCGCTCCATAGATGCTGCTGCACCCGCTGAGTTTCCCCAGCAATTTTGTGTACCTGCCAAAATATAAATATATACACACATGAAAAAATAAACTGATAAAGTGCAAATAACAGATAATGGGTTATTAATAATCAGAGTTTTGTCTGAGCCAGGTTTAATAGCCTGATGGCTGTAGGGAAGTAGCTATTCCTGAACCTGGTTGTTGCAGTCTTCAGGCTCCTGTCCCTTCTACCTAATACCCCTAGATCCCTTTGCGTTGCATTACAACGCAGCTCCTCCTCATTTAGAAAATAACTTGCCCTATCATTTTTTTTCCCAAAGTGAATGACTTCACATTTATTAGTATTAAACTTCATCTGCCAAGTTGTTGCCCACTCACCTAGCTTATCTATATCCTTTTGCAGACTCTTCCTATCCTCCTCATCCCCTACTTTTCCTCCCATTTTTGTATCGTCCGCAAATTTTGATATATTACACTTGGTTCCCTCCTCCAAATCATTTATATAAATTGTGAACAACTGGGGTCCCAGCACCGACCCTTGCGGAACCCCGCTAGTTACCGGTTGCCATCCCGAGTATGAACCATTTATCCCCACTCTCTGCTTCCTATTTGTTAGCCAATCCTCTACCCATGCTAATATATTACCCCCAATCCCATAATTTTTTATTTTTAGCAATAGTCTCTTATGTGGCACCTTGTCAAAAGAGACTATTGCTAAAAATAAAAAATTATGGGATTGGGGGTAATATATTAGCATGGGTAGAGGATTGGTTAACAAATAGGAAGCAGAGAGTGGGGATAAATGGTTCATACTCGGGATGGCAACCGGTAACTAGCGGGGTTCCGCAAGGGTCGGTGCTGGGACCCCAGTTGTTCACAATTTATATAAATGATTTGGAGGAGGGAACCAAGTGTAATATATCAAAATTTGCGGACGATACAAAAATGGGAGGAAAAGTAGGGGATGAGGAGGATAGGAAGAGTCTGCAAAAGGATATAGATAAGCTAGGTGAGTGGGCAACAACTTGGCAGATGAAGTTTAATACTAATAAATGTGAAGTCATTCACTTTGGGAAAAAAAATGATAGGGCAAGTTATTTTCTAAATGAGGAGGAGCTGCGTTGTAATGCAACGCAAAGGGATCTAGGGGTATTAGTACATGAATCACTAAAAGTTAGTATGCAGGTGCAGCAAGCAATCAGGAAGGCCAATGGAGTTTTGGCCTTTATTGCTAGGGGGATTGAGTATAAAAACACGGAGGTCTTGCTGCAGCTGTACACAGTATTAGTGAGACCACATTTGGAATACTGTGTACAGTTCTGGGGTCCATACTTAAGAAAGGATGTACTAGCCCTGGAGGCAGTGCAGCGAAGGTTTACAAGATTAATTCCTGCAATGAGGGGATTGACATATGAGGAAAGGTTAAGTAGGCTGGAACTCTACTCTTTGGAGTTTAGAAGAATGAGAGGCGATCTCATTGAAACATATAAGATCGTGAGGGGCCTTGATCGGGTGGATGCACCGAGGATGTTCCCAATGATCGGGGAAACTAGAACTAGGGGACATAGTTGCAGAATAAGGGGGGGCTCTTTTAAAACGGAGATGAGGAAGAACTTCTTCACCCAGAGGGTGGTTTATTTATGGAATTCACTGCCCCAGGGAGCAGTGGAAGCAGAAACTTTAAATATATTTAAGACTAAAATAGATGGTTTTTTAGCTGCCAAGGGGATAAGGGGCTACGGGGAGAGTGCAGGGATATGGACCTAGGTATGGTTAGTATAGTAAGACCTGAGTGATCTCCTGGACAAGTGTCGATCGCCTGGATTGGGGTCGGAGAGGAATTTCCCGGATTTTTTTCCCGAATTGGACCTGGGTTTTTATCCGGTTTTTTGCCTCTCCCAGGAGATCACGAGGTTTTTGGGGTGGAGAGGGGTGATAGCGGTATAAAGGGGAGGGTAGTGTCTTGTGTTCTGTGTCTTGTGTCTACTGTTTGTGGGTAAGTGTGTCTGTTTAGTGTTCAGCCATGAGCGAATGGCGGTGCGGGCTCGACGGACCTGGTGGTCTACTCTCGCACCTACTTTCTATGTTTCTATGTTTCTATGTAGCAGGGAGATGAGTGTGTGGCCAGGATGGTGTGGGTCTTTGATGATACTGCCAGCCTTTTTGAGGCAGCGACTGCGATAAATCCCCTCGATGGAAGGAAGGTCAGAGCCGCCCGCTGATGGATTAGGCAGTGTTTACTACTTTTTGTAGTCTTTTCCTCTCCAGGGCGCTCAAGTTGCCGAACCAAGCCACGATGCAACCAGTCAGCATGCTCTCTACTGTGCACCTGTAGAAGCCAATTAACCTTCAAACCCATACATCTTTGGAGTGTGGGAGGAAACCAGAGCACTCGGGGAAAACCCAGCTGTCACGTTGAGAACATACAAGCTTCGTACAGACAGAAGCCGCAGTCACGATCGAACTTGGGTCACTGGCGCTGTAAGGCAGCAACTCTACCACTGTGCAATCCATCTCTCTCCATTCCCAGCACATCAATGTGCTTATTGTAAAGCATCTTAAATGTTATTATATCTGCTCCACCATCACCGCATACCCGGCACCCCACACCCTCTGTGTAAAAACATTGCCCTGCACATTTCCTTTAAAGTTTGCTCTTTCACACTCTCATGAAATGCATCTCATATAATGACCAGCCTCACACAAACCACAATGTCAGTGGACTCTGCACCTGACCCATTGTGGTGGAAGCTCAGACATTTATTTTGTGCAAAATAAATATGAGAAAAGCTGAGGAAACCAAAATTTACGCACACACAGTTTTGTGAACATATATCTTACAAATTACAATGCTGTTATTCAGCAAACGTCAGTCTGGGAAATCAAACCACTTATGAGTCCATAAAACCTAATTTAGTTTCGCCATATCGAAGCAATGGCCAAGAAAGCACACCAATGCCTCTACTTCTTTAGAAGGCTTAGGAAGTTTGGCATGTCCCCTACAACTCTCACAAACTTCTACAGAGGTCCCATAGAAAGCATTTTATTGGGATGCTTCACAGCATGCATTGGGTACAGCTCCATCCAAAGCTGCAAGAAATAGTAAGATTAAACGAGAACTTACCAGTTCGAAGTTTGATCTGTATTTTATGAGAAGTAACGTTGAGGGAATACATGAAGAACCCGCCACTACGCACGTGTGTCATTCTTCAAAGCAACGGAGTGAATCACAGATACGTGTAATGACTTAAGCATAGTACGATTAGAGAAAATATACCAGTTGTGTTTATGATCAAGGGTGGGAGCGGAGGGCATGTATTCCCTCAACGTTACTCCTCATAAAATACAGATCAAACTTCGAACTGGTAAGTTCTCGTTTAATCTTACTATTTTACTTCGGAGTCACGTGAGTGACTACATGAAGATTTCAAAGCTCTGTGATTCAAGCCGTGGAACGAGTCCATCATCACGTCTGCCTTGGTTTTGGGGAGAATAGTGATAACATATTAAACATCAATATGATATATATAAATAACCATAAAGTTAATAATAATTGATAGCCCCTGTTTTTTGGGGTAAATTATGGTACAGAAACTTAACAATGTTTCTGAAAAATTCCAGTTTCCATTACTGGTTAGTTATAATCCTTAGAATGTTCTTTCCGATGGCCATCCTGCAGTCCTGAGGATTTTATCCATAGGAACCTCCAATTTAAATGCTGCCGACGTTGCTGCAGCCTGGTGGAGTGAGATTTTAACCCAGTTAGTGTTTACACCAATTTATGTCAATACTATGTTAGCCATTTAGCTGGCCTGGCCTGTTATTCTTTAATGAGGCTGTCTGTCGTTGATGAGAAGTTCCTCTTCTGTGCCACTTATGGTCTGGGTTTGTTCCATGTATATTTGTAGATGTCTCACAACACAGTCAATCCTCTGTAGGGTAGGCTCTAAAAAATGTTATTTTAAGGCCTGCTGACCCCTGCCTGTTTAGTTCCCTAATTCCTGAATATAGAAGTGTAAGTTGCCAGGTGAACTGGTCAAGGTATCCAGCCTTAATTTGGTAGGGACTGAGTCCTTAGTGCCGTGACCTAAGCCATCAGCATGACAGTTTTGTAAAATGTCAAAAACTGTAATGACAGCGCTGTGGCTGGAGCCCAGTTCTTTAACAACGTTAAGACGATGCTGATGTCCCATATTTGGGAATACCTGGTCTTTAGGGAATTCTCATAAAAAGTGTCCCTCATAAGCTGTTGTTCCGTTCTCTTGCCATAGGTAAGTAGATGGGCCACTTCTGGCACAGTTGATGTCACTAATACTAAGCCCCTGTAGGTTAACAAAGCTTCCAAACAGGCTGGATGATGTATTATGGTTGCAACACATCTCCCATTAGTTTATGTATTTTAGACATTGTCTTTAGGTTGATTGTCTGTGGCCCGCTGTGATCATGTCCATTGCTCTGGCCGTCTGTTTTGGATGGTGCTGCATGGTTCTAATCTCATTCCCTAATACCACCTAGAACCATGGTTGGGTAGGTCAGTCGGGTACTGTTAAAAACACCAGACGCAGAGTCTCGTAGTATTTCCCTTAGTACCCCCCCCCCCCCCCCTGATGAGGTTGCCAAATTGTGTTGGCCAGATTGTTACATGATGTAGATTCCCTTTCACCCATGTGGTTGATATGTGCTACCACAGTAGTGTTGTTAATTTATAATCTAATAACCTGTTTAATATATTCCAGAGCAACATGACTTTAGGCCATGAAAAAACACCCAACATTTCCAGGTAGTTATGCCCAGTGTTAGTAATAATGATGCTTGCTGTGTATTCCATCTTCCTCCACAGCTGGAGATGGAATTGGTAACACACCGTCCTAGTGCATAGTATCCATATGTAGGACCATAGACTGGTTGCTGACAATGATAGGATTGGAGCAATGCCCAATGTTATCTTTCCACCATTTAGTTCCAATATGGCTTCTGTATGGCTTCATCATTCTATTGAAATGATCACCATTAATTTTAAGAGCTCATATTTTGGCCCTCTGTAAATCTTTATAATGTAAGGGTCTGAATTATGTGGCTGGAAACCATATGTTGCCAATATTCTTGCTACCAGTCTGATGGATGGTTTATCCTCATGTCAATAATTTTGCTGTATGCCTCTATTAAGGTTGTAACCTCTGTTGGCAAAGTTACTGACATGAGGAACTGAGTTAATGGTGAACCCCAAATAATCCCTTTAGTTTGAAGGCTTTAATTTTGATTTAATTGGATGGATAATGATCCTAGTTTCCAAATAATTGTTAAGTGGCTGTTACCGTTTGTTCAGCCCGTCCTAAGTTTCCACACAATTAGTATGTCATCCAAAGAAGCCATTACCATTGTGTGGCTGGTTGTCATATTTTGTAAATAACCTAGGTGCTAATGTAAACACATTAGGTAGTGCTCTATACTGCTAGAGCTGAGCCATCCAATTAGATAAAAATAACGTCCGTGGTCACCTGTTATGGGTACTGAAATTGTAAGCATCCTTTGAATCAATGCTTGCCATTTTCGTTCTTAAAACGAATATACTTATCAATAGAAAAGGTTTCTGTTCTTAAAACGAATATATTGTTTTATTTATTTTTCACTTTTCCATCTATTTATTTATTTATTTAATTTTTTGATATATGGTCCCTAGATAAGGGACATATCAGACATTTAAACTGATAAGAACAGATATTATACTTGATCTTAGCCAAAAAGCCGAGATCTGATCTATGATTGATGCGTCAAGCGCCATATCCTATTTTGTTAGGAAGGGAATGCGTTGATAATAATTCTTCCCTTGCAATGCAGCTAAAACCCCATCTGTTGCTGATGTCCAGTGTCTGTATCCCTTATGACATATTTGGTAATTGGTGATTATGTCTGGATACGAGTAGATCGGCATCTGGTGTTCCATATCGTGTAGAAACATCAGCAAATACTATAGCCCAACTTGGTGTTCTCCTCCAAATTCCTCTCTCGATATATCAGCTGTCCTAGAAGATTATGTGTTGTAAAATTCTATTGTGTATCCCCGGATACTGTTTAAGATATGAGTGTCAAAAAGTTATTTATTCGATGTCTTCTCGCACCAACCTCCTTGCTTCCTTCTGGTTTTACTGTTTTCTTCTGGATCCCCGAGGCCGTGTGTTGTGGGTGTACACATCTTCCAGCATAGGGGCGATACCTTTGAGGATGATGTTTGGACGTTTAGATGAGCTCCAGTTTGGCTTCATTGTCCAACTCCTTGACCTTCTAGATAGGTCACCCCCAAATAAAAAGATTTTGCTAGGAGGTTTCGGGTTTACACAGGCCCGCGTCAATCCCGGTTGGATGTAACCAGATGCATAAATTGATTAGTTTAGTACATTCAGGGATTTACAATCCCCGGTGGCAAGTGACAGCTATGGTGTCAGCTAATGTTTGCCCCTGCAGTAGATAGAAAACATATGGTCTATGCTGGCTTCTAACCTGGTTTGTAGATCTTTCCCAGTTAGCTTTACTCACAGCTGTACTGTTGTTCCCCCTGAAACATAGACAGACATTCCCGTGTGACTTCCCAGATGGGAATGGAATTTGTCAGTAAATATTTGGACTGCTAAATCCTTTAGTCACAACATAAGTATTCCTGTATTTCTATCAGGAAAGGACCAATAATGCACTCTATGTACTTTGTGACTTAGAAAAGGCATCACCTCATTGTTACAGCTCTTACATCTGTTTACCTGTCCAGGGTTTGCCCTAGACTTGACCCCAGCACTCTTCTGACAGAAGAGTCTACTGGGGAGAGAGAAGCATGATTATAGCCCTATAGAAAAGGTGCTGCTTCCTTCTCCCTGAGTCTTTCTTTTCCTCAACCACTTCCCTGTAATAGTAGAAGTGAAATACAGCCCTGTATAAGGTGCTGCTATGGGACTTACCCACTGGAGGATTTCTTCTTGGACCTGCATTGCTGCAAAACGGTATGTTCTCGCAGGTGCAGGCCCCGCAGTGCCAATGCGGTGCAGTGTACACGGCCACTGTGCCGCCTGTATCCCCGTTGGCCTGCGATGCTCCAAAGCGCGGTGCAGTGCTCACAGCACTGAGCCGCCCGTACTGCCGTTAGCCTGTGGTGCTCCAATGCGGTTCAGTCCCTCGGGGAGCTGGCCGCTCGCAAACCGCAGGTATGGCAGTTTTAACGCGGTGCAGTGCTCCGCACTGTGCCGCTCCTTCTCCTTGAGCCTGCGGTGCTCCAACGCGGTCCAGTCCTCTCGGGAGCTGGCCGCTCGCAGCCGCAGGTCTGGCAGTTTTAAACAACGCGGTGCAGTGCTTCCCGCACTGTGCCGCTCCTCCACTTGGGCCTGGGGTGCTCCAACGCGGTCCAGTCCTCTCGGGGAACTGGCCGCTCGCGACCCAAGCCCAGCGGCTCCAACGCGTACTCAGTGCTCTCGGGCACTGACCGCTTGCCGCTATTTTTAGTGCTGTGGAAAAACCCAGCACCTTCCAGCCCCTCGGACCCATGTAGTATAGGTCCGTGGGGCTGTTGTCCGAGCCGTCGGAATGACGGCTCCAGAATGCTCCACCGCTGTCGGCGTCCAGCTGGAGCTGAGGTCGGCTCCGGCTCCCGTTTAAGGGAGATAGTGGTGCCCCCGGCCGTTGCTGGCTGCCTGCAGTTCTGCAGACTCTCCCCAGCCAGTTTTCATCAGCCTGCCTGTAAAAAAAGGTAAGTCAAGAAACTAAGTTCTCCTACCTTACATGTTGCAGGTTCAACCCTGCCATTTGGGAGGAACGTCCTCCCCTCGTAATGACTTGTTCACAATGCGTGTAGCGATTATGACACACGTGCGTAGTGGTGGGTTCTTCATGTAGTCACTCACGTGACTCCGAAGTAAAATTGCAGTTAATTGTGGACGCAGCTCAGACCATCACACTAGCCAACCTCCCTTCCATTGACTCGATCTACAATTCACGCTGCTTGGAAAGGCCACCAGCATAATCAAGGACCTGTCTCACCCCGGTCACACGCTCTTCTCCCCTCTCCCATCAGGCAAGAGGAGCAGAAGTATGAAAATGCACACCTCCAGACTTCAGGGACAGTTTCTTCCCAGCCATTATCAGGCAACTGAACCATCCTATCAACAACTAGAAAGCAGTCCTGAGCTACTATCTACCTCACTGGAGAACCTCGGACTATCTTTAATCGAACTTTATTGGACTTTATCTTGCACTAAGCATTATTTCCATTATCATATATCTGTGCACTGTGGATGGTTCAATTGTAATCATGTATTGTCTTGACTGGTTAGCACGCAACAAAAAAGCTTTTCACTGTACCTCAGTACATATGGCAATAAACTACACTAACCAACTAAATGTAAATGTGTACAACACCGTCATTAGTTTCTTAGTTCCTGTCACACCTCAAAAAATCCGGTGGAAAAAATATCAATTTTTTCACCTGATACATATAACCATATAACCATATAACAATTACAGCACGGAAACAGGCCATCTCGACCCTTCTAATCCATGCCGAACACGTATTCTCCCCTAGTCCCATATACCTGCGCTCAGACCATAACCCTCCATTCCTTTCCCGTCCATATAACTATCCAATTTATTTTTAAATGATAAAAACGAACCTGCCTCCACCACCTTCATTGGAAGCTCATTCCACATAGCCACCACTCTCTGAGTAAAGAAGTTCCCCCTCATGTTACCCCTAAACTTCTGTCCCTTAATTCTCAAGTCATGTCCCCTTGTTTGAATCGTCCCTACTCTCAGTGGGAAAAGCTTATCCACGTCAACTCTGTCTATCCCTCTCATCATTTTAAAGACCTCTATCAAGTCCCCCCTTAACCTTCTGCGCTCCAAAGAATAAAGCCCTAACTTGTTCAACCTTTCTCTGTAACTTAGTTGCTGAAACCCAGGCAACATTCTAGTAAGAATTGCAAAGAATTTGCAAAGAATTGGTGAACCGCTTCATGTCAGTGACTTGGGGAGAGAAAGTGGAGAGTGTGAGAGATGACATGGATTCAGTGAAGGAATAAGGACTGTATTTACTGCTTTACAAATAACTACACAAAGTACTGGAGTAAAGGGTTTGTCCTACTTGGGAGACCTCCACCACGAGTTCTGGCGACCTTAAGCGACTAAAAAAAAATCAAGGTCTCGGTGACCTACGACCTACGACCTTCCTTGACTATGTGTACGACCTCCTACGACTATGTTGAAGACCTCCCTGGACTATAAAGAAGTCCTCCTTTGACCTCCTTCGACCTCCTACGACTATGTTGAAGACTGGCTTCGACCATGTACGTTTTACTCGAGGATGGTGTCTGGCAAATCATTCTGAACCATGCAAGCAAGGACGGAACCAGTTTGGAGGATGTTAGTAAACATACAACTACTGCTGTTTGCAGTAGCCCTTTTGCTTCAGCAGTCTTTTAAGAAAGGCAGAAGGGGAACGTTGTACTTCCGGTGGCGCTGGTGCCAGCAGCCTCCACCTTCAGCCCGGTATCTTTTTGTTTTTTTGTTTTTTTAGTTATGTTAAAGTGTGTTTTTTATGTTTTTTTAAATGTCTTTATGTGGGGGAAGAGGGCACGGTAAGGGGGATACCGTCCTTCGGTCGCTTCCTGGAGAGGACGCGACTATTATTCGAGTCGCGTCCTCACCCCCCCAGCGGCCTACCTACTGGATTGGCGTGGCCTTTCCTGCCGGGATCGACCAGAGCTCCAGCAGCGGCGGGACAGCGCTGTAACATCGCGGGGCTGGCGATGCCTTACCGGGGATCGCCGTCTGGAGCCTGGAGTGCTGGGCCTGCGGCACCGATATCCTGGAGCTGTGGTTCGCGGAGCTCCCAATGCGGGCGGCGCTGACAAACATCGTGGGGTCCTGCGACTCTGCCCGGCTCGGCCTGCGGACTCGGGAGCTGCGGACTCCGGCTGCGGGAGGCAGCTGATCAGGAGGTCCGGGCCGCTGAGGAGGAGGATGTTCACCGTCGGGGATCGGCGTCGGCGTTCCACCAGCCCGGCGTGAGGGCCTGAACATCGGGCCGCCCGGTGCGGCGACTGCGGGTGCTCGGAAGGCCCAGACCACGGATGAACATCTGGGAAGATCGGAGGGGAGGCTGGCTGGACTATGGTGCCTTCCTCACCTTGGTGCCACTGTGTTATGTTGTGTCGTGGACTTTCTGTGTTTGTGCTTTTCTTTTTTTAATTCAATTTTATTTTTAATATGTTTTATTATTTATTATTTATTTATTTTTATGATACTGCCTGTAAGGAAAATTCATTTCGTTGTCTCTAATTGAGACAATGACAATAAATTTGAATACAATACAATACAAAGAACAGCAAGGGTGAAGAGGAAGCACAAAAAGAGGTCTCAATGGGTGAATGGAGGTGATGTGATGGACTGTCCCAGTACACCAGGTGACTGGAAGAGAGTGGCGCTGGGCTTTGACAAAAGATGGAACTTTTTAAGCACACATGTGGGGCAGTGGATGGCAAGCATGCCATTCTTGTCCCTGTACCCCTCATTTTCCTTATCGTACAGGATGGCATTCTGCTGGAACCATTCCTCAAGATCTTCCTCCTGCTGCCTGGTGAAGGTGTAGGGCATAACCTTTCTCCAGCCCTCCCTCACCACCAATGGGGCATCTGCCTCTGATGCTGTGTCTGACACAGGAGAAAGGGCTGCTTTGCTGCCTTCAAATGAGGCAGTGAAGGATGGGGTGGTGGTGGGGAGATATACTACCACCCAGGTCTCCTCCTCCAGGGGTCTCTCATGTAGGGCTACCTCCTCCTGCACTATCACCTCCTGTGGCATCACCTCCTGCCACTCCTCCTCCTGGGTGGGCAATACCCGCATGGCAGGTTTTTTTAGGGTTGTGCCCTTCCCCTGCGCTGCTGCCTTTTGTGTGCCATCTCTGAAACACAATTCTCCTCTCCAAAAAAACTCCCCAGTTATGAATGAACATGCCCTGAAGTGACAGAGGTGACGTTCTGCTGTTTACATTACCTTTTTTTTCTACTGACCTTTTTTCACCCCGGAGCTATTACCTTCGACTGCCTACGACTAGCATCACGACTTACTACGATTGACTTCGACTAGACCTACGACTAAAAAAGTATCGATTTTTCCCACCGCGACCTATTTTTTAGTCGCGGTCAATTTTTAACATCTTGAAAAATACGCCGCGACTTAGCTGAAGCCTCGACCACGCGGAGACCACTCTCGACCATGAAGGAGAGTGACGAAGACCTCCTACGACCTCATGGCGACCTTGCCGCAACTCTGGGTCACGGGCAAGGTCGCCAGAACTCGCGGTGGATGTCACCCGAGTGGGACAGGGGCTTAACTCAATGGATCAGGCAGCATCCCTGGAGTACATGACAGGTGACATTTAGGGTTGGGACTCTTCTTCAGATGAATTAGTTTGTTAGTTTAGTTTATTATTGTCACGTGTACCGAGGTACAATGAAATGCTTTGGTTTGCATGCTATCCAGTCAAAAATAACATACTATACATGACTACAATCAAGTCATCCATAATGCACAGATAAAGGATAAAGGGTACAAATAAAGGCCACAACATTTCATACAATCTAAAGTGCAATAAAGTTCAATTAAAGATAGTTCAGGTCTCCAGTTTGTTAGATGGAAGTTCAAGACCATACTCTAGCTGATGATAGGATCATTCAGTTGGCCGATAGCCACTGGGAAGAAAATGTCCATGAAACTGGAGGTATGCGTTTTTAAATTTCTGCATCCCTTGCCTGAGGGGAGCGGGGAGAAGAGGGAGTGACCGGGTGAGACTGATCCGTGATTATGCTGGTGGCCTTGCTGAGGCAGCGTGAAGTGTAGATGGAGTCAATGGAATGGAGTTTGGTTTATGTGATTGTCTGGGCTTCGACCACAACTCTTGCGGCCTTGGATTGAGCTGTTCCCAAACCATGCTATGATGCATCCTAATAAATTGCTTTCTATGACACATCTCTAGAGGTTGGTGAGGGTTATTAGGGACATACCAAACTTCCTCAGCCTTCTAAGGAAGTAGAGGCATTGGTGAGCTGTCTTGGCCATAGCTTTCATGTGGCTAATCCAGGACAAATTGCTGGTGATATTTATTCCTTAGAACTTGATGCTTTCGACCATCTCTACTTTGGCACCATCAATGTAGACTGGCGTGAGTGTACTGCTTCACTTCCTAAAGTTAATCACAATCTCCTTTGGAGATACAGATATACTGACATTAATAAGAACCACTTCTGCCTCTCAGACAGTGCAACCAAGTGCTACTACTTCACTGGATGCATCTCTTGCCTCTCTGCAGACTGTTTTGTGACATTATATATTGGTACAATGGCAGTTATAGTTCCTTCAACAATAAACGCTGTCATAAACTTAAAGTCTTGTACAACATCTGTAGGCTAATGTTACACCAGTGTTTGGGATGGGGCCGCTGGACAAAGGGCCAATTTCAAGATGGCGGCAGATGGAGGAGCGTTGCCATGACAACGGGCCTTTAAGGCCAAGGTATGCATGCATTCGTAAGCACTTTGGAACTTTGTTGGCGCCAAAAATTTGGTGACTATTTGTCTACTATTACGCTACAATGATTGCGCTTTTTTCAAACTTATTTATGATTGTGCTTATCTATAGTATGATTCTATTAAAGCAAAGAATTTGAATGTACCTTGGTACATGTAACAGTAAAGTATTCTTGAATCGAGAAAACTCCACGGAGCCCATTGGTAGGAAAGTGAGATAAAAAATATTTGTTGACTCTCTAAACTGCTTCATGAATATAGTATCTGTGTTAATTCATCAACTTTTCCCATCATTTCTAACTAAATAAAGAATAATAATAATAATAAATTTTATTTATGGGCGCCTTTCAAGAGTCTTAAGGACATCTTACAAAAATTTAGCAAGTAGAGGAAAAACATGTAAGCGGAATGAAATAAATAGTAGAGACATGACTAGTACACAAATTAAAGACAGAATTCAATTCAAAACACAATATGAGGCAATTCAAGCACAGATGAAAAGGGAGGGGGATGTGGGGCTAAGGATAGGCAGAGGTGAAGAGATGGGTCTTGAGGCGGGACTGGAAGATGGTGAGGGACACGGAATTGCGGATCAGTTGGGGGAGGGAGTTCCAGAGCCTGGGAGCTGCCCTGGAGAAGGCTCTGTCCCCAAAACTGTGGAGGTTGGACTTGTGGATGGAGAGGAGACCGGCTGATGTGGACAAAGAAGATAGTGAATCTTGGTGCCAGATCCCTGTGACCGCGTGCGTTTCAATTCAATTCAACTTTAATGTCATTGTACAAATACAAGTATGGGTACCTCCAGGTGCTCCGGTTTCCTCCCATATCCCGAAGGCGTGCAGGTTTATAGGTTATTTGTCCTCTGTAAATTGACCTTAGCACGTAGGGAATGGATGAGAAAGTGGGATAACATAGAACTAATGTGAACAGATGATCAGTAGTTGGCATGGACTTGATGGGCGTAAAGGCCTGTTTCCATGCTGTATCCTTCAATATAATACAAGTAATCACCACAGTAAATGGCGATTCTAATTATCTAGCACCCATATTGGCAGGTTTCTGGACTATTGGATAATACTCTTATTAATACACCAACACACTCCTAATTCACTATTTTTAATCTTTTCGGTTGATCGGCTGACTTTAAAGCTACGCAGGAAAGAGAGCCACAAAGAGTATAAAAGGAGGGTAGAATCTGGGCCTGTAACTCACAGTAACTCACCGATGCTATGTATCGGCACCTCATGAAAGCTAAACACGAGGTTGATGTAGGGCCCTGTGACCTGTTTTGTGGGTACAGGCACCTTCTTGTCCACAAAATGAATTAGCGGAATGTGCAGAGGCAGGCACAGGGTTAAGTACAGAATATCATTTGCAATTTAGCTGGTGCCAAACATAAGAATATTATGTGGTAAGTGATATGTAGGCAGAGTCTGCTCAATCTCTCCATCCTCCCTCCCCACCTCAATCATAAGACCATAAGACATAGGAGCTGAAATAGGCCATTCGACCCATCAAGTCTATGCCGCCATTAAATCATGGCTGATCTATTTTTCTCTCTCAGCTCCATTCTCCACATAACCATTGAAGCCCTTACTACTCAAGAATCTGTCAATCTCCACTTTAAAAATCCCCGATGGCTTGACCTCCGCAGCCGTCTGTGGCAATGCATTCCACAGATTCACCACCCTCTGGCAAAATAAATTCCTCATCTTCAATCTAAAAGTACGTCCTATTATTCTGAGTCTATGTCCTCTGATTCTAGACTCTCCCATTCTGGAAACATCCTCTCAACATCCACTCTATCCATGCCTTTCATTGTCCGGTAGGTTTCAATGAGATCACCCCTCATCCTTCTAAACTAGGGCCCAGAGCCATCAAACGCTCCGCTTATATTAACCCAATCATCCCTGGGGTCATTCTCATAAGGATAATTTCTATCCACCTCGCACCACTCCCAGGAGTCAGACTTTTCATTGCAAGTTGCAAGCTCTCAGTTCCAAGTTTATTATTCCATAGAATGAGAAACCAAACACGCACACAGTATTCCAGATGCCATCTCAACAGGACCTTATATAGAGAGGTCTCTACCTTTGCAATTAAGACCGACAATGTCAATTCTGTAGAAGTAAAACCTCTGATGTATCTACACCTGGATATGATGTCAGAGCACCCAGTAACATTTCATTCTGTTTCTTGAAACAATTAATAATGTCCCGTTGCGGCAAGCAGTATTATACAACTGGAAACATGAGTCATATGCGATCTACAGATACCTAGGCCACACTGAACCCAAAGATAGACACCACGTGTGTGGGGTAACCCAAGAGCAGAACTCGCTATCAAAACATGGAGCGAACCGGGGGACACAATTTTTTTGCCGCCACGCGCGCATGCGCTCACTCACACACACACACACGCGTGAGGCTTCGGAGGCTCAATCCAGCGCTAAATGCAGCTCAACTCTGCCTGTCTCACCGGGTTAACTAAAGCCCTGTCTGGACTGATGGGACACCAGTGCTGCTTCTCCGTGCTGGCCATATTTCCCGCCAGTCAAGGAAGGGCTGTAGACTCACCTGGCGGGACAGGCAGAGTTGAGCTGGGTTTAGCGCTGCCTGTGGGCCTGGGGGTACCTCGCCCGTCTGACTCCCGACCAAAGATCCTATAGCGGAGGATGAAGCGCAGGTTTGAAATTCGGTGATGGATTGCCCTTCCTGTTACACCGTCCTGTAGAAATCAAGGCGAGCTGTTAGGAAATTTCGACTTTCTTCGAAATGCAGCTGCAAAGCTATTGTGATTTCAGCAAATGAAACTTCAGTTACTTCTTCTGTAAATACATTTTGAAGCAGTGCAAACGTTTCTGGAGACATTGATGAACACAAGAGAGCCTTCTTCCTCTGGTCAGTCGTAATTGCCATACCTTCAAAATAAAACTCAGCGCGCATTAAATACGACCATCTTTTTCGCTCGGGATCAAAACGATCGAATTGCCGAGACATGTTAGTTAGTTTTTTTTCAATCAAAAAATAGGCTCTTATCTGGGTCTTTGGATGGACCCGAAGTATCCCACTTCTGACACCATTTTCATGTTTGTTTTCTCGGTCTGCAAACAACTTAACAGCCTTCAATTTGCAATAGAAGTCTAATGCTTTATTCAATGCTGGCAGCAAGACAACTGATAATGGCTGCACACTCAGACACACATACATGAGAGAACTATATACAAAACATCTCCCTTTGTCCTGTGCAGTGCCAACTGGTGCACGGGAGGAACAACGGGTCCTCCCACCCCACACAATCCACCAAACATCACAGTAACTCCTCTTGTTCAAGTTATTCCTCCTGCGCTCCTCACTCTTGAGCCCCCTCCTCTACTCCCTCTCCACCTACGACTGCACACCTGTACATGGGACTAACACCATCATCAAGTATGCAGATAATACAACGGTGATTGGCCTCATTAGCAACAACGATGAGTTGGCCTACAGGGAGGAGGTCCAGCACTTAGCAGCATGGTGCGCTGACAACAACCTGGCCCTTAACTCCATGAAGACCAAGGAGCTCATTGTAGACTTCAGGAAGTCTAGGGGCGGCACGCACACCCCCATCCACATTAACGGGACGGAGGTGGAACGTGTTTCCAGCTTCAGGTTCCTGGGGGTCAACATCTCCGATGACCTCTCTTGGACCCACAATACCTCAACTCTTGTCAAGAAGGCTCACCAGCGTCTCTTCTTCCTGAGGAGACTTAAGAAGGTCCATCTGTCTCCTCAGATTCTGGTGAACTTCTACCGCTGCACCATCGAGAGCATCCTTACCAACTGTATCACAGTTTGGTATGGCAACTGCTCTGTCTCCGACCGGAAAGCACGGCAGAGGGTGGTGAAAATTGCCCAACGTATCACCGGTTCCTCAGTCCCCTCCATTGAGTCTGTCCAAAGCAAGCGTTGGCTGCGAAGGGCGCTCAGCATCGCCAAGGACTGCTCTCACCACCTCACCCCAACCACAGACTGTTTACCCTCCTACCATCCGGGAGGCGCTACAGGTCTCTCCGTTGCTGGACCAGTAGGTCCAGGAACAGCTTCTTCCCTGCGGGTGTTACACTATTCAACACTGTACCCCGGTGATTGCCAATCACCCCCCCCCCGGACACTCCTCCCACCAGGAAAAAAATACTATGACTGTATGCATGTAAATAGATTTATTTATTGCTCATATGTATGTCGCTTTTCTAGGGAGATGCTAACTGCATTTCATTGTCTCTGTACTGTACACTGCACAATGACAATAAAGTTGAATCTGAATCTGAATCTGAATCCTCCCTCCAACATCTTTACTTCTCTGCCTTTCATATTCTGATCTTATCTCCTTCCCATATCCTCTCTTTACCTGCTTCCATTCCCATCCCTTCACACCCAGTCCCCTCTCAAATCCCACTCTCCTTAACTTCCCCCTCTCCCGTATCAACCCCCTTCCATCCTCCACCCCTCTCCCCATGCGCCTATGTTCTCTACTTTCACTCCTGCTCCCTTTCCCACTCTCCTTTCTCATTGGCTCCTCTTCTCCCATACTTCTCCCTGTTATTTCTACCAGCTTCCCCCCTTCCTTCTCTTGCCGTTTTCCTGTTAGCTTCTCCTGCCTTTCTTCCCTGTTTCCATCTCCCGATGCCTCTCTCTCTGGCCCTCCAATTCTGACCACCCCTCTCCTCCAACTTCCCTCACCCAAGGATTGCAGCACAAATTGTGCAATGTGCTCGGGTTAATTACAGATAGTTGCGGTCTGTGTCTATGTGCCTATAATGCTGCTGTATGCAAGGTATTTTATTCAACCTCATCAAACCCATTCCTATGACATAAACTTGAGGTTGAACTTGCGTGGGAGTCAGCTTCCAGATATGTTTGCATTTGCACCCCTGCCAAAGCCGACACATCAAGTTGCAATTCATCCACATTAACTTCAATAAAATTCCGGGACTTTTGTTTCAGTTGCATTTTAGTTTAGAGATACATTGTGGAAACAGGCCCTTCAATCCCACTAAGTCTGCGTTGACCAGTGATCCCCACACAGTGGGGACAATTTACAATCTTTACCAAAGCCAAATAACCTACAAACTTGTACATCTTTGGAGTGTGGGAGGAAACCGGAGCACCCTGGTAAAACCATGGGGAGAATGTACAAACTCCGTTTAGACTGCACCCATAGTCAGGGTCGAACATGGGTCTTTGGTGCTGTAAGGCAGCAGCTCTCCTGCTGTTCCACTGTGCCACCACTGCTTTTGACACATTTCAGTTTACTTTAAGGGTGTGAGTGGCATGTTGGCATGTGCAACAACCTCACTGCTCCAGAGAGCCAGTTCAATCCTGACCTCCGATGCTGTCTGTGTCGAATCTGTACATCCTCGTGTGACCACGTGGGCTTCCCCCAGGTGTCCAGGTTTACTCCCACAAGCCATGGACGTAACAGTTGAATGATTCATTGGTGGCTGTGAATTGCCCTTAGTGTAGGAGGGTGGTGAGAGAACTGGGGAGTTGCTGGTGATGGAGGTGCGGACAGGGATATAAGTGGGGCGGCACTGTGGCGTAGCGGTAGACCTGCTACCTTACAGTGCCAGAGACCTGGGCTCAATCCTGTCTACGGGTGCTGTCTGTACGGAGTTTGTACGTTCTCCCTGTGACGATGTGGGTTTCCTCTGTGTCCTCCGCTTTCCTCCCACACTCCAAAGATGTACAGGTTTGTAGGTTAATTGGCTTCAGTAAGTTGTAAAATTGTCCCTAGTGTTAGTGTACGGGGTGATCGCTGTTGGGGCAGATTTGGTCCGATGATCCTGTTTCCACACTGTATCTCTGTCTAAAGTCCAAAGTAACACGAGGGAATGCGCTGTATGGTTTTCTTCTTTGGTGTATGTAAATATAGAACATAGGACATAGAACAGTGCAGCACAGAAACAGGCCATTCAGCCCACAATATCTGTGCCGAACATGGTGTCAATTTCAGCTAATCTCTTCTGCCTGCACATGATCCATATCCCTCTATTCCCTGCATATCCATGTGCCTCTTGACCTCTTAAATGTATCTACTGTATCAGCTTCAAACACCACCCCGGGCAGCACATTCCAGACACCCACCACCCTCTGTGTAAAATATTTATCTTGTACATCTCCATTAAACTTTGCCTCTCTCACCTAAAGCTATGGCCTCTTGCTTTTGACACTTCTGCCCTAAGAAAAAGGTTCTGAATGTCTACCCAGTCTATGCCTTTCATCATGTTATATACTTCTATCAGGTCTCCCCCCAACTTCCGATTCACCTGTGGAAACAATCCAAGTTTGCCCAACCTCTCATTGTAGCTAATCCCCTGTAATATAGGCAACATTCTGGTAAACCTCTTCTGCACTCACGCCAAAGCCTCCATATCTATCCTGTATACGGGTGACCAGAACAAATATGAAAACTGAAATAATATGAAAGGTGGCAGGAATTGTTTATGCTTGTACTTCAGGCCACAATCAAGCTTGATACTTGCCTGTATTTTGCCTATGAACGACAGAACAGAGATAATAGATCATGGAACATAGACCAGTACAGCACAAGAACAGGCCCTTTGGCCCACTGTCTGTGCTGAACCTAATGCTGATACCATCTCCTATCTAGCCTGCACATAATCAATATCCCTCCATTCCCTGCGCCTATCCAAAAGCCTCTTCAATGTCACCATCGTATCTGCCTCGACCACCAATACTGGAGCGCGTTCCGGGCACTCACCACCCTCTGTGTAAAAAAGTTGTCTGCACATCTCTATATTACTAAAACTCTCATCTCATCTCTAACCTCTCCGGAGACAGTTTCACAACCTCCTCTCTAACTCAATCCTCCATCTTGTATGTTTGTTTGTTTGTTTGTTCCTGAAGTACAGCCAAAACGGTACATGACAGCGTGGCAATTTTAGGCTCACCTTGTAGATCAATCAGCATTAGTTGACCTGATCCATGTTTACTAAATGTTTTCTATAATAACCAACTTCTATTGATGTGTGGATCCTAAGTTATTGCACATGTTTATACACCTTCCTCACCAATGTCTAGCGTTGTGCATTAAACAGGTTTTGTGTACATTGATGTTATATTTTACAAGTTATTGCCATTTTAAACTTTAATAAACCTGGCAGTCGCGCTTCCACTTGTCAGCTGCGCCTGCGCAGTTGGGGCGACGGGTGAGTGGTGGAATATTGCGTTGGGAACGGGGTCCCAACGGGTCTGCACTTGGTCTAGTCTCCTTTAAAATCCTCATCTTAAAGCTATGCCCCCTAGTGTTTGATTGTTTCATTAAGTTACCAGCAGTGTTTTTGTTTTTTGTAATGCATCTCTAAAAGTTAAACAACTAGGTAGATGTTTAGCAGTCAGTACTGTCACATGAACTGTAACATCACACGCACACGTTTATCTGTGGAAAAACCACTGGTTACAAGTAGGTCAAAATGAAGATTAGCCTGCACCAGAGACAGCTGTTCGGAGAAAAACAAGATGTAAGCTTGCCTGCGGACTTTACACACACACACACACGCTTATGCACGCACACACACACTCACACACAGTCACTCACACACGAACCCTTACACACACTCACACGCGCACTCCCACACACATGCACACTCACAAACTCACACTCACACACAATCACTCACACACTCTTTGCTGAGTTACTCCAATGTTTTGTGTCTTCTTATTTTGTTTGTTAATTCTATAATCTATGAATATTGTATAGGTCTGCTATGCTGCTGCAAGTAAGAATTTTGTTTCAGTACTATGAAATGCTCTTGACTCTTGTGTCTTGACTATGACCCCACCATGGAATGAACAGGCAGTGCGCGGCACACAATATCTTTAACGTGCAAACGGTGGCACAGCGATAGAGTTGCCGCCATACAGCAAAATGCAGCGCCAGAGACCCGGGTTCGATCCCGACTATGGGTGCTGTCTGTATTGAGTTTATACGTTCTCTCCGTGATCTGCGTGGGTTTTCTCCGAGATCTTCGGTTTCCTCCCACACTCCAAAGACGTACAGGTTTGTAGGTTAATTGGCTTGATAAAAATGTAAAATTGTCCAAGTTGACAATATGCAGAGTACTGCCCTGCCGACTACAAAATTCAGAAGGTTCAGTAGGTTCAAACAGGCAACCGACTACAACAATGAACAAAGTCCCACAGATGAGGTTACCTGCAGACATGCAGTGGCTTTGAAGGTTGTGGTTGTGCTCATTTTGTGCTCATTTTAAACTGCACCTTCATATTCAAGCAACTACCAAGCAACTGTTTAACATTAATCCTGGCCCAATACACCAATAGAAACATAGAAACATCGAAAATAGCTGCAGGATGAGGCCATTCATCCTTTGAGAGCACCGCCATTCAATATGATCATGGCTGATCATCCAAAATCAGTATCCCGTTCCTGCTTTTCCACACATCCCATGATTCCTTCAGCCCTAAGAGCTAAATCTAAATCCATCTTGAAAACATCGAGTAAATTGGTCTCCACTGCCTTCTGTGGCAGAGAATTCCACAGTTCACAACTCACTGGGTGAAAAAGGTTTTCTTCATCTCAGTACTAAATGGCCTACCCTTATTCTTAAACTGTGACCCTTGGTTCTCGACTCCCCCAACATCGGGAACATGCAGCCTGTCCAATCCTTTAAGAATGCTATATGTTTCTATAAGATCCCCTCTCATCCTAAATTCCAGTAAATACAAGCCCAGTGGGCTTATTCTTTCATCATATGCCATCCTGGGAATTAACCTGGTGAACCTACGCCGCACTCCTTCAATAGCAAGACTGTCCTTCCTCAAATTAGGTGACCAAAATTGCACACAATACTCCAGGTGCAGTCTCACCAGGGCCGTGTACAACTGCAGTAGGACCTCCTTGCTCCTAAACTCAAATCCTCTCGCTATGAAGGCCGCCATGCCATTGGCTTTCTTCTCTGCCTGCTGTACCTGCATGCTTACTTCTCTGCCTTCTGTACCTGCATGCACCTCCCCTTCTCCAAATCTGACACCATTCAGATAACAATTTTCCTGTTCTTGCCACCAAAATGAATAACTCACATTTGGAATGGAATGCCTTTTATTGTCATTCAAACAACTTGGTTTGAACAAAATTGCATTTTCTACAGTTTTACATTACAAAAAAACCAAGACACACATTTAACACAGTTTACATAAACATCCATCATAGTGAACCTCCAACACCTCCTCACTGTGATGGAAGGCAAAGTCTTATCTCTTCCCTTGTTCTTCTCCTGCGGTCCAGCAGTCCAATTGCAGCGTTGAGGCGAACTGGGTCTCCCGATGTTAAAGCCCCCTGCGGGCAATGGTAAGTCCTGTGGCCGTTTATGCCGCGCCGGGTGATGTTACGCCCCGCTCCGAGTCCTTTAAACCCCGCGATTCCAGTGGGAGAAGTTGCCATTGCGGGAGCTCCGAAAAGCGGTCTCCCACCAGGGACCTGCAAGCTCCCGATGTTCCTGTCCACTGGGCTTGAGGCCGGAGCCTCCAAAGCTCCGAAGTCGGGTCGCAGTCGCGCGCCACCACAGTTCTTTCCGCTCCGAAGTCGGCCAGCTCCGCGATGTCAGGTCCGCAGGCTCTGCGACTGGAGCTCTCAGGTTAGTCCCGGATGGAGGCCGCCGCCAGCTCCTCGATGTTAGGCCCACCGGCAGCGGAGACCCGACAGGGAAAAAGTCGGGTCCCCGTACAGGGAAGAGGTTAACGGTTTCCCCCACAGCCCCCCCCCCCCCACCCCCCACATATACACAGCTAAAAAAAAAACTAGATTCAAGACATACGTTTAACAAGACAAAATTTTAAAAAAAGACAGACGGACTGTAGTCGCGCCTCTGCCGATAGGCACCGCCACACCCGCAACCACATTTATCCACATTATATTGCATCTGCCATGCTTCTGCCCACTCTCCCAACCTGTCCAAGTCACCCTGCAGCCTCATAGCATTCTCTTCGCAGCTCACACTGCCACCCAGCTTTGTGTCATCCGCAAACTTGGAGATGTCACATTTAATTCCCTAAATCGTTAATATATATTGTAAGTAACTGGGATCCCATCACCGAGCCTTGCGGCACTACACTCGTCACTGCCTGCCATTCTGAAAAGGACCCATTAATTCCTACTCATTGCTTCCTGTCTGCCAACCAGTTCTCTATCCATGTCAATACTCTACCCCCAATACCATGTGCCCATTTTCCACACTAAAATGTTACATTTAATCCCACTAATCTCTTGTGTGGGATCTTGTCAAAGGCTTTTTAAAAGTCCAGATATACCACATCCACCGGCTCTCCCTTATCCATTCTACTTGTTACATCCTCAAAAAATTCCAAAAGATTAGTTAAGCAAATTTCCCCTTCATAAATCCATGCTGACTTTGACCGATCCTGTCACTGCTTTCCAAATGCACTGCTATATAATCTTTAATAATCGACTCCAGCATCTTCCCCACTACTGATGTAAGGCTAACTGGTTTATATTTCCCCATTTTCTCTCTCTCCCTCCTTTCTTAAAAAGTGGACTTACATTGGCTATCCCCCAGTCCACCGGAACTGATCCTGAATCGAGAGAACATTGATGAGCCGAGAGAATCACCAATGCATCCACAATTTCTACGTCCACCTCCTTGAGTACTCTAGGATGCAGACAATCAAGCCCTTTGTATTTATCTGCCTTCAGTTCCAACAGTTTACATAACACCATTATCTGACTATTTTTTATTTTTGTCTTGTTAAATGTATGTCTTGAATCTAGTTTTTATTTTTTTTTAGCTGTGTATATGTGGGGGGTGGAGGGGGGGGGGGGGGCTGTGGGGGAAACCGTTAATCTCTAATGTGCATCCCCTTTAGTTCCTCCCGCCCACTAGATCCTCAGTCCCCTCGTATTTCTGGGAGATTGTTTGTGAAGACAGAACCAAAGTACTCGTTTAACTGTTGTGCCATTTCCTTGTTTCCACTTATAAATTCACCTGTCTCTGACTGTAAGGAACCTACATTTGTCTTTACAAATTTCCTTTTTACATATCTATAGAAACTTTTACAGTCAGTTTTTATATTCCCTGCAAGCTTTATTTCGTACTCTTTCTTCCCTGCTCTTAACTAATCCCTTTGTCCTCTGTTGAGTTCTAAATTTCTCCCAGTCCTCTGGTTTGCCGGTTCTTCTGGCCAATTTATATGCCTCTTCCTTAGCTTTAACACTATCCTTGACTTCCCTCAGCAGCCACGGTTGAGCTGCCTTCCCCGTTTTATCTTTGTCATTGCATCTCCACTGTCAACCCTTTAAGTATAATTTGCCAGTCTATCCTTGCCATTTCCCATCTAATCCTTCCTCATTACACAATACCCCAGTCTAGGATGTCCTGCCCTCTATTTGGTTCCTCTACATATTGGATTAAAACACATCCCGTATACATTCCAGGAAATCCTCCTCCTTAGCACTGTTACCAATCTGGTTAGCCCAATCCATATGTAGGTTAAAGTTACCCATGATAACTGCTGTACCTTTGCTACACGCATCCCTAATTTCCTGCTTGATGCTATCCCCAACCTCTCTACAGATGTTTGGTTGTCTATATACCACTCCAACAAGCGTTTTGTTGAAGATGAAGCATACAAATTAGCCAGAAAAAGCAGCCTACCAGAGGACTGGGAACATTTCAGAGTCCAGCAGAGGAGGACAAAGGGCTTAATTAGAAAAGGGAAACTAGATTATGAAAGAGAACTGGCAGGGAACATAAAAACTGACTGCAAAGGTTTTTATAGATATGTGAAGAGAAAAAGATTAGTTAAAACAAATGTAGGTCTCTTGCAGTCAGAAACAGGTGAGTTGATCATGGGGAACAAGGACATGGCAGACCAATTGAATAACTACTTTGGTTCTGCCTTCACTAAGGAAGACTTAATTAGTCTGCCGGAAATAGATGGGATCCGGGGATCAAATGAGATGGAGGAATTGAGTGAAATCCAGGTTAGCCGGGAAGTGGTGTTAGGAAAATTGATTGGATTAAAGGCCGATAAATTCCCAGGTCCAGATAGGCTGCATCCCAGAGTACTTAAGGAAGTGGCCGCAGAAATAGTGGATGCATTAGTGATAATTTTTCAAAACTCTTTATATTCTGGAGTAGTTCCTGAGGATTGGAGGGTAGCTAATGTAACACTACTTTTTTTAAATGGAGGGAGGGAGAAAACGGGGAATTACAGACCAGTTAGTCTAACATCGGTAGTGGGGAAACAGCTAGAGTCAGTTATTAAAGATGGGATAGCAGCACATTTGGAAAATGGTGAAATCATTGGACAAAGTCAGCATGGATTTATGAAAGGTAAATCATGTCTGACGAATCATTGAATTTTTCGAGGATGTAACTAGTAGAGTGATAAGGGAGAACCAGTGGATGTGCTATATCTGGACTTTCAGAAGACTTTCGACAAAGTCCCACATAAGAGATTAGTATACACACGGTATTGGGGGTTCAGTATTGCAGTGGATAGAGAACTGGCTGGCAGACAGGAAGCAAAGAGTAGGAGTAAACGGGTCCTTTTCACAATGGCAGGCAGTGACTAGTGGGGTACCGCAAGACTCAGTGATGGGACCCCAGCTATTTACAACATATATTAATTATTTGGACGAGGGAATTGAATGCAACATCTCCAAGTTTGCGGATGACATGACGCTGGGGGGCAGTGTTAACTGTGAGGAGGATGCTAGGAGGCTGCAAGATGACTTGGATAGATTGGGTGAGTGGGCAAATGCATGGCAGATGCAGTATAATGTGGATAAATGTGAGGTTATCCTCTTTGGTGGCAAAAACAGGAAAGTTGACTATTACCTGAATGGTGGCCGATTAGGAAAAGGGGAGATGCAACGAGACCTGGGTGTCATGTTACACCCGTCATTGAATGTAGGCATGCAGGTGCGGCAGGCAGTGAAGAAAGCAAATGGTATGTTAGCATTCATAGCAAAAGGATTTGAGTATAGGAGCAGGGAGGTTCTACTGCAGTTGTACAGGGTCTTGGTGAGACCACACCTGGAGTATTGCGTACAGTTTTGGTCTCCTAATCTGAGGAAGGACATTCTTGCCATATAGGGAGTACAGAGAAAGTTCACCAGACTGATTCCTGGGATGTCAGGACTTTGAAGACAGACTGGAGAGACTTGGCTTGTACTCGCTAGAATTTAGAAGATTGAGGTGGGATCTTATAGAAACTTACAAAATTCTTAAAGGGTTGGACAGGCTAGATGCAGGAAGATTGTTCCCGCTGTTGGGGAAGTCGAGAACAAGGGGGCACAGTTTAAGGATAAGGGGGAAATCTTTTAGGACCGAGATGAGAAAAAAAAAATTCACACAGAGAGTGGTGAATCTGTGGAATTCTCTGCCATAGACTGTAGTTGAGGTCAGTTCGTTGGCTATATTTAAGAGGGAGTTAGATGTGGCCCTTGTGGCTAAAGGGATCAGGGGGTATGGAGAGAAGGCAGGTACATGATACTGAGTTGGATGATCAGCCATGATCATATTGAATGGCGGTGCAGGCTCGAAGGGCCAAATGGCCTACTCCTGCACCTGTTTTCTAATTTTCTATGTTTCTATGTTTCTAAGATGGATGATTGGCTTTCAGCAATTTAACTGATTCAGAGAATCGATCTTGAACTTGCATACTCTGCCATATCTATACACATGAGGCACAGGTTCTGCTGGTTTTGATAACAAAGCCAGTGGTGGAAGCAAATGCTGCCCAACTCAGATTAAAGGGCATTGTGTCATCGAGTTTAGGTAATATGCAAAATTTGCAGCTGATAAAACTTAGGGGTTATCAGTAGATACCTTTTGCGATATTAAAAATGAGGCAACATGAAATTTAATACTGCCAATTTTGCCTATTTATTCACGCCATGGTAAGGCGGCTGAAGCAACTCCTATTTACTCAGTCATGAGTGATGGCTGGGGCAGCCTGTCTTCTCGGGCAGCTAGCTCTGCACGATTGTATGAGAAGCTTGTGAATAACATATGTGAGGTATTTTTAAACAGAAGTAACAGAGGTTGTGTGTGGCTTTCAGTTTGAGCCTAGAGAAGCGTTTATGTGATAGCACAATTGACATTGCTTGTGCTGTCTTGTCATTCTCTATAGTACCATAAGTGGGACAATAAATGATTGGTTATTCACCCGCTGTCCACTAATGTTATGCAGGATGCCTTTTATATGACCACTCTAATAGCCTACACTCATTGTAGTCTGCCATGTATATCAGTAAATTATTATGCAAATATTCTTCAACTATATTCCTAATGGGAGCAGTATTTTTAAGATGATTATGCTTTCAGCAACTGATCTCAGCACAAACAACACAGCCTTTACTCAATCTCTGGCTTGGTCTCTAGGTCATAACTGACATTAGGGTAGCTTGTTACGGGAATGATCTTATAAGCAAAATGGGCAGGGTTGCGTACATTTGAAGTTGACAGCATATCCACCAGAGCAGAGATCGTGGGTGTCATTAGGTATACCAGTGCACTGAGCTTGCTAGTACCTATGAGATGAAACATAGTTTCTTTTTTGTTATTCAATAGTCTCAATATATTGCTGATTGCTCATTAGCAGCCAATAGAATGGATTTTCCCTTTCAACATACAGCAAGAGGCTTACTTAGTGCGTGTTAATAAATTATAACATTTGTTGAATATGTCTGAATATTTGCAGATAGAATTCTGCACAGTGTTGCATGAGTTATTGTCTAACTCAACGGTCTATTGGGACTATGGTCCGGTTAAGAACAATGGCCATGTATGCAAGTTAGCATCATGATATTAATAACCCATGTTTTTTCTACCATTAATGGTTTATCTGTTTAAGTGTTTCACACAAGGATTGGGTTACTGCATGAAACCGCAGAGCTTTGAAGTCTTCACATAGTCACTCACGTGACTTCGAAATAAAGTAGAAAGATTAAACGAGAACTTACCGTTTGAAGTTTGATCTTTATTTTATGAGAAGTTCAAGTGAGAGAATACGTGCCCTCCACTCCCAACCCTACTTCTCATAAAGACCATTCGGTAGTTTAAGCTTGTTAATCTTTCTATAGCTTAGGTCAGCAACTATTCTGTGGTTTCATACAGCTGCTCGAAAGATTGACGCGCATGCGGACTGGCGGGCTCTTCACGTATTCCCTCACTTCAACTTCTCATAAAATAAAGATCAAACTTCAAACGGTGAGTTCTCGTTTAATCTTTCTATTAAAATGCTCTTTTTTTTTGGACAATCATGTCATAAGCCGTCTAGATTGTTTATATTTTGTGTTATTCGCTCTCCATGATCATTATTTTTTAACTAAATATTCACAACAGTTTGAGTCACATTTATTGTGCAAAAAACAATAATTTTGATTATATTTTGAGTGGATGTTTCTGGATTAATTTATGGGAATTAAACATTCCTTCCATCTGGCATATAAATTCATGACAGTGAAATTTAAAAATCATGTTATATTGTGAATTCTTGTGTGAATGGGATCAGTTTGTTATTTGGATACTTAGGCTATTTTTAAAAAGTATCAATTTCTTAAGAAATTGAACCTACAGGACATTCTTAATGAGAAAGTAGTGGACAGAAAGGCATGACATGTGTGGTTTGAAGAGCAAAAACTTGTAGTTTACAATGCCAAAATCGAAAAGTTGAGGAAAAACAAGGTGTACAGAGTTGCTTATTGGTTACAATCTGAGGAGTATGATGATGCTACTGATTATGATATGCCAATGTACCAGCTAGCAACTGATCTTCTCCATAAAGACTTGGTCTATTGCTAGTAATTGTAATTTATTTACCTATCTGTTATGGACTTACAGCATATAATACAATAATATTAAAGTTCTGATCTTAAGAATATCACATTTTTTAATTTTCAAGGCAGTCTGGGTGTTTATTACAATTTTGTAATTAGCTACAATTAGGTAATTAACTAATAATATGCGTTAATTTCAGGGCATCCAAGTAAGATGTTTATATTTGTTTCAGAATGCTTTAATCTACAATAACTGAAAATGTTCTTCAGTTCTCTTAATTTTTAAGAAAGTTATGGGCTTTTGACTGTCCTCGATCACAGGTTTTGTGTTAAGTCAATGGAAAAGCAATAGGGAACAAGATGCTAATTTCCGAGTATGAAAATGGCCATAACTTTTTTAATACTGAAGATATAAAAGTGAATTAGGTGTCAAATTAAACTTCTTTTTATGCTTTATCTGATGGGATAAATTGCAGAGAATATTTTAAATCTCAACATTTTGTAACATTGCTATCTAGCAGGTGCTGGGGGGGGGGGGGGGAGACGCCAAGAACAAATAGGGGCCATTGGGACTCTAATGAGTACTTTGTAACCTCATCTGCGCTAGATACGTGTACTTGTACTAGATTATTTGCGTACTTTGTGCATTGTATGCAAAACCAAAGAATTTCACTGTAAATGACAATATAGAATTATTGAATCGTTAAACATTAAATTGTGTAACAGTAAATTAACTTAATTTATTTTGGTCATTTTGAACCTGTTGTTCTGAAGTTGTTTAAGTAGTCAGATTTAAACTAATTGAATTGGGGAATTTCTTGTCAGAGACCAGTGCCTGTGATCCATATTCCACCATTCCTTGCACTTCCATGTGCCTATAACCATATAGCCATATAACCATATAACCATATAACAATTACAGCACGGAAACAGGCCATCTCGGCCCTTCTAGTCCGTGCCGAACACTTATTCTCTCCTAGTCCCATCTACCTGCACTCAGACCATAACCCTCCATTCCTTTCCTGTCCATATACCTATCCAATTTATTTTTAAATGATAAAATCGAACCTGCCTCCACCACTTCCACTGGAAGCTCATTCCACACAGCTACCACTCTCTGAGTAAAGAAGTTCCCCCTCATGTTACCCCTAAACTTCTGTCCCTTTATTCTCCAGTCATGTCCTCTTGTTTGAATCTTCCCTACTCTCAATGGGAAAAGCTTATCCACGTCAACTCTGTCTATCCCTCTCATCATTTTAAAGACCTCTATCAAGTCCCCCCTTAATCTTCTGCACTCCAAAGAATAAAGACCTAACTTGTTCAACCTTTCTCTGTAACTCAGTTGATGAAACCCAGGCAACATTCTAGTATATCGCCTCTGTACTCTCTCTATTTTGTTGACATCCTTCCTATAATTAGGCGACCAAAATTGTACACCATACTCCAGAATTGGCCTCACCAATGCCTTGTACAATTTTAACATTACATCCCAACTTCTATACTCAATGCTCTGATTTATAAAAGCTAAAAGCTTTCTTTACCACCCTATCTACATGAGATTCCACCTTCAGGGAACTGTGCACAGTTATTCCTAGATCCCTCTGTTCACCTGCATTCTTCAATTCCCTACCATTTACCATGTACGTCCTATTTTGATTTGTCCTGCCAAGATGTAGCACCTCACACTTATCAGCATTAAACTCCATCTTCCATCTTTCAGCCCACTCTTCCAAATGGCCTAAATCTCTCTGTAGACTTTGAAAATCTACTTCATTATCCACAACACCACCTATCTTAGTATCATCTGCATACTTACTAATCCAATTTACCACACCATCATCCAGATCATTGATGTACATGACAAACAACAGTGGACCCAACACAGATCCCTGTGGCACCCCACTAATCACCGGCCTCCAACCTGACAAACAGCCATCCACCATTACTCTCTGGCATTTCCCATTCAGCCACTATTGAATCCATCTTGCTACTCCACCATTAATATCCAACAATTGAACCTTTTTAACCAACCTTCCATGAGGAACCTTGTCAAAGGCCTTACTGAAGTCCATATATACAACATCCACTGCTTTACCCTCTTCAATTTCCCTAGTAACCTCTTCAAAAAATTCAAGAAGATTAGTCAAACATGACCTTCCAGGCACAAATCCATGTTGACTGTTCCTAATCAGACCCTGTTTATCCAGATGCTTATATATATTATCTCTAAGTATCCTTTCCATTAATTTGTCCACCACTGACATCAAACTAACAGGTCTATAATTGGTAGGTTTACTCTTAGAACCCTTTTTAAACAATGGAACAACATGCGCAGCACGCCTCTTAAATGCCACTAATGTATCTGCCTCCATCACCACCTCTGGCTTTTAGATAGGCACATGGAAGTGCAAGGAATGGTGGAATGTGGATCACAGGCAGATGAGATTAGTTAAACTTGCCATTGTGTTTGGCACAAACACTGTGGGCCGAAGGGCTAATTCCTGTGCTTCTATGTTCTGTGTTCTATGTTCTATGTTCTATGAATGTTTTCTTCTGGGACAAAAATTAGTGTATAAAACTTACACTTTTATTGTAACGGAACAATACTATTAATCCTGGAGAAAGTGTGTGATTTAAAGGCTCAGTGGCTACCATTAGTTGCTGTAGGCCATGAGGTTGTGTGTCCTAGCTCCACTCTAGAGTACACGCAAGATGGCGGTGGTGGAAGGTGAAGGGGACAGTCGGTAGCTGTGAACGGTCTGTGAATTCACCTCCCGCATCGTCCGTAAGCATCCTGCAGTTCCGTGGTCTGCTCAGGAAGCGAGGCTTGACAACTTTGGTGCACAGAAGAGGAACGACGATAGCTGGAGGTGATGGATGGTTGGTTTACGGTGGTTGTGTGTCATGGCGTTGGCACAGGAGGCTGCGGGAGGCCCTACAGTTGCCGGGTGACCTCGCCTGAACGTGGCAACTCTCTGCGTGCTGTTCCAGAAAAGGGTCTATACGTGCTCATGTATAATATGCCTTGACCGGACAACATGCAGAACAGGATCTTCACTGAAGAATGACACAAAGTGCTGGAGTAACTCAGCGAGTCAGACAGCTTCTCTGGAGAACATGGATAGGTGATGATTCGGGTTGGGACCTTTCCTGAGACTGATTGCTGGGGGGATGGGAAGGAAAGTTGGAAGAGAGGAGGGGCAGGACAGAGCATGGACAGTATTAGATGAATATAGGCAAGGGGGTAATTTGATAGGCAGATTGTTGGACAAAGGCCAGGTGTGAACCCAAAAAGGATAAAGGGTTTTGACTTGTGAAACCTGAGGGTGAATCAGTTGTGAATTGTGTTGCCGGTGGAAGGGATGTGGGTGGAGGAGGAGGAGAGGCGGTGGGTGGGGGGGGGGGGGGGGCATGAAAGGGAGGATCTTGGGGGAGGTGGGCTGTTTGTGGGTTAGTTACCTAAAATTGGAAAATAACTAAATTCAAGTAAAATCTAGGCAATCTTTTATATCACCAAATGATTACTGCACAGCCCTTAGAACTGTTGCCCTTTGGAGAAATGACGTTAAGGTGAAAACCATGAAAAGAATAACAACATTAGCATTATATACTGTAAGGTCTAGTACTGGAATTGTTCCTCAATGGTGTCTACGTTCTACATTATGATCGCTTTATGGGAAGTGGTGGAAACTACATAAAACAGAACATTTTCATCTTTCCAAGACAATCTCTTGTGACTGACACATACGTGGGTAGGCATGTAGAGTGATCAACAGGAAATTCAACAGGTGGTAAGATGACTACGAATGCACCAGTGCCTTCCCTTATGCAAATCTTCATTCATATTTTCCAGAAGTCTAATGGAGATTAGAGGAAATTTAGTTTAGAAATACAGCATGGAAACAGGCCCTTCGGCCCAATGAATCAATGCCGACCATCGATCATCTGTTCATGTTATCCCACTATCGCATCCACTCCCTCAAATGTTCTAGTTGTGCATTTGACCAATACCTCGGGTGTCATTTAGTTTAGAGACTACTTTTATGCGTAGGAAGGAACTGCAGGTGTTGGTTTATACCGAAGATAGACTCAAAATACTGGAGTAACTCAGCGGGTCAGGCAACATCTCTGAAGAAAGGGAATCAGCCTTCTATCTTACACTTTTATGGGATGTGTGAGGAAGCCGGAGCACCCAGCGGAAACCAATGCGGTTACAGGGAGAACGTGTAAACTCCACACAGATGGCAGCTGAGGTCCGGATGGAAACTTGCTCTCTGGAGCTCAGTACCTTTAAGGATAGTTCTAATGATGATGTCCTCATCAAATTGCTGACCAAATTCTGCCATTGGACCACATGAGGAGAGTCAAGGACTACAGTTCATATTTATTTTAGTTTAGTTCACAGATACAGCATAGAAACAGACCAGAGCCAGATTTACCTATAGGCCTCATAGGCTGAAGCTGAGGACTGACATCGTGGAGCTGGCCATCTTCGGAGTGGGAATAGCTGTGGGGGCGCACGGCTGCGACCCGACTTTGGAGTTTCGGAGGCTCCAACCACAAGCCCGGTGGACAGTAACATCGGGAGCTCGCGGGTCCCGGGTGGGAGACCGCTTTTCCGAGCTCCGCAACGGCAACTTCTACCGCTGGAATCGTGGGGTTTAAAGGACACGGAGACGGGGGACTAACATAGCTCGGCGCGGCTTAAACGACCACAGGACTCACCATCGCCCGCCGGGGGCTTAACTGGAGCCCCAGTTCGTCTCGACGCTGCAGTTGGACTGCTGGACCGCGGGAGAAGAACAAAGGGAAGAGATAAGACTTTGCCTTCCACCACAGTGAGGAGATGTTGGACGTCCACTGTGATGGATGTTTATGTAAACTGTGTTAAGTGTGGGTCTTGGGTTTTTTGTAATGTAAAAACTGTAGAAAATGAAATTTCGTTCAAACCTAGTTGTTTGAATGACAATAAAAGGCATTCCATTCCGTTCCATTGGCCACGCTCGACTGCACATCAATGTCAATCTGGTGGACTCTTCCATCTTCCTCTCTTCATGGGGGTGGGGGATTGGAAGGGTCTTCACAAGTGGAATAGCCTAGTACCTCTCTTCATCTAAATCCGGCCCTGAAACAGACGCTTTGACCCATCAATTCCACGGGGACCAGTGATCCCCGTGCACTGCACTATGGATAATTTACAATTTTTACCAAAGTCCATTAACCTGTAATCATGTATGTCTTTGGAGTGAAGGAGGAAACCAGAGCACCTGAAGAAAATCAATGCAGTCACATAGAGAACGTGCAACACCATACAAACAGCACCCGTAGTCAGGATCGAACCTGGGTCTCCAGCACTGGAAGGCAGCAACTCTACCGCTGCGCCTCCGTGTCACACCATGGAAGAATCAAATGACAGGATATAACTTCTTTGTTTGACCAAACTCAATTAAAGTGGAAGGTGAAGGGGACAGTCGGTAGCTGTGAACGGTTTGTGAATTCACCTCCCGCATCGTCCGTAAGCATCCTGCAGTTCCGTGGTCTGCTCAGGAAGCGAGGCTTGACAACTTTGGTGCACGGAAGTGGAAGGACGATAGCTGGAGGTGATGGATGGTTGGTTTACGGTGGTTGTGTGTCATGGCGTTGGCACAGGCGGCTGCGGGAGGCCCTACAGTTGCCGGGTGACCTCGCCTGAACGTGGCAACTCTCTGCGTGCTGTTCCAGAAAAGGGTCTATACGTGCTCATGTATAATATGCCTTGACCGGACAACATGCAGAACAGGATCTTCACTGAAGAATGACACAAAGTGCTGGAGTAACTCAGCGAGTCAGGCAGCTTCTCTGGATAACATGGATAGGTGATGATTCGGGTTGGGACCTTTCCTGACACTGATTGCTGGGGGGATGGGAAGGAAAGTTGGAAGAGAGGAGGGGCAGGACAGAGCATGGACAGTATTAGATGAACATAGGCAAGGGGGTAATTTGATAGGCAGATTGTTGGACAAAGGCCAGGTGTGAACCCAAAAAGGATAAAGGGTTTTGACTTGTGAAACCTGAGGGTGAATCAGTTGTGAATTGTGTTGCCGGTGGAAGGGATGTGGGTGGAGGAGGAGGAGAGGTGGTGGGTGGGGGGGGGGGGGGCATGAAAGGGAGGATCTTGGGGGAGAAGTGGGCTGTTTGTGGGTTAGTTACCTAAAATTGGAAAATAACTAAATTCAAGTAAAATATAGGCAATCTTTTATATTACCAAATGATTACTGCACAGCCCTTAGAACTGTTGCCCTTTGGAGAAATGACGTTAAGGTGAAAACCATGAAAAGAATAACAACATTAGCATTATATACTGTAAGGTCTAGTTCTGGAATTGTTCCTCAATGGTGTCTATGTTCTACATTATGATCGCTTTATGGGAAGTGGTGGAAACTACATAAAACAGAACATTTTCATCTTTCCAAGACAATCTCTTGTGACTGACACATACGTGGGTAGGCATGTAGCGTGATCAACAGGAAATTCAACAGGTGGCAAGATGACTACGAATGCACCAGTGCCTTCCCTTATGCAAATCTTCATTCATATTTTCCAGAAGTCTAATGGAGATTAGAGGAAATTTAGTTTAGAAATACAGCATGGAAACAGGCCCTTCGGCCCAATGAATCAATGCCGACCATCGATCATCTGTTCATGTTATCCCACTATCGCATCCACTCCCTCAAATGTTCTAGTTGTGCATTTGACCAATACCTCGGGTGTCATTTAGTTTAGAGACTACTTTTATGCGTAGGAAGGAACTGCAGGTGCTGGTTTATACCGAAGATAGACTCAAAATAATGGAGTAACTCAGCGGGTCAGGCAACATCTCTGAAGAAAGGGAATCAGCCTTCTATCTTACACTTTTATGGGATGTGTGAGGAAGCCGGAGCACCCAGCGGAAACCCATGCGGTTACAGGGAGAAGGTGTAAACTCCACACAGATGGCAGCTGAGGTCCGGATGGAAACTTGCTCTCTGGAGCTCAGTACCTTTAAGGATAGTTCTAATGATGATGTCCTCATCAAATTGCTGACCAAATTCTGCCATTGGACCACATGAGGAGAGTCACAGGACTACAGTTCATGTTTACTTTAGTTTAGTTCAGAGGTACAGCATAGAAACAGACCAGAGCCAGGTTTACCTATAGGCCTCATAGGCTGAAGCCGAGGACTTCGGCCGGGGACTAACCTGTGGGCTCCAGTCGCGGAGCCTGCGGAACTGACATCGTGGAGCTGGCCATCTTCGGAGTGGGAATAGCTGTGGGGGCGCACGGCTGCGACCCGACTTTGGAGTTTCGGAGGCTCCAACCACAAGCCCGGTGGACAGTAACATCGGGAGCTCGCGGGTCCCGGGTGGGAGACCGCTTTTCCGAGCTCCGCAACGGCAACTTCTACCGCTGGAATCGTGCGGTTTAAAGGACACGGAGCCCGGGGACTAACATAGCTTAAACGACCACAGGACTCACCATCACCCGCCGGGGGCTTAACTGGAGCCCCAGTTCGTCTCGACGCTGCAGTTGGACTGCTGGACCGTGGGAGAAGAACAAAGGGAAGAGATAAGACTTTACTTTCCATCACAGTGAGGAGGTGTTGGACATCCACTGTGATGGATGTTTATGTAAACTGTGTTAAGTGTGGGTCTTGGGTTTTTTTGTAATGTAAAAACTGTAGAAAATGAAATTTCGTTCAAACCTAGTTGTTTGAATGACAATAAAAGGCATTCCATTCCATTCCATTGGCCACGCTCGACTGCACATCAGTGTCAATCTGGTGGACTCTTCCATCTTCATCTCTTCGTGGGGGTGGGGGATTGGAAGGGTCTTCACAAGTGGAATAGCCTAGTACCTCTCTTCATCTAAATCCGGCCCTGAAACAGATGCTTTGACCCATCAATTCCACCTGGACCAGTGATCCCCGTGCACTGCACTATGGATAATTTACAATTTTTACCAAAGTCCATTAACCTGTAATCATGTATGTCTTTGGAGTGAAGGAGGAAACCAGAGCACCTGAAGAAAATCAATGCAGTCACATAGAGAACGTGCAACACCATACAGACAGCACCCGTAGTCAGGATCGAACCTGGGTCTCCGGCACTGGAAGGCAGCAACTCTACCGCTGCGCCACCGTGTCACACCATGGAAGAATCAAATGACAGGATATAACTTCTTTGTTTGACCAAACTCAATTAAAGTGGAAGGTGAAGGGGACAGTCGGTAGCTGTGAACGGTTTGTGAATTCACCTCCCGCATCGTCCGTAAGCATCCTGCAGTTCCGTGGTCTGCTCAGGAAGCGAGGCTTGACAACTTTGGTGCACGGAAGTGGAAGGACGATAGCTGGAGGTGATGGATGGTTGGTTTACGGTGGTTGTGTGTCATGGCGTTGGCACAGGCGGCTGCGGGAGGCCCTACAGTTGCCGGGTGACCTCGCCTGAACGTGGCAACTCTCTGCGTGCTGTTCCAGAAAAGGGTCTATACGTGCTCATGTATAATATGCCTTGACCGGACAACATGCAGAACAGGATCTTCACTGAAGAATGACACAAAGTGCTGGAGTAACTCAGCGAGTCAGGCAGCTTCTCTGGAGAACATGGATAGGTGATGATTCGGGTTGGGACCTTTCCTGACACTGATTGCTGGGGGGATGGGAAGGAAAGTTGGAAGAGAGGAGGGGCAGGACAGAGCATGGACAGTATTAGATGAACATAGGCAAGGGGGTAATTTGATAGGCAGATTGTTGGACAAAGGCCAGGTGTGAACCCAAAAAGGATAAAGGGTTTTGACTTGTGAAACCTGAGGGTGAATCAGTTGTGAATTGTGTTGCCGGTGGAAGGGATGTGGGTGGAGGAGGAGGAGAGGCGGTGGGTGGGTGGGGGGGGGGGGGGGCATGAAAGGGAGGATCTTGGGGGAGAAGTGGGCTGTTTGTGGGTTAGTTACCTAAAATTGGAAAATAACTAAATTCAAGTAAAATATAGGCAATCTTTTATATTACCAAATGATTACTGCACAGCCCTTAGAACTGTTGCCCTTTGGAGAAATGACGTTAAGGTGAAAACCATGAAAAGAATAACAACATTAGCATTATATACTGTAAGGTCTAGTTCTGGAATTGTTCCTCAATGGTGTCTATGTTCTACATTATGATCGCTTTATGGGAAGTGGTGGAAACTACATAAAACAGAACATTTTCATCTTTCCAAGACAATCTCTTGTGACTGACACATACGTGGGTAGGCATGTAGCGTGATCAACAGGAAATTCAACAGGTGGCAAGATGACTACGAATGCACCAGTGCCTTCCCTTATGCAAATCTTCATTCATATTTTCCAGAAGTCTAATGGAGATTAGAGGAAATTTAGTTTAGAAATACAGCATGGAAACAGGCCCTTCGGCCCAATGAATCACTGCCGACCATCGATCATCTGTTCATGTTATCCCACTATCGCATCCACTCCCTCAAATGTTCTAGTTGTGCATTTGACCAATACCTCGGGTGTCATTTAGTTTAGAGACTACTTTTATGCGTAGGAAGGAACTGCAGGTGCTGGTTTATACCGAAGATAGACTCAAAATAATGGAGTAACTCAGCGGGTCAGGCAACATCTCTGAAGAAAGGGAATCAGCCTTCTATCTTACACTTTTATGTGATGTGTGAGGAAGCCGGAGCACCCAGCGGTAACCCATGCGGTTACAGGGAGAACGTGTAAACTCCACACAGATGGCAGCTGAGGTCCGGATGGAAACTTGCTCTCTGGAGCTCAGTACCTTTAAGGATAGTTCTAATGGTGATGTCCTCATCAAATTGCTGACCAAATTCTGCCATTGGACCACATGAGGAGAGTCACGGGACTACAGTTCATGTTTATTTTAGTTTAGTTCAGAGATACAGCATAGAAACAGACCAGAGCCAGGTTTACCTATAGGCCTCGTAGGCTGAAGCCGAGGACTTCGGCCGGGGACTAACCTGAGGGCTCCAGTCGCGGAGCCTGCGGAACTGACATCGTGGAGCTGGCCATCTTCGGAGTGGGAAGAGCTGTGGGGGCGTACGGCTGCGACCCGACTTTGGAGTTTCGGAGGCTCCAACCACAAGCCCGGTGGACAGTAACATCGGGAGCTCGCGGGTCCCGGGTGGGAGACCGCTTTTCCGAGCTCCGCAACGGCAACTTCTACCGCTGGAATCGTGGGGTTTAAAGGACACGGAGCCGGGGGACTAACATAGCTCGGCGCGGCTTAAACGACCACAGGACTCACCATCGCCCGCCGGGGGCTTAACTGGAGCCCCAGTTCGTCTCGACGCTGCAGTTGGACTGCTGGACCGTGGGAGAAGAACAAAGGGAAGAGATAAGACTTTGCTTTCCATCACAGTGAGGAGGTGTTGGAGATCCACTGTGATGGATGTTTATGTAAACTGTGTTAAGTGTGGGTCTTGGGTTTTTTTGTAATGTAAAAACTGTAGAAAATGAAATTTCGTTCAAACCTAGTTGTTTGAATGACAATAAAAGGCATTCCATTCCGTTCCATTGGCCACGCTCGACTGCACATCAGTGTCAATCTGGTGGACTCTTCCATCTTCCTCTCTTCGTGGGGGTGGGGGATTGGAAGGGTCTTCACAAGTGGAATAGCCTAGTACCTCTCTTCATCTAAATCCGGCCCTGAAACAGACGCTTTGACCCATCAATTCCACGGGGACCAGTGATCCCCGTGCACTGCTCTATGGATAATTTACAATTTTTACCAAAGTCCATTAACCTGTAATCATGTATGTCTTTGGAGTGAAGGAGGAAACCAGAGCACCTGAAGAAAATCAATGCAGTCACATAGAGAACGTGCAACACCATACAGACAGCACCCGTAGCCAGGATCGAACCTGGGTCTCCAGCACTGGAAGGCAGCAACTCTACCGCTGCGCCTCCGTGTCACACCATGGAAGAATCAATCAAATGACAGGATATAACTTATTTGTTTGACCAAACTCAATTAAAGCACAATCTGCCAGAAATATATTTCAACACTCTACACAGGATGTTATGAGCATGAAATGTGCTGAAACACACTAGATGTCATGGGGAACTCCAGGCCTTGCCCGCACATTGTGACATTTCTAGGTCAAAGGGAAACATCAAACTATTTTCAATCGGTGCCCCAATAATACATCTGTCCTAGTGTGCTAAAGAAATTAAGTTTTATTTTTTATATATTCATTTTATATATACAACATTTTGCATTAAAATGTATACACAAGGAACTGCAGATGCTGGAATACTGAGTAATACACAAAGTGCTGGAGGAACTTAGCAGATCAGGCAGCATCTGTGGATGGAATGGATAGTTCCCTTTTCTTGCTGTCTCCCCTCCTCCTCCTATCAGTCTGAGGAAGAGTTTGTACATTCCCCCCATGACCTGTGCAGGTTTTCTCAGAGATCTTTGATTTCTTCCCACACTCCAAAGACGTACAGGTTTGTAGGTTAACTGGTTTGTTGTAAATGTAAAATTGCCCCTTGTGTGTGTAGGATAGTGTTAATGCCTGGGGATCGCTGGTCAGTGTGGACTCGGTGGGCCGAAGGGCCTGTTTCCACGCTGTATCTCCAAACTAAACTAAACTAAGAGTCCTGACCTGAAACCGACGATGCCTGACCTGCTAAGTTCCTCCAGCACTTTGTGTTTTGCACTGTACGTGTGAGTTTGTCAGCGCCGGATTTAGATGAAGAGAGGCCCTTGGCTGTTCCACTTGTGAGGCCCCTCCCAATCCCCCACCCCCACGACTAGAGGAAGATGGTCCACCAAATTGACACCGATTTGCAGCCGAGCGTGGCAAATGAGATAAAGGGCTGGAAAGCTGCACTTTTTATTTATTGCCAGTGCTAGTGTCGAGTTATCGGCTTAAAACAAATTATAATACAGTATCTCAACTCTTTTTCCACATTGCAATGAATGCAATATCTATTATTTCTTTCCACTTCCAAACAAAAATGTGGTTGGATTATTCAACGTATGATCGACCTCGGTGGGACCAAGCACAGGCTTGGCGATCGCTTTGTACAACACCTCCACTCAGTTCACAATAACCAACTTGATATTTGCAACCGCAGGAGATGCTACACTTGTCACTTTACCTCCCCCCTTGACTGCATTCAAGGACCCAAGCAGTCTTTTCATGTGCGGCCCAGGTTCACCTGCACCTCCTCCAACCTCATCTATTGCATCCGCTGCTCAAGGTGTCAGCTGCTCTACATCAGTGAGACCAAGTGTAGGCTTAGTGTTCCCTTCGCCCAACACCTCTGCTCAGTTGGCAATAACCAACCTGCTCAGCACTTAAACTCCACCTCCTATTCCGAATCCGACCTTTCTGTCCTGGGCCTCTTCCACGGCCAGATTGAGGCCCACTGTAAATTGAAGGAGCAGCACCTCATATTTTGCTTGGGCAGTTTACACCTCCCTACACATTAGGGGCAATTTTACAGAGACAAGTTAACCTACAAAGCCAATGCATCTTTGGGATGTGGAGGAAACACGCTTGCTGGGAGAATGTGCAAATTCAACACAGACAGTGCCCGAGGAGACGATCGAACACAGATCTCTGGCGTGTGAGGCAACAAGTCTACCAGCTGTGCCACTATATTTTGTTTTCCAACACACAAAAAATTTGTACGTTGATAATTTTTGTTACTAAAAAAAAGACAATATCCATTTTCAGTTTAAAATCCCCAAGTGACGCTATGTCCCCCTTTACAGCTGCTGTATGTTTTAATTCAGTTCAAGACTATGGGGCAGTACATTGGGCATAAAGTTGCTGCCTAAAAGTGCAGAATTGATCCTGAATATGTGTGCTGTCTTTATGGAGTTTGCTCCTTTTCCCTTTGATCGCATGGGTTTTCTCTGGGTCCTCTTGTTTCCTTCCACGTTCCAAAGGTGTGCAGGAACCTATTTCAGACCCAACCCAAAACGTAATATTTTCCTTTTGTCCAGAGATTCTGTCTGACCTGTTGAATTACTCCAGCTTTTTATGTCTAACTTCAGCTTAAACCAGCATCTGCAGTTCCTTCCTACACACACAATACTATACGATAGAACTTTATTAATCTCAGGAGGGAAAGTGTGTGTGTGTGTGTGGGTATATATATTATACGCACGCACACACACACACACACACACACACACACTCACACACACACACACACACACACACACACACACACACACACACACACACACACACACACACACACACACACACACACACACACACACACACACACACACACACATATATATATTTATATAGTTATATATTCATTTATAAATATACACCGTTTTGTTTATAACATTGTTTACAGAGTACTATGTTTACATATTCTGTTGTGCTGGTGTAAGTAAGGATTTCATTGTTCTAACTGGGACGTGAGAGAATAAAACACTCTTGACTTCACTTACGTCGCTAATGTGGTGGATAGAACTAGTGTACGGGTGATCGGTGGTCGGCGTGGACTCGGTGGGCCGAAGGGCCTGTTTCCACGCTGTATCTGTAAATTAAACTAAAAACACTAAAACCAGAGGGAGTCTAAAGAAGGGTCTCTACCCGAAACGTCACCCAATTTCTTCTACCCAGAGTTGCTGGCTGCTCCATGGAGTTCCCCCGCACAATTAAAGCATGGAATAGTCTTCACCCTACCATAGTTACCCAACCAGATGCAACTAAATTTAAGGTAGCTCTTTTTTCCCCAAGAACCCTTTTTTGCTTAAGTCCACGTCAAGAGTCAAGAGAGTTTTATTGTCATGTGACCCAGATAGGACAGTGAAACTATTGCTTACTGCAGCACAACAGAATATGTAAACATAATACAGAACAGGAGATAAAAGTTCAGTGTGTCTATATACCATAGACCATATATATACACAATAAATAAACAGATAAAATGCAATAGGCTGTTATTGTTCAGAGTTTGGAGTTTGGTGATGGACCCTCCACCAGTTTAAATTCCATTTAGAATATTTTTGGAGGACCAGGAAACCAGGAGCAAGAGTTACTCCAGGGAGTTACTCCAGCTCCAGGGAGTGATTCTGCGTTGGTTTTCAGTGGTCGCGGCAAGGCAGACAGCAATGGCGGCCAGATCTCCCACAATTCAAAGCGAGGGAGAAAGTGCCCAGTTGCCGTTGCAGTGCGCCTGTGCAGGGCGGCTGATGATGTGCTGGCCGTGGTTGTGCGCTTGTGCAGGGGGATGATGTGCTGGCCGTAGCAGTGCGCATGTGCAAGGCGGCCGGCCGTGCCGGAGGATGAGGAGCGAGCGGAGAGCGGAGACCCGGACATGGATACGGATGGTGGGCGGAGACGGAGAGTGACAGAGAGAGAGAGAGAGAGATAGAGAGGGGGGCCCGCTCAGAGTTCAACGGCAGGTGTCCTGCCTTGGCCGGAGGCTCCCTAGATTTCGAAGCCCTAGGCTTCAGCCTATGAAGCCTACTGGTAAATCCGGCTCAGCCGAGGCCCCCCTAGATCTCGAGGCCCTAGGCTTAAGCCTATGAAGCTTATACGTAAATCCGGCCCTGGAGTTTGTACATTCCTTGAGGCCAGAGAATTCTGTCAGGGTGAGTTTCATTGCGATAGGACAAATTCATACGTTTGATGCCTACTCTTGAAAAAATAGATTATTGAAGTGTTCTTCCATTTATAGGGAAGTGAAAAGCAAGAAAGTGAAATGAAGTGTACAAAACCACGCTCCTACTTTGCGACTTTTGGAATGTGTTGACAATAATAGGAAGTGAGTGGTTCTTTCGCTTTGTGTGCGGAGA